>NW_015373960.1:56321-274305 GCF_001272555.1 Dufourea novaeangliae | reverse complement strand
TTTCATATTGTTAAATACGATTTTTCTCACAGGATACCGATTTCTATTACAGTATCACAAAATAATTGCAAATATGAAACTTCTTTACCTCTTCTTGAACATTCTAATTTCATAGCCCTAAACTGGGTACCTGAAAGTATTTCATTGAATTTGTGTAAAAGATTTTACTACTTCCTAAAAGACTCCGTGTGATATTTGGAACAGTGTGCCGATACAGGGTTCCGATTTATTTACGAAACTAATCTGATCAGTTGCTGCATTCTTTGATACTAATTTTCAAGAAAATAAAACTTCTGTATTTCACTTAATTTGAGAGACACGTAGCTGAATATTAACATACGTTCATTATTTAATTACTCGCAATAAATAAAATTTTTGTAAGTAAATAAGGTATAAGTAAATTCATATGTAAAAATTTACCAATTGCCAGAAAGTAATCATTCGTGCGTATTAAGATTCTTACAATAGGCAGTAAAACTATTCATACTCTCATATAAATTATAAATATGTAAATGTTAATAAAAGCGATTGTAAAAAGACCATTTCCTATCTATTTTGCAGATAACAAATTGTTGTTTTAGTTGCGAATATCTCAGTAAATATAAACGGTGCGATGGGAACAATTTCAGATTCGGAAAGAGCAAATGGGGAGCAATTTTTTGAGATATAAATCGTTAAGGTACGTTAACATTCGGCCCCAACTATTTTCCGCTGGCGTCAGAGACCCCGTGTGGTGGGACCGTGGAGTCATACAACCCCCGGTGGAGGCGCCAGTAACCCCGTGTGGTGAGAACGTGGGGTCACAGAACCCCTGCAGGAGGCGCCAGAGACTCCGTGTAGTGAGTGTATGGGGTCATAGAACCCCCGGTGGAGGCGCCAGAGACCCCGTGTAGCGAGTGTATGGGGTCATAGAACCCCCGGTGGAGACGCCAGTGCCCCCGTGTGGTGAGAACGTGGGGTCACAGAACCCCCGGTGGAGGCGCCAGAGACCCTGTGTGGTGAGTGCATGGGGTCATAGAACCTCCGGTGGAGGCGCCAGCGACCCCGTGTGTGAAATGTATCCTCGCGAGCAAAGTTATTGAGATATCTGAGTATTGATTATTATAAAACAGATCAGGTGCAATTTTTTGGTACCATAATATTTGTATAAAAAGGTCGTTTACTACCTCGTTTATAAACAACAAAATGTTACTTTTTCTTTTGCGAATATCTCATTAACTATTTTTTGAGATATAAATCGTTAAGATACGTTAACATTCAGCGCCAACTATTTTCCGGTGCTTTACATGTATATCGCTCCAAAAGGCTCGAGTCACGTTAATTCTCGTTGAACGTAATCTGGATATATGTCTATGAGTGAACTGTGGCAAGAGTCACTATAAGCACTGAAAGAGGATGGGACCACCATCTAACGACATGAATATATAATACAAACTAGCTAGTAGTGTAAATACATATTTCTATTGTGATGATTATACTGGTATAGCCGACATTCATCTTCTTCAAGTAACGAAATATTAACTACTTGTGCATAATATTGTCAGTACATTAAAGAGAGACAATGTAAAATGTTAAGAAAAAACAAAGTCGCTGTCGTAAATACGTATTTTCATTTTATTATACAAGATATGTACGTCTAAAATATTCAGGCATTTATACATTCGTTAATAGTGTGAATAATTCATTAATAAAGAGCGTTTCAATATCTTTTGTAAATATATCCAAAAATACATATGCAACGATATGCAATGCAATTTATAACTTATATTAATTTAATAATATACGATAGTTTTAGCAAGATTCATCCAATCATAAAATACATTATCCTTCGTTAAAAATTGACATCGTGATTCGCGTCTATCCAAATCGTATGATCTTGAAAATGAAGTCGTACGATAAAAGTGTGTATGTAATTGAAAACGTTATAAATATCCCTAAAATATTGTAAACCGATTAAGATGTACTTATGCATAAGTAATTATTTACACGAACACAGCTGTTACAAATTATATGGGTAATCTAGCCATTTTTACCATAATTATATTTCGCGACTCAAAGGATCATGTTAACTCTTACACGGTATGTTGGTTCTAATTGTAAGAGTCAACAATGGCTCCTGAAAGCCCTTTTTAGGTGGGTATTTTAGATGGTACCATTTGATTCGTAAATGTCTTCGAAAAAGTTAACATGGTCCTCGAAATAACTGTATAATATTTTGCAAAAGACCGAACGTTCTTTTTCGCGAGCACTGCAATATCTGTAAATTATGTGCACATAATTGAACAGAATTATGATTTCTGTAAACTTTAAACATTCATCAAAGCTTACTGAGCTCTCCAACACGACGTCCATATATTTATTAATTACATACAAACAATTCTGTTTTACCTGTCCGGAAAAAAATACTTGTTCGTATAGTTAAAAACCTGCATATTTGGATATCGTATTAATGAAAACCGATATGACACATGTGTAAAAAGGAACCTTTCGGATTGACACGCATGTTCCTTGGGTAAAGTAATTCAATTGCTTCGATAAGGGACACACGCGAAAGGTTCTATTATTATGAACAATAATGTATACGCACAAGAGTCACGAAACCAATGCATACAATGATTGAGTCTTGCCGTTCGAATCGTTTATCGATTTACCTGTACGCGGCAAGAATCAAATGTAATCATTACAGGTGTGTGTATGTTACGTATGTCCTAAAAATTTCTTTGGGCGTAATAAAGACGCGACAGATGATTTCGTAGAATCCTTGGTATCAAAATATCCATTATAGGGGTTTAACTAAAAAAAAAAAAGAGAAAAGAAAAGAAAAAACGTTGAACAGGACGTATGTACAGTTTTCTCAGGGATAAACCTGACCTCTGGGGTTCACCCTAGAACACACGCGTTGGACAGGTCGTCGGGGATCGAAAAAGTGTTCATCAAAGTGTCTAATGCTGGAAGACTAGATTAAAAATGTCTACGAACTTTAACAGGTAAATCCTATAAAAATCCTCGTCGTTTAAATAGAACAAACTCGTGATTAGCCTGCACTCGAATGAATAATACTTTTCTGCATGATGTATGGTACCATTTAATGCCCTCATACACGGAACGCGTCGGCACGAACGATCGAGTCTTCGCTTGAAATACTCAATCACATTCCGGCAGTTTATGTACCATTCTCGATCAACATTCACACCTGGTCGCGTACTACCTTATTATTCACGTTTAAAATATATCGTTATTCTCATTCTTTCCAATGATCAGGTTTCAATGATCAGGTTTCATACAGTTAACGTCACTGTGACAATTTTCAGTTTGCAGCTGCTCGAGTAGGTTGGACACCAATGGTCCACGGATTAATGTACGCCCTTCAACTCGCATGTGTTAATGTTCCAGGAGTTGTATAAACCAGTTGTTTATTTTTGTATTCATTCGTATCGAATATCGAAATAGGTTAAGTTTTAGTTTTAGGAATAACGTAAGTCTTTGGAATAAGAGCTCCTTTTTTGTCGAATCCAAATGATTCCAGTTTAGCGTTCACTTATCCATGGAACACTGTATCGAGCACCAATAGTGTCGAGTCATTTGGAAAGTTTGTAGCGTTTCAGGCGCGACGTGTTTATCACCTTTTTATACTAGAGATATAAAAAATCATAAGGCGACACAGACAAACAATTTTAAGGGGATAAAAAAAGACACATATGCCGTCTTCGAGATAGATCTCGAATGTGCAAGTGGTTCGTAAATTTTTGCTTCTCTTTTCGTGAGACGAATACTATTAAACGTGTAAAGATTTTCAGACTGTTTTGACTAGTACATTTTGACAGCACTTACTTTATTTCACCAGACATCGCCCTGTCAAATAATCGTTTGCTCAGATCGCTGAAACATTCTGTGTAACGGGAAAAAAAAACTTTCAAAAAGTTGGTTCTTTTTTTAACGAAACCGATACACAACTTTACGTTACTAATGTAAAGAGATTACCGAAAAAACGATAGGAAGATGTGAAAAAAAATATTTGAGAAATAAGTACACGGTGCGATTTGATTAGTGTAGAAAACGTGGCTATTTTTAAGAAACCGCTACAAACTTTTCCAACAACCCAGTGGATATCAGTCCCCTATTCGCAGAATCCAAAATATTTGTCTTAGATATACACAAGTCGAGATATAAGGATTTGTCATTCTATGTATAAAAATTTCCTGTTCAGCATCTCAAACGTGGCAGTTCTATTTTCCACTTCCCGATCTGACCTTGAGTCTCTTCGAGCGATCACGAAGTTCGATTCCTGAGCCTACTGTGGCTCGACAAGTATTGGGGGGAAACGCGCGTCGCACAGCCGCGGCACCCTGTAAAACGGATCTCGACCAGAAACGTGAGAACGGTCATCTCTCGGCTTATCAGATACCGTGATCGAACTCGTGATATCCCTCGGCGCCGGTGAACACCACGTCCACCCAGACCCGCATAGCCTCTGGACTCGGCGCCATTAAGTGATACAGCCTGGACGATGTTTTAATGATAAACGTTAACGACGGATGCGGCGACCGTACGGTGTTCATGTGGTCCACGTAAACCTCCTCGATCGACTGTACATACAGAAAAGTAGTTGTATGAAACAATTTCTACTTACTTGAATACAAGATTTTTATGTCTAAACCGTTAGAATGTTGTATTTATTGAGAAAAAGGAAAGAAACCCCCCTAGGGCTCGAAATTGATATGAAAAATTTATTAAAATTTAACAAGATAAATGAAACAAATGATTTTTCTTTTCAGAAAATCGTTCTTATGATTGTATCACTCATTAAAAAACGCACAATTTAAGAAAACGTTTTTTGCTATACTCTGTAGTTCCAAAGATATTCTGAAAAGTATGTTTTCAGACTCTAGCTTTGAGGGCTGTTTTCACCCCTTTAGTATAGGCCGCTATAATAAAATACGTGTCACATATTTTTCCGTAAACTATAACACACATAAATGGTATTAAAATCGTCGTGTTTGGATTTGATTTGTTTCCTTGTTAGTTTTGAAATGAAATTCTCAGTTTAGTATGCAATTTCGTTATATATGTGTAACAACCTTTGATGAACAAATAAATCTGTGAGTCGCTATAGTTATGACTGGCTATGAGAATGGTATAATGTTACCCCATACCTGAAAGTAGATCACACCCCGCGCCTTCCTCGAGGAGCTATCGCTGTAATACGACAATGTCTTTCTTTTCCGGTCAAAGACGAACCATCGTTTGTTCCAGTGATGGAACTTCTTGCTCATCTTCGATAGGTAACCGCTGCAACTGGTCGTGTCGACCGTGACATCGTGTATCAGGGGCAACTGGTGCCCGGCAGTCTCGATGTGATGCCTAAGGTCCAGGGACTCCGACTTGATGGGAAGGTATCTCGTGAGCGGCCTCTGGGCAAACGGACATAAATCATCGGATTTACAAGCCGTGAAACGAAGTGTCCGGTTAAATGGTAACCCTGTCGGCCCTGTCATTCGTCACACGTCGGGGTCCGAACCGACACGCGTGGAACGTGTCACGTGAAAATAGAACTTATGGAGTCGGGGGAAACATTCTAACGCGTGCTGGTCTGTGTTTTTGGAGCCACTATTTGACCTTCGAATACACTTTGAAAAATAATACGAGTTGCAAAAACTAAACGTAGAAAACTGAATGTTCAAAACAATGGATGTTCTAAAAATGAATATTCAAAACAATGGATGTTCCATAATTGAATGTCCAAAACAATGGATGTTCCAGCAGTGGATGTTCTGAAAATGAATGTCCAAAACAATGGATGTACCAAAACTGAATGTCCAAAACAATGGATGTACCAAAACTGAATGTCCAAAACAATGGATGTTCCAAAACTGAATGTCCAAAACAATGGATGTTCCAAAACTGGATGTCCAAAACAATGGATGTTCCAGAAGTGGATGTTCTAAAACTGAATGTTCCAAAACTGGTTTTTCAAATCTGAATGTTCTAAAATTGGATGTCCCAAAACTCAACGTCCAAAGCTGAACATCTATAGCTGGATGTTCTAAAAGTATGGGTTACTGTGGACCACGCCTTATATTTCACGAAAAATTTCTTGGTGAAGGAGACATAGCGTTGTCAGAAAATCGACTGGGAGTACTTGTGGGAATAGACAGCCAATTGGTTCGTGTAAATGAAATAAGCTGAAAGCGACTGTTGTGGGCGTTGTAGATTCCTTGGAATTCAGAGAGACCGACGTGGAACGTTTATTTTTGTGATTAGAAGCTTGTAACGAGAGCCTTGTACCGAGAGGTTTGTAAAGTTGACAGCTGTCCATTTCGTGAAGTATGTGACCGTGGAGATTCTGTGATGAGGATTTGACAATCTTGTAATTGTAATTTGGGCGCTGTTCGAACACGGGAAGAGATTATTGTCAGAATATTTAGAATTTTTGTAAAAAGAAAAATATGACTAACAGGAAGGAATCATGTACCTACGTAAAAATTTTTTTTTCAAGTTTTAAGGGTGAAAAAAGAGGTTCAAAGTGAAGTGGATTAGTTAGATAAGGGAGTTCGCTAATAATTTCCTATACTTTCGTAACGATACAATAACCCTTCTGTACACTGCGTCAGTTATGTAAACTATTTTTCTAATGGCATCCTTCCATTATCATCGCCACGGCTATCGTCGATTTGAAAATCCATTGACATACTTTAATGGCCCTGACGCGTCATTCGTGATCAACGATGTGGATTTATTTTGAAGCTGGTACTCGCCATGGTCTACAATACACGACGAATTTTCTAGGACATGAATAGCTAGTTATAAATACCCTAATCAAAACTATTAAACATCGAGAGACTGAAATAATCCAGGATGTCAAAGTACCAGGTTGATCGACAGTCAAACTATTCTTTTTGGAATGTCCGACTGATTGTGAACAGTTAAACGGGGTGATTTACTATTCACTCTACGTTTTATTTCGGATGAACACGGATACTTTGAAAAAATTGAAGTAGACAAAGTTTCAATGTACCTGCAGTTTTGCCTTTTCGCGATGTTTCACTGGTTGCAGTGGTCCAAGGGTGTCCATCTCGCTGGATGTTTGTGAGAGAGGACGACTTCCGTTTCCATCGATTATCCCCCCGCTGTTATTGCTAAGTCTCTCGCCTTCCATTGATGCTCTTCGGTCGTCTCTCATCTGCAACAATACATAAATATCATGTAGCCAAGTATGTATATATCAATAAACAGATGAAAAAGAAAAGAAACACGACATAATATTAAAGAAGGACTATAAGTCCTTTTTGAGATTGATGAGTTTACAATAATAATATTTATTAACCTTCTGATTGAGACGAAATCTGAGGCTTGTTAACAGAAGCCTTACATTGACGTAATAAATGTTAGGTTTTTACAATGTGACAGTGTTCAACAGTTTGTCAGATAATTTTCTTCATTAACAAATTATATCGAATAAAAGTTACCCGAAATTTGTAATTTAACTTTTAAAAATTTGCAAACATACAATGATAAAGATTTAAATGGAGTCTGAAAAGTTTGTAGAACTTCAAGGAACATTTGTAAATTGTAACATCTGGCGAATATTTAACTATGAATGTTAATAGATAACACATGATGCTAGGAACAATACAGTTTTTATATATTTTATCATTATGAAACATATTTCCAAGTAGATTAGATGATTTACCACTTGTTCACAATACCACATGGCGATGGTTTCACGACACTTTTGGAGTGTTAAATTATTGTTCAATCAGAAATTAAACACTGAAATTTTCTTTGAAAACGCGCACGTATTGCTTCTAACGAGGCCCGAACAATACGGGCAGAGGTGCATATTCGTTTCTAAGCCACGGTTATATTTATAAATCCCGATGCGAAGAGCAGCGTGCTGCACCTGTTTACGCGTTTCGTTTTAAAAAATCTGTTCGGTCACAGAAATAATCGTGATCCTCCAACATTGCACAAAAATGGAAATGTTCGATGCATTTTTTCTCTTATTATTCAGAAATTTTTTATTTGAATCGCGAGCTAACACCGTGATAACCCTAAACTAGACATATTTACAGGAATTTTTTTTATTAAAATCGCGATTTAATCTTGTTTTTATATTAGATATTTCTACTTTACAATTTAGTTCCTTCTTAGAATGAATCACGTAATTTACTACTTTTATTGCGATTGTATGTTTAAATCAAATGTGTATGGAAACTAACAGAAGGTAGATATTATTAAGAGGAATAACATGTTATTTTTTAACAATGAAAATGTTAAGGCTGTAATGAACAAAAAATTAATAACGTTCGTATGTAGTGATAGTAGAAAGATGGTCTTCATAGGTGTTTCGTAGAACTTGAAAGTTGATATAAGAAGGAGTTAGTGGTTAAGGTGGCTTTCGGACGCCATATTGGATTTCTGAATTACGTTCTACCATAATCATAGAACTGAACATACGAGTTCATTAGATTACAAAAAGGTTCAGAAATTTTGATAGAATTATATATTATCGTCTATTGAATTAAAAAAAATATATCAATTATTCAATACATAATAATTATTGTAACGAAATACTAGAAATGAATCGTCAACGATCTAAACATCGTTACTATCCTGTTGCGAGTAACAGGGTAATTCTGTACCACATTTCCAACAAATACAAAATCACAATAATAGTATCCGATTGTTATGTACTAAAACTATCGTAGAAACTATTGTGTGTAATAGTATTTAACCCTGCTCTCTTTTTCAGACGTATCACGTTTTTGTAAATATTTGTTTTTAATGTCCAACGCACTTAAATTTCACGTCTTTTTTCTGTATTTCCCATTTCTTAAGACCAAATCATTTTAAAGTTTGAAATATGTTATTCAAAGAAATACAAATATTACGAAGAAGTGAGGAGAACAGCAGGGTTCACATAGAGTGATCTTGCAGACAAATATTCTTTAACAAATAATTCGCTGAAAGTATTGAAAGTATTAAGAAATAAAATAATTTGAAAAAAAAAAATACCACGAAGAAATACGCCATAAATATTACTTGTCTCGTGGATATCTTTTATTCCGTAGCGCGAAACGGTGGGAATTAATGGATTGCTGGAAATAACTCAAACTGCCGCTGGTTGTCGGCCTGCAGCAGCACGCTGTTAAGAACACAGTTAACGAGAAAAATTTGCGCAATGAAGCGGGAGACGAGAGCTAGGCGGGTGAAAATTACGGATCCCCGGCTTTTGTCCTTCTTCTTTCGTCCGTTCGAAGGGTTCGTAACGTTTTGTTTTGTCCCTACCAGAGACCGTGTACAATTAAAGGCGTGTCGCGTCCCGGAGAAAAATACTGCGAATCGGGGCGAAATATTAATTGATTTCTGAGTAACCCTGTAGTTCGTGCAGAAGTTTTTTCGTTCTGTCACGTATGTAACGGAGACTTTCCTACTTGAGTTTGTATTTGCAACAGAAATTATTTTCAAAAACTTTTGAGAAAAACTAACGTTTTAATTAATGTAGTTACAGACGTCAGTATCTGGTGCTAATTACTTTTGGAAATTCTTTGGACTTTTTTTCTTTTAATACTTTGGGAATTTTTCTTTTCGAAATTCAGTCTGAATCTTTGCAATTGAAGATGCAATAACGATTGGTATTATATAATTTTATAATATTCATCGTATTATAGACATTACATTTATTATATTATAATTATCTTATTGTTTCATTCATACAAAATGAATATAAAACTCTGCACGGTTTGAGAGCTTGCTTAATGGTGCTGTTTCAACTTCAAACAATGGAGTTACAGTGATTCACATATTTGTTCACGTACTTCCGAAATAACAATTAAATGTAAAGATTTATATGCAAATTCTGTTTCCGTATTTTCATTACTCTTGCTTTTATCATGGTTTAGTGGTAAGTTTTTCATAGTTTCGAAATGAAATTCGCAATTCAGGACATAATTTTGTCAAACAAAGGCTTTCCGTGAACAAATCGGTGGGTCACTGTAGTTTAATTTTATAAGTAATATTTTTTCAATGTTTATCTTGGGTAAAAAGAGAAAATTTATTACGATCGGTCGAATAGACTTTAAAATCGATTTATCTTGTTTATGTCCCTATTCCTTGCAGCAACAAGCCAAATATAAAAGAAAATGTAACAGCTAAAATTAAATTATATACAAATTATATAAGCACTGGTGTACTAGAAAAAAAAATGCTAATAAAGTTTCTCACATTTTAAGTGTGTTTACACTTTCTGGAAAATTTGATTTTCCGAAAGGAAGTCGCAACTTCCATTCCACGCGTCATATATCTTGTCTTCCGCGACATTTAGTTGCTCGTTCAATGAAAATACGATTCACGAAATGAGGAAAATTTTGATTTGTACATGTCTCAATATCAACATTTCTTTCTTCAAATTTAACATCTGTTTCGCCTGCTTCGCAACATTCAACGCCATTTTTATTATCAGATAAAAATGGCGGGAAGACTAGAAAACTGAGGATTATCCTCTAGTTGACACAACCAATAAATCTCCATCGCTCGAACATGCTAAACACAATGAAATTCCATTGTTATTTCTCATCCAAGAATACAAATTCCACCGTCATATCTCTATTAAAGACGCGTTCACGCGACTATTACTATTTTTAGCGATCTCAATAATACTCCAGCTGTCTGTTTCTCGAATAAATTTCCGAAACGACTTCATGCTCCCTATCCGCGCGTCACATTGAAACTATTCAAGCGAAATACTCCTCACGTGACTCGTAAATTTCACGAAACGCGCAGCAAGAACAACCTGCAATTGTTGCGTGCAAGTGTATCGCACCCGACTACGCGCGTCGTAGCAAGGGTAAATAGAAAACGTGGCCAAAAGAGACATAAAAAAAATACAGAAATAAAAAGTCACTAAACGTCACTTACTCGACGTCTACGAACGTGCTTCTTCTTGGTTCGATTCTTCATGTAACTTATCCACATGAGAGACATTGTTCGATCAAACTCTCTCCAACACACAAACGCTACCAGAGGAAGCCAAACGAGTCAGAGACGATAGAACAAGAACTGTGCAACGTGCTCGAAGTGGAATCCTTCTTCCTCTAACCGGTCTGTTATAATAGAATGTCTGATAATTCTTCTATTGTTTAATGCTTCGTCTATTGTCTATTGTTCGGGCCTCGACGCGATCCAAGCGTTCTTTCGGAGCCTCAACCGCGCGAAAACAGGACGAACGACAGCGAGGAACTGGTGTCGACCGACGAACGTTCGCCGGTTTTATTATTCGCAAGTTAAAATGCGACGTTTCTCCCTCTTCCTTCGCGCACTCCCCCAGGAACGTTCTAAAACGACGAAACCCACACACACGCGTGTTTCTGCGCACAGAAAATCATACCCGTGGGCTCATTCATGAGTAAACTTATCCGAACTTGCGCGTCTCTGACCACCACGCGAGCGTCTCTCCAACAAAAAGGGAGAGAGAAAGAGAGACTGGGCCACCCGTTCACGATCATTTCTGTCTAGCGATCGACGATATACGTGCGTCACCTTTCCTCGCCCCCGAATGTGCAACGAAAACGACGGAATTGTAAACTTACGTAAACTGGGCTGGAATTCTAATCTAACGTTTATTTCCTTTTTCTTCTTATCTTCTAGGACCGATGATCTATATTGCCTTTGCGTGTAATTTTGTTTCCTTGGCAGATAATGTTGGTAGGACGATGCAGAAGCAACGTCATTTTCTTTTTCATCGTTGATTTGGTTTAGTAAGATTTGTGAGTATATGTAAGATTGCTCGAAAAATAGAGTCGGAAATGAAAAAAATGTCAGAGAGTATATTGATCGACAAGATGTTGCCGTTACAATGGTTAACTTTTATTTGTTCCTTAAAAACCTTCCGTATCGCCCGCTTAGGACAGTCCTCAGGCCCCGGGACTATTTATGAGAGGGTGAATATTGGGGGGGGGGGGTTAGATGTTATCACCCAGGTGGCCTTCGGCTCGAACCTTGGCCTTCCCTCGATGGGACCGTTTTCCGACGAATACTATGTCTTATAGTTTATTCGTGATATTTTCCTTCTGGTGGGAAAATGGATTTAGCCTTTCTTATGTTGCAATTATTTTTGACTGCACGGTGTTAATGAGATGAATTTCTTATATCTCAACGGATAATGGGCACATTCGTTTATTTGGATGAAAATTTTTCTTTTGTACAGCGTTTAATTAACCCTGGAATGTAACATTGTAATTTTTTCAATTGAAGTTATAATATTGAAAGTTTCTTTGCTTCTAATATTACTCTGGTATCTCTACAAGTTTTCACAAAGAGAAAATAATTTAGAAAACGTTTAATTTTAGATGTAGGTGTATTTTTAATTTAAAGCCAGCGAGTATTCAATATAAAACGAAATAAAATACTAAGAAATGAGGTAAAAATAACAAATAACATAAAAAAAATGCTTATCTATATGAAAGGTCGCGTGGATGACAACTTTACTCCAAATGGTTTTTACAGGTTCTAAAGTCGCTGAACAGAAAGACATGAAACAAATGGCTACATTAAAGTTATAAAATACTCTTCCCAAAACAGACTCTAGGCTCCGTAACCTAATCCATTCACTATAAAGAAGATGGCCAACAGATTAATTCAACGACTGTCGTCCACGCGACTGCTCCAGGGTTAATGAACCTGAGAATTTCAATTTTAACCCTTTTGAACCGACTGTGTTTAATTTGGATTTTATTCTTTTTACGACGGTTTTATTGGTTTTCATGTTTGTTTGTTGTTTCCAATAAATTTTTGACCCACTTTTACCGAACCGATTTTCTTGAAATTTTTCACACAACGTATTTGCGACGACAGTTCAATGTTTTATCAATTTTTAGTTTATCTTTCCTTCCCCAGATTTTGACCCCCAGATTCTTATATTGACAGATAACCTCAGCAATATGAGTATCTGTGAGAAAATCTAAGGAAACAGAATGCAAATTGAGTTGATCCAAAATCCTGGCATTATGGGTAACCGGGCTTATTAAAATTTTAACTCTACTCACTAACCCCAGTAATACGGGTAACCATGAAAAGGGCTTAGTGAGTAGAGTTCAAATTTTTGTTGCTGTTTCCCGCCCAACGTCAAGGTGTGAAACGTGTCCAGAACTGAATGGTATGGCAGTGGTTAAAAACTCAAAATCAAATAGAAGACTAAAAAAGGTGTACTAAAATGTAAATAATAATTTTATTAGGTATCGCAACATTCGTGGTTATATGTGACTCGTCGTTAAAAAGAAAAATCATTACGTCTGGGTTTAATTTCCCTGAATCATTCTTGTTTTGAAACTTAGTGACGAGAAGATGTGCTTTCGAGTGATTACACTTCTTTATTTCCGGAAACGAACAAACCCGACGAAAACGACAAGAAAAGACTTCCTGTGTGCACAATGATCATACCGTAAACGAACGAAATAAAAAATGCACGAAAGTACACACCTTTCTCATTACTCATTCTCAAAATAAGGTCATCGCAAGAAGATGTAACTCAATAACCATAATACTTTCTTTTTTAAACGATGCAATGGCGTGTGTGTCACAGTATTCAGGACACGTATTGTATTTCACTGGTTAGGAGCAGTGCTTTGTATCGAAATAGAAAAAAAGCATCATCTACCCCAGAAATTGGATCTCTTACATTTAGGCCAGCCCAATCACATTAATGTTCCTTAAAACTGCACACAACCACTTTAAAACACGTCTTCCATACCGTGACCGTTTTTCGCAAAGGAGTGTCGTCCTCATAAAACGCATCACGATCACCCAGACGCGACGCAAGTATTATAAATTTTCCTCGAACAAGCACCTTGTTGCGCATTCTTTCGATATTCTCGTCTAACACGTCGAACCACCACCGTTCGCGCGATTCTCGTCGACGGACGATTTTCCCCGTGCGATGGTACCATTTTACTCGACGACGACCAGGACTGTTTTACGGAACGGTAACACGCGTCACACCGTGTAATTTATTCCCTCGAGAAGAGACACGGACTGTTACGAATACGTATTTTCACATACATTTTTAATAAGAATACCAGACAGTTTTTAATAAGACGTTCACTACCTTTTAAACAACTTCACATTTATTTGGAAGGTACTTAAAAAAAATCATGGCCCTTCAGTGACGATCGCCACTATTCTTTAACACTCTACGCCATTTTTGTCGAGCTCGAGATCGGAAAAATACAGACAAGGGTCGTTAAGAACGCGGATTTTCATTAATAACCAGGCACAGACATTTTTTATAAGAATAAAAGACAGGTCTTGTTAAGAAATACATTACTTTTAAGCAACTTCATATTTACTTACAAGGCACATAAAAAGCTCACGTTCCTTCAACGATGATCGTCACTGTTCTCCAACACCCTACGCCATTTTTGTCGAGCTCAAGGGCAGAAAATACCGTGTATTTAAACTGTATTGTTATCTTGTGAAGAAGACCATAGATTATAAAACCTAATATTATAAAAAAACCATTAATGAAACTGTACTAAAACTTTCATCTTAAACTTAAATGTATGTGCTAATTATAAGTATGTAAACATCTGCAGTCTAGTAATAAATAGAAATAATTATAAACACTATCAAATGCAAAGTTTTCATTTTCATATGCTACTTCACTGTACTATTCTTGTATGACACGTCGAACCACCACCGTCCATGTGATTTTCATCGACAGACGATTTTCCCCACGCGATGGTACCATTTTACTCGACGACGACCAGGAGGACCATTTTGCGGAACGATAACGCGCATCACACCGTGTAATTTATTCCCTTGAGGAAAGACACGAGCCGTTACGAATGCGTATTTTCACTAATAACCGGGCACAGGCATTCTGGGGCAAGCATTTTCGTCGCCGTAAGTGTATTTTCGCGAATGACACTCGTATCTGGGACGGAAGCCTGTAAACTTTCCCAGAGGGCAATAAACAGTTCTGGTATCGGAATGGCCGTCGGCGGGCTGCGTTAACCTCTTAAGGTGGCTTACGCAAATTGTTAATAATTATGAATTCAGTTGAAAATGTAACGGAACATTCTTAAAAGCTTCAACTTTCGATTGCTACCAGAAAATCGCAAGGTCAACGATAAAATTATAGAAAAAGAAACGTTGTAAAAATTTCTTTTTAACACAAGCCTTATGGAACTGTAGTTGGTACTGAGAAGTTAATCACTTCTTATTTAGTTACAAACAGTGACATTTTCATAAAAAATTATGTAGATATACATTTTTTTACGGAGATTATGATGGCACAGAAAGAAAATATATATTAAGGATAAAATAAAACTAAAGATGAAATTCAAAGTATGCAAATTTGGGTCTTAATGCGTTTGATAGTATCTTCTATGCATGTCTGATATAAACGTCAACGTCACTTCTGTTTTCCTTTGGTTTGTTCGACGAACTTCTCAATTTGTTCTTACAAATTAAAACCGAAAATTAAATTTTTTGACAATAAGGAAAAAAATGTTTGTCTTTTCCACTTATTTATCAATTTTGTTTCCACTTAAGTATTTTAAAGTAGTTTACAATATTAATCATTCAAATTAAATTGGTAAAATTGATAAAAAAAAAATACGAATCGCCATATGCACCAAACGCGTGAGCTACCTTAACGCGCACGCTCGAGTTAACTCGAGCAGGGTAAAATATTTAATGACTAATGACTGATTATAATTACAGTTTATTCTTGATAGATATAGAAAATAACTCTGCAAGGTAGACTGAACGTGTAAATGCACAAGTCAGTTTGCGCAAATTATTCGAACGTGTAAACGATCCTTTACACAGGAATTCACATTTTTATCGATTGATACTAGAATCGAAATAGAAGCTCGTGAATTCCAGTTTACGCGTTTTATTGCATTCGCGGTAAACGTAACGGACGACGGTTTGTCTTCAAGGAAGGGAAACTCGTAACGGTGTTACGAGCCTGGACAAAATTACCCACCCCCTGGTGTTTATTTTAAACGCGTCGAACAAACAAAAAGAGCGGCGGATTCCGACAGAGAACTAATTTTCTCGTGTCTATATTTTATTTTTACATGCTCGCTGATTTATCGGATTCCCGAGTTTCGCGATTCGTCTCCGCGTATCGTTTTTTTTCTCTCGGAAGTTTTCTCGCGGAATGACATTTACAACGAACGTAGATACGTGAGCGTATCATCGAGATTTTATAGGGAATATCTCGAGAATCTTTGTCTCGATACTCCGTGATCCCCTTCTGTTTACGACGTACATACATGGTCTGCCGAAAAAATCTCCAAACTGGAATTCAAAACAACAGTTTCCCTGTAAAATGACGATGCTCTTTATCATCGAATATTAAAACTAGTTAAATAAAATATCGAAATAACTGATAAAAATTGATATTCCCGACTAGAAAAATTGTTTTCTCAAAGAATAAAAATAAACAATAAAATATGGGCTTCGTCGCTATATTATCACCATTCCTTATAATATTTCCACATGCTTCATAACTACTTGTCGATTGTTATTTGGACACTCTGAAATAAAACTTACATAAATAAAAAAAATATTGCACAAACATCCGCAGTTTAGAAATTATACAATTGTTTGCAAAGTGTCTACTGATTCAAGGAGAAGTATTCTTTTATTATAAAAATTGGAATTTCCACGTTTAAGCAATGCATAACGATGAAGCACATTCTTTCATCTTTCATTCATTATTGGAAACTCTTTATCGAGGCAATAAATTTGCCCATTTCTGCCCCAGATAGGTCTGGTTAGGACCGAATTTCGAGCGGGACATTAATCATCGGTGGCAGAAGGACCGTCATCGGACCAAAACGCGAACCGATGACACGTGTGAAAAGCATTCGTTCCTCGAAAAGGATCGATATAAAACCGTGATCAATGGTGACGAATCGCGGGGCGGTATCGTCCGCGTCATTCTGCACAACTGGCTGCCAATGGGAATACCTTCTTTCGGTTGCGCGTCGGAATAAATAGGCGAGTCGAGTCTTTTTTCGATCTCGCGGATAAAAAATAGCCAGACGTCCACGATCACGAGACCACACGACGTCCTCGTCTTCCTGGTGGGGTGCCATTTTGAGAACTGCACTTTGATCGTACGATCACCGTAATAAATTCGTGTGCCAGTCGAAGGAGCGCAGGCCGAATATGTTTCATCGTGGAAACTTTTGCGAGCAGGATTTCGTTTGATGTTTGTGGGGGATCCTCATCATTTCCTGAAATCTGACTTCTCGCGTAGTGATCGATAAATCCAGATGGATTTTACCGTGTGACAGATATTGTTTTGAAGAGCGAATTCGTGGGATTGACGGGCGGTTTTTTTGTGTGCTTCTTGTTTTGCAGAATATTTTGGATTGTGGTTGTTGTATAACGTGTGATCAAATTTGAAAATTGTCCTGCTACACACTGCACCTGAGTACCATTTGGCAATGTTAAAATGAAATTCATGAAAAACTGATATTTTTCAATATTATTGGTTTTGTTAAGTTACTATGAATTGTGCTACTTTCATTAGTTGAGGAAAAGTAGGGACTGTAAACTTTTTTAATATGTAACAAGTTTTTATACTTATAGACAGACTGGTGGATGTTTATGCAAATTCAATTTCATGGACTAGCTTACGAAAGTAGGAATTAAAAAGAGTTTCATGTCTCCAATTGTAATGTTATATTAAATATTTTTAATA
The DNA here is from genome assembly GCF_001272555.1 of Dufourea novaeangliae. Taxonomy (NCBI): domain Eukaryota; kingdom Metazoa; phylum Arthropoda; class Insecta; order Hymenoptera; family Halictidae; genus Dufourea; species Dufourea novaeangliae. The sequence continues at coordinate 256,586 of NW_015373960.1, read as the reverse complement.
AGAAATTTATTACTTGTAAGCAGCTTCGTATTTATTTGGAAGGTATTTAAAAAAAACTCATGGTCCGTCAATGATGATTGCTATTGTGCTTCAGCACTCTATGCCATTTCTGTCGAGCTCAAGGACGGGAAAATATCGCGAATTTAAACTGTACTGCTATCTTACGAAGAAAACCATAGATTAATAAACTTAATATTACAAATAACTGTACTAAAACTTGCATCTTCAATTTGAATTGATTAATTACAAGTACGTAAATATCTGCAGTGTAACAATAAATAAAAATAGTTATAAGCATTACTAAATGGAAAATTTTAATTTTCATATGCTACTTTACTGCACGCCTTTGTGCCATATAAATGCATAGAAGAATCTTTAGTACATTTACTAAATTGCATATAGACTTTTGAAATTAAGCATTTATCGATGCACGCGCAATTTACATATAAATTACTATGGAATACCGTAGTCCAGCTTCGACAAGAGGTTAGTTGCTCGTACTAACTTCCGAATCGAATTGTACGCCATCTGCTGCGTTATCATTGCACGAATCGACGCATAATGGGTTAGCAATGCGGGTTCATTAAGGAGTCGAAACCTGTCTGTGGTCATCCGAACGCGGTTTTCTTGAAACAGCGCGACGTGCCTCGCTACCGGAAGTATTATTTAAAAAAAAAAAAAACGCGTAAATGTACCACAAATGTACTTCTGCGAGAGAATGCATATGGAATTAGCCATATAAAATGAATATACCAGTATATTTATGGGTCAACACCGGTCCCAGAGGAAACCACTGTGCGTAATCCGTATTTGCAGTGTCGAATCAGTGGAAAACTGCCTACAGACGCTTATCGAAATCCCATGAATATCGACACCAACAATCTTCAGAATTCTTCGACTATTAAAACTAAATCGTTTAAATGTTAAAATTAATTAATCCCACGTGGTATTTCTAGAATTTTTAATATTTCCGGTACTTACTGAATTATTAAGTTGGAGGAAAACCAATGGTCGATCATGTCTAAGTATAGCGTTATGATTTTGTACAGTTCGAATGAATGGCTGAACATGTAATTTTACAAATTCAAATTTGCAGCGCCTTGTAAAAACAAATAAAGGAATTATTTTCATATTCAACCGGCCATTTCTTTTCCACCAACTTAATAAGTATTTACAGTAATCAAATTAAGTTGGAGAAGCCTATGAAGCTGTAACTACATTATTATTATACATTATATGAACACTGTTATTCACTATCTAACAAGTTCGAGTTAGGGATAAAAGAAGACTCAAAAATAAAATTGATCTTGAGACTAAACTGTTTCGATAGCAATTACGAGGGCATGAAGGTGATGTGATCATGAACTGAATTGTTTTTTTTTATATATTGCTCGTTTAGTGAGGACCGAATCGCCCTGTACTAAAGTCCTCTTGGTGTAATTCGGATCCGTCTTCGTCTCATTAAGAGGCATAAAGCTGCTCCACGAGCCCGGATGAAATAATTGAATCCGTTAAGTACAGTGGTCGCCGGTCGTAATTACTAATATTAAACCGTCCAACCGAATGCTCCGCATAGTCCAAACTATTAAGTAATTAACACACACTCACACGACTAATAGTCATTTTCACTAGTTCTCGTAACTACATCATAGAAAAAGTTAAAAATTTTGGGGTTGTTTAATTACACAGGGTGATTCCGAAATGGTACAATCCAAATGAATGTGATTCTATGTGCAAAAATAAATCGAAAATCTAGAATAACATTTTTTCGTACGATGCTTCGTTTTCAAGATAATCAATTTTCAAAATTCGCTTAACACGTATGCATTCACAGTGACAATAAGTAGAAACAGAATGCAACGAACAGACGCGTCAGGCATGTCCTATTTCGATTGCATCCACATTCAATAGAGTGAATAGAGTTTCAAAAAATGTTATTCTACATATTTTCGACTTATTTTTGCGTGTAGAATCACATTCTTTCGGGTTGTACCACCATTTTGGAAACACCCTGTATTTAATATAATTAAGCTGCTGATTTTGTTCATTTTCAATCTATGCCACTGTAAAAAATATAGTAATATTAAATTCTGATGATTTAATAAACTTATTATATCATTATCAAGTCTCTTGGAAATTCTTGGCTGAGAAAATAAAATACTAACACCCTTCGAGTAAGAAGTACATACTTCAAAACTGAACAGTTAGTATAACTATAATTACTATACTATTTTTTTACGTACCCGCGTACTCTATACAAATGTTAATTAGGCAAGCATTGCATCTAAGTTTTATTGAGACAAATATTAGCTTCATAGTAAATTGTTAGAAAAAAAGTAATTTCTTTCTAATTAATTTTAAGTTTTTGTAAAATCACGTGGGGAAGTTTAAAGTTATATTAAACATTCGTATCCTAAATACAATATTTTAGATATACAGTTATCTTTTTCCCTATGTCTTGTATAAAATATAAACGAATTTTATTTATCAATTAACTTTTCTTCTTTATTCATGTGAAGTATTTATTTATTAATTTATTTTGTACATTTATATTCACCTGTAATTATTCGCGAGTTTCAATTATATTTTAATTGAATTAAATAATCGTGTGTTTTAATTCGATGCACTTTCTAAAATCGAATCATAAAGGGAACAAGAGATTCAATCGGGTGAGTAACTACTGAACTTTTATCGACACCACGGGTAGCAGCAGATAAATATAGTAACGGGCTTTTATTTGGTAGGTTCTCAAGAATTCGATCAAATAATTTTATGATAAATTAAGAGCATTTTGTAGCAGATTTACGTTGATAATAAATGATTTCTATATAGTTTTTACGATAATACCTATATAGAGGAAAAACGTTTATTTAATACATATACATATATTCACCATCGCTATTAGAAGTTTCCCCTTGTGTCCTAAAAAATTATTGTCTTTGTATTGTCGTTATGTTTTTAAAAAAAAAAATTCCACGGAAGAAACATGCATGTATTTCTATTTCAGAAATAAAGCTAAAGAAGTAATTAAAGTTAATATACATTTACATAAAAAAAGTGGAAGTGGTTAAAAATACTTATTTAACAGCTTGTATTATTCAAGAGTGTTTATACGATTGATACAAGACAGATATCCAAACAAAGACCACTTTAAACGTCAGTGAGAAAGACGTAAATATTATATCTATATATACTGAAACTTAGATAAATATTTTAAACACTTCTACAACTTCTTCCCAATTTTTTTTTATAGAACCATTATGTCGTCGGTATAAAACTTTCCTTTCGTTATTCACTAAAATATTTTTCATTACTGTTTCCTAGTTCGTTGACGTTTTCGAATTTTCTACCAATTAAAAAGTGTTGCAGTGTCCAAAATAGATGATAATTTGACGAGGCAATATCTAGAGAATAAAGTCGGTGGGGTAAAGTTTCCAAACAATTTTTCGTAATTTTCGTTTTATCTTTTTTCGTCACATCAGGTCTAGTGTTATTACGATGAAAAAGCATTTTACTTCTATTCAACAGCCCTGGTCGTGAAAAAAATTGTAAAATGTAGTATAAACACATCGAAGCACAAAGTTAACTTGTTTATTCATAAACTTTAAGACATGTTTGAAATATCGATCTAAAACCAGATATAAAACTCGGCATAAACTTATAGCATCACCTAATATATGTATAAGTTATTGTCTACGTGAAAATGTATGGGATTGAAGATAGTTCTGAAGGAAGATGGTAATAATATCTTTATTATATGCTGTAGTATAGTTGGACGAGTGCATACTGTGCACAGAGATATGAAAAATGTCGGTACGAATCTATGAGATGACCATCCCATCGTTTCGATCAGCTAGATATTTTCGCGAAACGCTGACTATTATTAATAATTAGTGGCCTGTAATGCAGGAGCACCTAAATCGAATTTAAAATGATTAAAAGGTGGATTAAACCAAATTCAAAATGATCGATAGATGGATTAAACCAAATCCAAAATGATCAGAAGGTGGACCAAAACTAAAGTCGACCAGCTGAGATATTTTCGTGAAACGTTAATTATTATTAATAATTAGAGGCCAACAATGCAGGACAAACTAAACTAAATCAAAAGTGATCAAAAGGTGGATTAAACCGAATTGAAAATGATTAAGAGGTGGATTAAACCAAATCCAAAATGATCAGAAAGTGGACCAAACCAAAGTCAACCAGCCAAGATATTTTCGTGAAACGTTGATTATTATTAATAATTAGAGGCCAGCAATGCAGGACAAACTAAACCACGGCTCGTTTCGCAAAACGACCCTGACTTAATTCCATGGTTTAATTTCAGACGTTCAGCAATGAGATTCCCGTGATTTTTCTCCTTTCAACGCGAACTAGAACACGTGTCTCGTTGCATCAGTTGCTCGACATTCGAACGGACTTAAGATTTTTCGGTGTGCGCGTTAAAGCGCGCCGTGACCGTTTAAAGCTGTCGAAACGGTTTTCGTCTAATTTGGCGCGAACCGACACTCAAACGGCCGCGAGAAATCGCCGCGTCAGTCCGTCAAATGCCTCGTCCCGTGGCGATTAACGGTCGGTTTGATTGGCTCGCGAGCAAGCCTTGATGGCGGGAAATTCGAGGAAGCCCGTTAATGTTTCCCAGTTGCGCGCGTTTGAGGTCGCCTTCCGGTTACGTTGACAGAGATGCTTTAATGGATTTCTATTTACGACACATACACGGTCACGGGAATATTTTATTGACCCCCTATATACCTCTGTTGACGCAGTTACTGAAAAAAGTTCCGCGTCATTCTTATTTTACATATCGTCTGTTTGCTACGAGAACGATAAAATTAATAAAAGTACATTTTTCAGGAAGTGAGGGTGTAACATTTTATTCCAGAAAAAAATTCTTGAAAAGTTTTATTTTCGCGGCCGTCACAGTGGTGTTTCCCTTAATTACTAGACCATTCAGTAATGAAAAAAAATTTTCTTTTGCTATTTAGGTAATGATTTTTGAATTTTGAGTTTCCAGTAAATTATAATAATTATAGTACATATTTAAAAAAGAGTGTTAAAACAGCCTTTTATGAATTGTGACATTGTTCTGGTTAAATAGTAAAATAGCTCACTCTTGGAGTTAATTTTTCAAGACATTTTGAATGCAGCGGTTTTTAGATGTATGATGATATTTAGTCAATATTAACTTATTAAGTACCAAGCAGTGAAATAATACGACATCTATATGTAAAATTTTTGGTTTTTTTACAAAATTATATACCTAAGTGGAAGCAAAAATACTGACGAAAAAATTATTAAGCAAATCCCTGGACTCTCTCTTCATAACCACAATGTTAAAAAACAGAATTCAATACTGTAAATATATTGAAAGAAAATTGCAAAATTGAAAATTGTAATAATCATAATTTATACTTAATACCTAATATTTACTAACGATTAGACAGCCGGTTATATATACCGTGCGAAAGTTTATTATTAATTATACATTCGAGAATATTTTGTTACCTACGATAAATACGGAAATTTTTCGTTATCTCATTATGCAAAATTTCATTGCGTCTGCACATTCATGGAATCAATATTATGTGTCAATATTAAAAAATCTTGATAAAGTACATGTATCACCATTTTGTATGGAATATAATTTATAGGTTTCGGATGACTAGTTAATGCTTTCAACAGGGTTTATGCTAATTTCATACGCACAGGCCAAGGAGCATCGTGCAGACCTGTTTCTTTGAACAGGTGCGTGGTAATGTTTCACAATCGCAAGAAGTCTGTCATTCGATCGTTGTAAAGAATTCTATTGCCGATGTAGTCAGTGAAATATGATAATTTTATAACATTAAGAAGCGTGTTTCCCAAACATTTTCAATCCTGTTCAGCTTCTGTTCGCTAAACTAAATTTTCAGTCATTTTTGCTTTTGTTTTCGTTATATCCGTTTTTTATGTACTGAAAATTCAATTACAAATAGTAAATAACAAGAGTTACTTAAGCAATCATAAACTTTAAATTGTCATTCAATCGAGTTAACAAATTTTTCATTTTGGCCAATAATATTAGACGTACCCATAAGTAGAACTCTATTTTCTGTGAAATTTCGTATTTGTTTCGAAACATTTCAAAACCTTTTAATATAATAACCCAGTAGTCCACGCGTATTTCATCTGAATTTACAAAAATGAATAACTCAGAAACGAAGCCCCGAACAAAATTTCGTTATTTTCTTGACTTTTGTCTTAGTTTCGATTGTAGATCCCAATTGTGTTCATTAACACCCTGTAATTCCTTAGGAATGTCAGATTTAAAAGAGAATATATTTGAGAAGAAGTGACTTTTAATGTTAAAAATATCAGAGGTTCCAGTGTACTCACGTTATCATTTTGGAGCAGACTGTAGGAATTGTTCGACGGACCTGGACTGGGTGACGTGAGTTCCGAAAGTTTGCTTGGAGACAATTTCTCGCTGTTCCCACCCTCCGCGCCGTCGCTGCTTCCGCTGCCACTGAAAGTGCAATACCATTAATTGGAGTGTGTCGCCCGACAGTCATCGGGATTAGGGATACTCCGATGAAACGTTTTTGTCGACAGTACTACCCATAAGACAGAAATCACGTGACATCTTTTTTCCTAGCTTCATATGACGACACAGCTGCTGACGGCAATTTTAACAATGACAATTTACAATTACGTTGTTAACCCTTTAACACCCAGACACTTAAATCGTTATTTCCAAATTATTGGACTTTTAAGTCAAGTACTTTGAAGTCAAAAATGTCGATATTAAACTGATCTGTTTTTTTTTTTCCTTTTTTTATTTACTATTGGAGGCAATAACTTGAACTTCTCAACTGAAAATGTGGAGATCTACTTCACAACAGTGAAACTACGGATCCTTGCTGACAAAAGTTGGATATTAACTGGCGACAGAATTTTATGCACGTTTAAAGTGAGTGTTGTAAAATTTCTAGCAAGTGTAAGGTTAGTCGTATCTAATAGACTGCCGATTTTTATGCGAAATGGAATTTTCTAAAGGAACTCATGAAGACAATAACAAATACAGGAATCCCGTTTTCCTCTTAAGTATCTTATTGGATTCAGAATAATCTCTTATTGTATTTCGCAGAGCCCAATGAGTTATAAATACATAAAATTAGATACCTAGTTACAATTTTTACTGAATTTCTTAAAACAATTATATTCTGTTTATTCTGTCGAACTCATAATATACTGGTATATATGTTGGAATATTCAGTGTTATTTAATGCATGATAGTACACAATCTTGAACTGATAATCACTGAGGTATGATTCACGCGACGTTAAGATTAGAGATAAAACAACTGTAATAGGTTTCATAATTTCATTGAAAATAAGTGTCACAGTACGCGATAAACGTAATATTCTATTCACAATTCAATTACTTACGATAATCTTGACCTTACAGAAAATGTTTGAAGTTTTAAAAAGATCTATACAATATATAGAAAATAAAATGACGTATAAATTATTGATATTCTTTAGTATACTATAGTACACCAGCATAAACTATCGTTGTTAATAATTTTACTACGGTATTGTTTATCCGATGTTAAGTTTGCACAACAAGAACCTGTCCAGGTTTTATAATTCAATTGAAAAAAAATATCTCAATACTACGATGTAATATTTCAGTAACAATGCCATAACTAGACCGCGGATTTTATGTATTTATGGCCCATAGGGCTCTGTGAAATACAATAAAAGACAAAACTTTCATCGGATTCAATGAACTTTCCGTTTTAATCTGAACCCAAGAAGATACTTAAGAGGAAAAATAAATTTCTACATTTCCGCCTGTCTTCATAAATCACTTTAGAAAATGTTATTTTGACATAAAAATCCGCAGTCCAGTCATAACTTATGGTAACTGAAATCTTATATAAAATTTTCCAAGTCGCAAGAAGCTTTTTATAGTACGTAAAAAAATAAGATGACGTATTATTGATCTTTAAAAAAACCAATGTCCTCTAACACACCCTAGTACATTACCATAAGCAGTCGTCGTTGTGGTGTTAAGCTTGCACATAGAAAAACTGTCCAGGTTTCTTAATTTAATTGAAGAAAAAACCCTCAACGCCCGATGAATATCAGATTCAGTTAATAGTTTCGTTATTTAGGACATTTTTAACTCAATGTAAAATTGTCGGTGTCTCAAGATCTCTATAAAGATTTTAAAAATTCAGAAAATAAAATGAACCTTGCTAGAGTGCTCAGTCCAACTATAGGGTGGATACACCAGTAAATGAACACTATATGTAAACGAATAAATGAAGTTATTAAAATAAGCAAATGATAAAATATTGATTTTGTTTCAATTCCTTGTTTCATACTTAATCAATGTTCACGACACCGGTTATAAATGTTCATTTACTTAATATTAGTCATACACTGATGAAATCTGTATTTTTTCTTTTCATTGTAATTAATTAGATTTTTCCAATTTTTATCTAAATTGAAGAAAAATCCAATTAGAAGGATTAGGAATTTAAATTAAAATCCATATAACATCCGCAATCTATCCTAATACAAGAAGAAACCTATCTCTCGAGCTCGTAATCTAACGTACACCCAGCGATTACCTGGAAAAACCGAGTGAACAGGTGAATAGATACCGGCTAAATCCTCGCTGGACGACACTCAACGTGGACGATGGTATCCAATAGGTCCTCCTATGGATCCTTTCGAAATATTATCGCGTCGCGAAAATGCTTACATAATCACAGCACTCGCGGTGCAGAAAAGAGCAAGTCGGTCCCGGTGCACTTCGATCGGTGAACTTCAGCCGGCTAGGCTGAATCGCGCGCGCGTGTACGGGCGAAAAAACGATCGCAGAAGGCCTCTTCTAGCCGACCAGAGGGATCGGCACTACCGGCTGTGAGAGGCCGTGGCCGCCGCCGGCCAGGTATTATTAAAACCTAACAAGTACAAAGTGACGGTGCTGCTGGTCGACCGGTTCGACGGTGTGCCACCCAGCATAGTATTTAACTCTTCTGCAATGTTCAACCGTGCCCGACGACGAAGACGACGACGACGACAACAACAACAACGAGAACGACGACACTCTTTTCCCGATCCCGTTGCTATGGCGACGGTTGTTGTCCTTGATCCCAAAGAACGGGGTCATCTTTTCCGTTCCGGTTGCTCCTTTTGCAACGGTGCACAAACCCGCCCGTGGACGTGGTCATTGTTGGGGAGCTGGAATCGGGAGGAGAAACGTGCCCGCCTCCTCGCCACAAGAAAACGCGGATGAGATGTATACAGGGTGTCCCGAAAGAAAGTCTGACAAGGGGAGGTCGCGACATCTGGGACACGGATTTTGATATACGTAGTAGGGTCCAAAAGTTCTCGGCCTCTCTTATTGTACGAATAAGGACAATGTTCTTATTTCTAATCACGTACCGATTTCTGGTCAGTACGTATATATTTTATTTAATGTAACAAGTTAAATAATAATTTAGTTATACAAAAACCTAGTTAAATTTGTTCAGTATTTCCGTACAAAATGCTATAGCCCGTGGTTCAATAGATCGCAGTATTTTAATCGAAATAAATTTAATAAGTCTGTCCGTCGTAAAGAAACGTGATATGAGAGGTTTCGTTGCGATCGTGAGTTACAAATGGACACTGCGTTTTTGTTCACTGCACAAAGTTTGCTTTTGGCACTTCCATTTTCGCTGAGCAGAAATAGGGACACGTTCGTGGGCAGAAATGCGAGCATTTTTATTTTCGCTGAGCGGAAATAGGGACATTTTATACTTCGTACTAAATTAACTATTATTGAGTTGAAATGTTTTTTAAAATACTTTTATTTAAATTTAATTATAAAGGGAGGTTTAAATTTTATATCTACTAAGTAAGCAGAACTCTTACATGATTATAAATAGAGACATTAACCTTACGTAGAAAAATATTAAAGGCGAGGATATGAAGCTTGATATTAGAGACACCAACGCCCTCAGTTTCATTCTTATGCGTTCAATCTTTTATTTGTAAATCCAGTGTAAATGTAAATTTACAAGGGGATTTAGAGTATTGTGCTGTTATAAAATTCTTGACGAAAGAAAGTAGTACAGTGGACTCTAAGTATATTGCCACTGAACATATTGCCACGCGAGGCACTTCCCCTTCACACGTACTTTCGAGCACAAAAATTCGCTCTCCCACCACGTTGCGTACGCCGGCGCACCAGCGCGACCCAGCTATTGCGATCCAGGTATTTCGCATCCGCACTGCCATTTTACTCCCTTACAGCCCCGAACATAGCAATATAGTTAGAGTCCACTGTATGTCAATGGAAATTCACGGACGCCTTCGTAAAATATATGGAGATGCTTTTCACATTTAAAATAAATTTCTACAATTATTGATTTATGAAGTTAATTACTTTGGCAAATGAGCGGCTCATAGAAGGATGGATAAAATGATATCCAACGAAAAAAAAAAAACAATAAAACGAAAATATAAGAAAAAACCAATCGCAAAACTCACAAGCAACGCGAGCAAAATTCGCGGGAGCGAGTCTCCAACGGCCGATAGCAGTTATCCCGTAGCCAATCCTTGCTCGTTACGTAGCAACGATTGCTGGTGATGAAAGTGACCAGATTGCACCCTGCGAGCCTAATTTCGTTTAAAACGGACGCGCCCACTTCCCTCGCGTCCATTCTTGCGCATTATCGTCACTTTAATACACCCTTTCACTACGCGCACGTGACCGTCCCATTACACACGGAATCCACACTGACACCCGACCTCTGGCGAATTCTTCAACGATGGCATTCCCAGCGCGTGCACGCCCGCCAATTTCTCCTCTCACGTCGCAAGACGGTATACCCCCGATGACACACGAACGGTAAATATAATATATTCTTTTTATTTTCCCCACTGGGCGAAGACGTTTTAATGGTAAATTCCACAAACGTTTTTCACCTGAACCATGCCTGGCACAAGTTTCTCGAAATAATTCTTCAGCAACTCTGAATTGTATCCTCCAGTGTCCCTCAACAAAATCTCAATTCATTCGTTTGTTTAATTTCCTTTCTATTTTTCTACTGTTTGTTGTCCTATCGTTCTAGCTATCATCGAGTATCATTGGAATGTTTATTATTCAGGTTCCAGCGATGTTGAGAGCTTGTCTATCATTCAAAAGGCTACTCTTGATGGCGCTGGTATCCGACAATTACGTCTTCCTTTCCTCATTGATCGTTCTTTCTTCTCTAGATTTTCTTCTAGATAAATCACGAAACTCGCGAGCAAGACACGTTTACAAGGTACTGGCTATCGAATAAATCAATCCTTATGTCGGCCTGTCCACGTCGCCGTCACGTATGCACTGTGCACCTTGTTTTGACCCCAACTGGCGGCGAGTCGCTGCGTCGACACACTCGACGAACGCTCGCTGTTCGGAAACCGCACTTACAATTTCCGACCCCGTAAGCCGTGCAATGAAATCTCGTACTATACTGGTCGATCGTTCGTTTACCATCGAGGAGAAGGAAAAACCGTTTCACCGCGAAACTGAAATTTAAGTTTCTCTACGCGGCGCGGAAAACTGTTTCCCTCGGCGGTGCGCGTCGTCGATAAAACACTTGTACGCGATTCGTGCCGGCGTATCTTATCGTTTTTTCTCCCATAACGACAATCAGAGCCACGAATTTCCAGTGATCAAATACTGCAACTTCATTTTCCTTTCGTTTGTTCGTTGCTTCCGAAATATAGCGTCATCGATCTTTTTGGTTTGCGTTTTGTGATTTCAGTTTTTTTGAAATAGTTTCCTTCGTAGCTTTGTTTCTACAAGGTTTATAACACCAAATTTCTTATCTCATTCTGTCACAGACCTATCGAACCGTATCATGTACAGGGTGATAATAAAAAAGGCTGTATAGCTTCTAGAGTATTGGCGAAATGATGAAAGAAAGTCCTGACGAACGTGGGTCGAAAAATTATTATTTTCAAAATTATAAACAATTCTTCGTTTCGGTTAAAGTGACTTTCTATGTGAGTTATCGTAGCATATGGAAAGAATGAAGAAAATAGCAAAAAGAAACACTGATAAAAATTGTAGAAAACCTGTAACCAGGAAAAGAAGAAATGATGTGATGATCCATTTTTTCCATACGGTACGACGGCTCCCGAAGCAAGGAAGTCAGTTGCTTTAATCGAATCGAAAAATTGTTCTATAACTTTGAAAATGTCACTTTTTCGACCTATGTTTATCAGGACTTTTTTCTCATCATTTGGTGAATACTATATGTGTAGCTTGGAAGTTATGAATCCCTTTTATATCACCCTGTATACCTCGATGAACATACAGTCGGTGATCCAATTATTATGAAGAAATGGAGAAATTACATATTTTATGTGTTTGGTGTCATTTTCACTTCAATAATAATAAAATATACCCGTTTTTTTCCTTAACATATAGATAGGTATACAATTTAACTATATTTTGGTATGTTCATTAATCAGTGTACTGATAGTAATTGGTAAGTACGACTAGTTACTGCCGATTATTGTGTTTCTTTTATTGATTGTTGGTTTCCCTGATTATTATAGAAATATTGAAAGTATGCCGAGAAGAATTCAATCAATAACAGATACGAAGGGTGCTATAACAAAATATTGATACATAATATTTTTGTGAGAAATTATAATCGTTATAATATGCTAGTAAAAACATAACAACATGTTTTGTAATAAATAAGGTACTATTATAAATAGACAGCGGAGGTTTATGTAAATTTACAATTTCTAACATTAGTACAGTAAAAATAAAATGGCACAGAAATTTCTTTCCGATACTATGTGCTTCAATATGTTAATAATAATGCATAAATAATAATAAATTTTATTCGAATCTTTACTTCGCTACGTTTTGCAAGTCAGGGAACGCTATAAATCCATAAACATTCACCGACTAATTATAAGTGTATTTTCAATTCCGTTCTTGATCAAAACTGAAATGAATGGTACTTAAGAACTGTTCATAACAATTTGATCACCCACTGTGTCTACGCTGCATAGTCGGCGTAAAAGCAGCTAGCTCGCGACAGATACCCTATCAGGCCTGATAACACCCCACCCACCGTGGTGCCAAGCAACGAGGAGGGCCCCGATAACAACGTTTTATTGCCCTGGACCCGTAATCGTGCAGGGGCGATCTACGATTCTCGACGCCGATTTGGACGTCTTCCCGAGCGAGGCGACGGCCACTTTCTCGTGTCAAGCCAAGGCCGTCGCTGCGACACCTTTTACTCTCTGTGGATTCCAGTTTCGTGACAACACGCCGATAAAAGAGACGCGTCCGACGCAACACTTACGACGTGCCAATGACGAAGTTCCCTACTCCTAGGTTACACAAGCCTAGTTCCATTAAACGACGAAAAAACTTGACTGCTCGCCTCGAAGGACGTCTATTAGGATGTAGCGGCGGAGGCATTTAATTATTTTGTTGTATATCGTACAGTAAAAGCGTTAATTCAGTAAATGTATACATTTATTCAGGCCCGAATTAAGATTTCTTGTGGCCCAGAACTATTAAGCTTCGAGGGCCCCCTTGGTTGAAAAGCAATGGGGGGGGGGCAACATTTTTTTAATGCAACATACAATAAAATACATGAATTTTCAAAAATTGAAATTGATTCTAAGTAAAATTAAATATCATTTAAGCTGTCACTTAAAACAGTGGCAAATGAACAATCCACAGGATCAGGGCAAGGTTTTATGAAATGCCAATAGGAAACAAAATGTAATTAAAAAAAATGCATGTGCCTGAAAAGGGAACTTTTATGCAACTCCAGGTGGCACCGTAGTTTTCCGTGTTGTAAATTGGTACACAACTCATTACACCGTTTTCTGATACAATACGTAATAAGTTATCTTAGATAATAGTTCTTATAGACTCACCCTGTGTATTATGTATATATATATAATAAATCTATATGTCGAATATTATGCATAGTATAATTGTATGGTATATCTACAAATTGTATCTATTCTGATCCAACGTGAACACAATTAATGCCCCATTTTTCTATTATCAACAACGAAGAGACACAGACGGATGTATAATATTAACAACGTGGCTACGAGACGTATACGACGTAGGTCGTAATATGGATTATATCTTCGTTTACGTGAGCTGTATTACTTTGAACTTTGATTATATCCTACAAAGATATACGTCCGTCATCTTTTTCAACAAAACCGGTATTAAACGTACTCATAAAAAGTGAATTAGCACAATCTAAAAGAGTACAGAATCCATGAACAAGGTTCATGGTCTACAAATAAAAAGGGTTCATGTAAGAACGCGATGAAGAAACCGTTCTATCCAGTAGTATAAAGTTTCAAAAATACATTCTACTATCGTTCCATAAAAAAAATTCAGTTATAAATTATACGATATGCAGTGGATTAATAAGAAAAACTGATTGTTTTTCTTGTGTGTTGAAATACGGATTTATGATTAAAAGCATCAATGCTGGGAGGCGTGTGACTCACCTTTCAGTCGGCCCTGTTGAATAACTAGAAGACTCTTCGCCTGATTCAACACTGTTGAAAGAAGTACAATTCATCTTCCTTTCTTCCCACTGCGAGCGAACCTCGTCCTGTACTCTTCGTTTCAGTTCCTCGACTCTACGCCTTTCTTCGGAAATTACTTGGCTACCTGTAACAGATACAGGACATCGATTGCTAATAATAATAATACTTGTCCATTCGAATTCCAAATTAACTTATGTATTTTCATTTTAATAAAAATCAATATTGGGAAGGTAAAATGAGTAATACTCATTTATCATTTCCTCCTACTGTTTAAAAATATTGTATGTCACTATAAGATTGCACGTATCAAATCCCTGGGGACGTTTATCTAAAATTGTTTTTTGGCTATGGTAATTAGATAAGCAATTTATTTTCAATCATGTATGTAGATAAAGAAATCTCCATTTGTTAGTGTCAGCAACATGTCAATAGCCCTGTATATGTACTACTGCGAAGAAAAAATGTTTTACCTTGTTTCGCTAAATGAAGCTGTCGATTTCTCTCAATTTCCTTGAGGGATTCGATAGTCTTCCTTCCCAAACTACCTTGATTATTAACAATAGGAGAGTCAGTGGTAACCCTCGAGATCCTGTCAAAGTCTTCTCTGCTCGGAGATCGTTTCTCTTCGGAGTTCTCGCATGAATTCTGCGCCAACTTCGTCAGTTCATCGTTTATCGCTCTAACTCGGTTTCGACTCTGTCGCATCGAAATAAAAATACCACGAATCAGAATACAATTTTATCATATATTGTATATTAACCTAACTAATAAATAATCCAGTATTTTTAAATAAACAGCATTTACTTTTAAGAAATCCAGAAATTTTTACTATCTAGATGTAGGTACTAGTTGGGGTAACTGTGACTCAATCAGTCAGGAGTAAGTTTATCTCATGTTAGAAAACGAACATTTTCAATTCTGCAGGTCTGCAAATTGTTAAATTAAGTTGATCTATATGTGACAAAGTATTTCACGAAAAAATACGTGCAAAAATGCCTGCAAAATCGAGAACGATCATTTTCTGACTTTGGGTCAAAGTTACCCCTGACAGAGTCTCAGTTACCCCAACTTACGGTATTTTAATAATGCATATTCATATTTATCCTCTAACATCCCGCCATTTTAATAAGGTTAGCGGATGATGAGTACATACATATGTATTTTGAATACACGATAGATCATTAAGGGATCTTACCATTGTAAAGCCCTAAAAAATTTGTCGGTATTTTAGAATTTTTTTTAGTGAACGAAGTGTCCAACATAAAGGAAGTGTTGTCTATTTATTAATACATTTATTTAGAGTATGAAAAATTTGTTTTAAAACTTTTATTGGGTTTTTTTAATATGTATATGTATATGTATAAAGTACTGAAAGTTTTAAAAAAATGTTGTTATACTCTCAATAAGTGTATTAATAAATAAACAACACTTCATTTATATTGAATATTTCGTCCACTAAAAAAAAATTCCCAAAAATTACAATTTTTCAGGGCAAGACATGTGTTTCAAGGCTTTACCGTAGCAAAATCCCTTAGGAAAGGATAATGGGTTACTGGCGCACTAAGTTCTTTCGAAACGAAAAGTAGTTATGAATCCAAAAACTTGTAAGTTGTAAATTGTAATCTTTAAACTGTAAATTTTACTAACTTCTTCCAACCGCTTCAAATGCGCCAGTTTCTGTCTCTCAAGGCTCCTCGCGTCCTTGGTCGCTGTGCTCTTCGCTTCGGATCTCTGCGATTCCAAATGGTTCAAACGAGCCTTTCTGGTTTCTATCTTTGTCGTCAGTTCGCTCAAATATCTGAAAAGGATATTTCACAGACGGTCAAGTACACGAATAATACGTATTTATAAAAAAAAGTTAATGTCCTAAATTTTCTTTCGACCGTCATTGTATATCCCGAAAGTAAAGAATTCCAAAGTTCATGTAAAAAGCAACTGTATACCTTTGTAATTCTTCCCTAGTCGCCAATTTACTCGCTTCTTCCTCGAGATGATGGAACTCCAGGTCTTCGAATGCTTTCCTCTCAGATTCGAGAATCTCTTGCTGAGTGGTAAGCTTCTTGCTGATATCTTGTTGCGCCGTTTCGCCCGTGCTATTCTCGAGCTCTTCCTCCAAACGACTACAGGCCTGTTGAGCCCACTGAACCCTTTGCTTCGCTTCCGCTTGCAAATTTGCCTGCGTCGTATTATCCTCGGCCATTTGTCTCTCGAGCTCGTTTATTCGCATCTGCACCTTTATCTTCTCGCCCTCGTCCTGACTGAGCTTCAACGATTCCGACTCGTATTCTGCGGACAGCAGCGCCTTTTCCAGCTCGAGCTATACAGAAAAATACAAATTTCAATGCGTTCGGTCGACAGTCCCTTGAATGATTAGGGTACAGTATAATAGTGAAAAATGGTATGCAATGTTTCTTAACTCTAACGAGACACTTAATGTCTTAAGTGTGGGTTTCTAAATATAGATGCATTAAAACTTGATATCTAAAGTGTTTTGCTCATAAATGTTTCATGAGGCATCACAGATAATCTTAAATAAAAATCGTTGATGAAGGTTCAATAGAATATCAGTTGCCATTAAAGGATTTGATAATTCATATGTACCAACCTAAAAATTAGTTTTTTTCACGTGATTTTCGAAACTACAAAGAAAATTTCTATGATATGACGTTTATCGGTGCGCCTATAGAGAATACTAAATTTTTTTAAGATCACAGTGAGTCAACAGTACCATTTTAAAATTAAATACCTATTTTCTTAACTACCTGTTCGAAATGTCGCTTGAGGAATTTCGTCTTGTCGAAGAAGAACATGAACTCTCTCATAATTTTGGCCAGAAATGTTCAGTTTTCACGGAGTATTCGGCGTACGAATGACGAAACGCGACTATACAAGAATATTACCGAAGGACTGGTGACACGAAAGAGGCAGGGACTTATCGCGAAATGCAAAAAAGCAAACAAATGTTAACTCGAAGTCAAACTTAGATAAGGGGACCAGACTCGTGCTGTTGATTATCTTTGAGCATCGAATGCATTTGCACGTTTCAACTGAGAATTAAACCTAAGAATACGAAACAACGTGCAAGAAACATTGGGCGTGTTGTCCACAAACATTTGGATATTCGATCAAAGATAAATACTGTTGCAGGATAAAATTCAAAAAGCCACAAATACTAATTGCAAAATTCTAATAGAAACATTTTTATAAGTGTCACAAATAATATTTTTCAACTGTCAAATTTTATTAAAATATCAAAAATGGTAATTTCGGAGAATTTTAGGATAATACTGTACAGGATCATTCCGTAAACCACTTTCTACCCCCTAAATTCCGTTGAAACCTATTGATTCTATTCTTTTAGATTTAAATACCTTTGTCTCTTCCCCAGTAGAACACAGGAAGCCTATTTGTAGGCTACAGAGGGATCGCTTATTGTTTATAGTGTAACACTACAACAAATATATCAAAGTTCTAACTCAAAAATATAAAAAGTCATGAAAAAAATCTGACTGTCCCCTAGAGGTTAATCGTTCTCATTTCGGGAAACCCTATCAAACATATTAATCAAACGAAGTACTTAAACAACAAACCTCTCGACTAATTTCCTCTTCCTGTATCTCAATATCCGCGACGCTTCTCTTCAACGCGTCCATATTTCCAAGGATATGTAGTTTCTCGTTCTGAAGGAACTCTATGTATTTCCGTCTATCCTCCTCTTCGAGTTCCTTTCGCTCCTTGTCAGCCTTCGCCTCGTTCGACTTCGCGTTGTCCTTCTCCGAGTTGTTCTTCTTCGGTATCATGCAGATTTCTTTGGACTTGGACAGCATCGAGAGCTGCTCGATAGCCTCGAGCAGATCATCGTTCGATATCGCCAGCTTGTTCTCGATCATCTCGCACGAGTTCGAGAGCTGGCCGTTTTTCTTTGGCATGGAATGATTTTGATTGTTGTTCTGTAACGGGCCGATCACCACGTTCTCGTACAAGCTAACATTGCCGGTTTTCGTCGAATTATTATCGTAGTTTCGCGCGTTGTTCGGTTGATTCGAGTTGATCCTAGTCCCGTTCAGCTGAATCGTCCCGTAGCCCGATGTCTCGTTCGTTACGTCGTTGGTCTGCCCGTTGTAGCCATTATTGTTGTTGTTGTTTAGAATAGAACCTTCGATCGTCGCGTTCTCGTAGCCCGGGCC
Source organism: Dufourea novaeangliae (assembly GCF_001272555.1). Classification (NCBI taxonomy): domain Eukaryota; kingdom Metazoa; phylum Arthropoda; class Insecta; order Hymenoptera; family Halictidae; genus Dufourea; species Dufourea novaeangliae. The sequence continues at coordinate 237,814 of NW_015373960.1, read as the reverse complement.
ACGAACCTGCGAGATCGAACCGGAAAAACTATGGTCTCCGTTGCCATGAACGTTTGGCCATTTGGTCGATTGATTGTTGTTAGGCGCGATCGATTGTGGATAGCTCTGGACGTTCGTCGTTTGATTCTCCGGTTGGTTGGTCTGATTACGGCGACTGCTTGGCGAATTATTGCCGTTCTGGAAGATCATTTTCGAGTTCTGCACGCAAACGTTCTCGTAGGACGCGGATGTGGACTGTTTGGCCGCGTCGAAGGAGAAGTGCAGTTGCGTCTTCGATGGACTCTTCGGGCTGTCGAATGGGGAGTTATAGCCGAGCCTTTTGTCGCGCGGGAGCGAGCCGTTTGTTTTGATTCTGTGGGAGGAAATCAGTTTTATTGTAAATTTCAAATCGTGGTAAATACCTTTCGACAATTCTGACTAGTTAATTCGAGAATTATGTTAAAAGTTTAAATCCAAATTTCGTCTAAATTTGGTCTTCCTGGTCAATGCTAGTTCTGACAAATCCGTTTCGATATTTTCGACTAGTTTATTCTAGAATTAATTACATGATGTTAGTTGAAAGTAATTATACATTAATACATTCACAGTTTTTACTGGTAATAACTGGTACTGCCCGAAACTAATCAGTTGAAACTGTTTCTTTAAGGTCAAATGTATTTTTTTCCAATTTGTCCCTAGTTGCAATTAGTTTTATCTAACAACGGGTTTTAACGACGACAGTGTTTCATTAACCTCGATGTAAACTAGTCAAAATGGATATTTTTGGGAAATACTGATATGGTTAAATACATTTGGTTATTTCTAGAATTTATTACTAATGTTGATGAAAAACCTTTGATAAAACTAGTTTTAACTAGTTGGATCGGATTCAGTGCTATATTATAGATATTCTTGTCTATATTACCTCACAGAGACAGAATTTCCTTCGGAATATTACTTTTTATGAGTATAGACGTTCTGAATTATAATAATTGTTATAAAAAAGTAAATCGAAAATATGAAACAAATTTTCGAAGAGAACGCTTGCTACTTTTCTTGCAATTGAACTACTATACTGACCTAAAAAACTAGGTCAATCGAATATCTTCTATATAAATTTCTACGAATCCAAAATAAATTTTCTTCAGCCACAACTCTCCGATGAAAAATTTATCTGTGATTATATTGAACTACAACCTTCGTTTTTCTATTATCACATATTGCTCACCCTATGTAGCATAATAAATGACTAAAAAACCATTAAAACCATTTTGATCGCAAGAGAAACAACGCTTCAATGTTTCCCGAAGCATGCAGAAACCAAAAAAAGGAGCCTTCACCTGTTAGGCTGCCTCGGCTTCTCCATGGTGCTCTGCCTCTCGTATTCAGCGCACATCGCCAGAATCTCTTCGAGTCGCATTTTCTCCAGCCTCTCGACCTCCTGTTCCCGTAGCCTCTCCTCCTGCGCCATTTTCCGCCTGTTCTCCGCCTCCCTGCGTTTATTCTCCGCGTCTATCTGCCTCTCCCGTAGTTCCTCTAACGAACAACCGCTCCCGGTGCTCGGGGTCGGGCTCGTCACCCGGCCAAGGTTTCTCTTCGGCTCGTTGTACTTCGGATTACGATTGAATGCCGGGCTGGGTGGTTGTATCCTTTTGATATTCGTATTGGAACCGTAACTCGGCGCGCTATTGGTGTTCCTCAAGCTGCCACCAGTGGTGCAGTGGTTCCCGTTGTTAGCATTATTACAGATGCTGGGATTCGAGCCGAACTTCTCCAGCTGTAGATACTCCGTGGTGGTGGTTTTGGTAACGATCAGACTCTGGCTCATGTCGTACTCCCTTGCGTTCTTCAGCTCGTCCAGATCGTTGGACCTCTGACAGGTCATGCTACGAGACATCAGATCCCCTTGATTGGCTGTCCCTTTTGGAATTGGGTTCTGTGTGTTGTTCTCGTTGTTCTCCCGGTAGTAGGGCTTGTAGGACTTCAGATAGGACTCGGCGGACGTGTACATCTGTATCTGATTGTGATTCGTCGGTGTGCTCTGATACTGAATATTCGGTGTGTTCGACCGGCTAGGTGTTCTAGCTTCCCTCTGGCGGTTCTCGTCGGAACAGTGATTAGGGATGGTCGGGACAAAACAGTTGCTGGGCGAGGAGGTGCTCAGAAAATGACCAGAGGAGGACGAGTTGAACGATGGCGTATTGGAACGACTCCTGTCCAAATTGGTCAAATTTTGCAGGGGAGAATTACCGTTGCCGTTTTTCAAGGAGATCAGACTAGAGGATCTAGAGTGTCCTAGAATCTGATCCGCTGGAACATTCGTGGTGACAGCGCCGGCTGGAAAGACTTTGGGGGAGACGCAGTTGTTTCGGTTTTGCTTTGACAGCATCTCGAATTTCGTTAGCTTCCCGAGGAAACCGATCTCATCGTCCGAGCACGAGTTCCTCGGCGATTTTCGCGGCGCGACCGGCGGCTTCCGCTCCAGGTGGTAGTTCTCCTGGAGCTGATTCTCTGGCAGCGAGAAACTGATCGGCGCCATTGAAATTCTTGACTGGGGCAGCACCGAGCGTAGCTGTTTCGCCTCGGCTGGATGGTTGAAACGCATGTAGTTCGATCTGCCGATCGACAGCATGCAACCTGGAACAGGAGATTTCGATGTATTATCGGAATTATAGTATTCTTAACCCTTGGAAAGAGAACGTTTTTGATAATTGAATACAAGGTAGAATCTGGGTCCAGACAGACACTCGTTCATCTGTCTTTAGATGCGTTTTCAAACGAATTTCTTCGAAATGTGCTGGTCTTCTAATAAAATACCAATGCAAACTTCTGTAACGTTTCGCTTAATTTATGTAAACGGGAATGATATGTAAAGTTATTGAGATTTTGGGTTAAAATGGACCTAGATACCGCCGTATAGGCGTTAACACACTGCGGATCGTATCGTACCAACTGTATGAAATATCTGTTGTTGACATTCTCGAAGTGTACAAATATTTATGACTAGACTGCGGATTTTGGTACAAAATGACATTATCTAAAATAATTTATGAAGACAAAAGCAAATTTAGGAATTTAGTTTTCGTCTGAAATATCTTACTGGGTTCAAAATAAAACAGAAAACTCGTTGGATCCAATGAAAGTTTTGTGCTTTATTGTATTTCATTCAGTCCTATAGGCTTTAAATGCATAAAATCCGCAGACTAATTATAACTGTATGAAATATCTGTTGATATCCTCGAAGAATAAAATATTTTTTTATTACTACATGAAGTGCCTGCTGATATTCTCGAAATTTTTGCTCGAAGAATATAATATTCAATATTTTGTTGAAGTCATCGTCAGTCACACACTTTGTATAAATTACTACCTGATTAGAACGCCAGAGGAGAATGCATAACAGACAAAAATCCATATTTTTGCTCATTAATGCTTTCAAAACCAAAGACGCTGAATCACGTCCCTGGTCCGCAATGCGTTAACTAAATTTACCTCTCGACATTGACTTTTGTACCTAATATGGTTTCCTCACATCCTTTCCCCTGCTCTCTATTTTATTTTGAGTTTAAAATCTGGTGATTATAAAGTGAATCGATATATTATTTATACTGTAACAATTTTTTTCATTTTTATCTTGTAAAAAATGTTGAGCGTGATATTCTACGAACTTTTATAATAATATGTGTAGATAGCTTTTAATACATATATTTTATACATAATTAACAAAGACAATGTATTTTCATGAAATTTTACAAACAGACAGAGGATATAAATGTTTAATATATTTTACAAAATCAAATCGTGTTTGCTACCTATTATGACTATTATTTACTGAATAATAATTATTTTTATACTACGACACCAGAAATCATTTATCCACATTCCTGTTAGGATTACAAATGAGTTTGGTCTCACGCTTACTAAAGTTTAAGAGAAATTACAAAATATTACTAAACAAATAAAGATTTCCTCTGCAAATAAGAAATATAGCGAACACGATGTTCACCAAGAAAATCAAAGGAAGACAGAGATCATCCGACGTTCTACACGAATGTCCTTTTATTTTCGGACGATTCAAGATGATATCGTAAAGTGTTCAGCGCGTAAAAATTGTCAAACAGAATTTCGTGAGCAAGGATTAACCGAGAAGCGGCTTCTTGAGGAGCCCGAGGACTCGGTCATACGAATTTAAGTCAAGGTCTTACCTTGAGCGAGTCTCACTGGCGAATTTATAGGTACACCATCGACTGCCGTGCTTCCATTTATGGGGTGAAGAGTGACCACGCCGTTATTGTTTTCGATCGCACAATGAATGGTTTCGACGCCGGTACCAACGACAGAAATATCCGCATCTCGGCTCGATCCGAGGGTTACCTTACCTAAAAAGAAAACACACGAACGTTAAATTGGGCACAAATTTTATCTATCATGTGGACCAATAAATGATTATTCATTTGTTCACTATTTCTTGACGTAAATCGCTATTCTTTTGACCAAATCAGTATTGGTTTCTAGGAAAGTCAAATATCTATACTGTTTAATTTATGTTCATAATTATTTGTTACCATCTCACTCTATTTTTACCCAATGAAATGAAAGTATATTTTCATAGCATAATGTTCCTAATAAAATGGCCACTTTTCTGATCCAAAACTAAAACAAATGATTCTTTGATATTTATAATTATATAAAGGTCCTGTGCAATTTTAGGCTCTAGAGGGGTCGCTTAGTTTTTCCTAGTATGTATAACATTATAATAAATACATAAAAGTTCAAACTCGAAAATATAATAAGTCATGGAAAAACCTGACTGTTTTCTAAAGGCTAACAGCGATAGTGAGGTTAATCACTGGATCAATTACGAAAAAGCATTGAATGTTCGTCCTATCTATACGAAGTCAGTATTCGTTCCTATGGAAGTCAAAGATCTATACTGTTTAATTTATATTCAGAATGATTTGCTATCATTTTACTCTATTTTTAGAGTAGCCCCGTTTTCCGCGTGTGTATTTGTAAATTCTGTGGTTTTATCGATAAATAGAAATCGCAAATATACCTACGTGTCCCGATATAATCATATTTTGTTTCTGCGCGGTTGGATTATGACTGTTAGGAGGTTTAACGACGCGAACGACGAAGCTCGAAGTAGCTTAATGGAACATTTACTTGATTAGTCAATTAGCTACCATAGAAGGATGTCACGACGTGTACAATGGACCTCATTTAATTAATTTTTTAGTTGAATTGGAAACGTGAAAGTGTACTCAATGGATTGAATTGTTATGTAAATTTTACGAATATTGATGTTCTATGTTTTCTTGAATTGTATTATGACGAAGTAATTATTCTTACTTTGAATATATTTTAAGTGATCTCTCACGTAGGTAATTAACTGTTAATTAAATCTATTCCCTCCCGAAAATTTCATTCACTTCACGACACTATATTTTAATTAAATTGTGATCACTACTAAAATAACATTAGGCAGGGTATAAATTTTATTAGATGACGATAATATTCATCACTACTAGACTACTCATTTTATGCATTCATAACCTATAGAGCTCTGTGAAATACAATAAAGGACAAAACTTTCATTAGATTCAACAAGTTTTCTATTTGATCCCTAATCCAATAAGATACTTAAGGGAGCGAAAAAATTCCTACTTTTGTTCTGGTCTTTATGAATTATTTCATAAAATGTCATTTTGCATAAAAATCGGTAGTCTAACAATTACATTTATCAACCGGTTTTTACACTTTCTAAACGGTCTTCAGCAAGAATTCCTAAAACTGAATAAGATTTTAGACTTTCTTTTTACGTAATAAAAAATTGGCAAATAGAATTAACATAATAAATATTCAACCGAACATCAAATGGTACACATTATTGGAGATATTCATTATGTCACTTGAATAAAACACGTTATCATTTATACTCATCGTACTACTACATAGGAAAATGAATTAATACAAATATTTATTGCAAAAATGTGTAGTTCACTACCCTGGTCGAAGTAAGTCGTATGCAAATCATTTTATAAACTACATTTCTATGAGAATTATGCCTACTATATAAATTTAAGAATGACGCAATAGGACATTTCCAGTACACCGTAATTAAGCGTTCGATCGAAAGTAAAAACTGAAGATCCGGACCGTACGAGTCATTTTATCAATCGTATTCCAACGAAAATTATACCCACTCCATAAATTCGCAAAAGACGCAACAAGTATTTCCAGTACACCGTAATTAACACAAAACCTACCACGATCGGTAAAAACGGTTTTGGCGTACTAATTCCTACCTCTCTGAACGATTCGGTAGGTTTAGTGTTAAGCGTTCGATCGAAAATAAAAACGGAAGATCTGGATCCCATACACGAGTCATTTCCCGGAATTCTAAGAACGCGAATCAGACCGGTCTCGGCTACACCATTCTCGCCGGTTGTCTAATAATAAATTCCATCGATGACTTTTGCCATGTTGCGCAAGTGCCATGAACCAACAACGAACATACTTGTTTATAGCCGTACGAAAAATTCTCCACGCACAGAAATCGGATTCGCGGTAATTTCAAAATAGCTAATTACCTGCAGTTGCGTCGTCGTGATCAGACACAATTCGATTTTATTCGAATCGGTCAGTCGGTGTTCCAGAGTTGTGGGTGTCGAATCACCGCGCAAAGAAAAATTCCGTTGTGCTTTTTTTTTTCACATAAATATCTTGGTCAGATGGTATCGATCATCAGCCACGAAACAGGTATGAGGATCTAGGCGTGCCACGAACTGCGAGTGCCGAGTAAATCGCGGTGCATTCTACAAAGGACTGCAGTTATATTTAGTTTTGGCGCGGTCGTGCACTCTCGAGCACATTTTCGGTCTTTTTGGAAAAGCTTCCGCCATGCGGCCGTTCGAAATATACACTCTCGCGGCTAGGGGTGAAGCCCTCGTCTACTTTGTGCTCCGTGAGAACATAAAGATTTCGTGGGTGTAATTTCTTCTCTTTTTTTTTCTTAATACTTAAACTGCCCGGAGTTTATTTAATAGGCGTCTTAAAATAAACTATTAACAGTTAACCCTTAATCCTTTCACTTCCGAATTATTTGAAAATTATCAAAGAAATATTTCGTTGTATTTTTGTATATACTACATAATATATAAATGATTCACAACAACATTTTAATATTTTAAATTTTAATATTTTAAATGTATCAGTTATCATTTTTAATTATGAAATTCGAAATATATTTTCATGATACAATTTTTTTTTTATAAAATAGCCATTTTTCTCATCCAAAACTAAAATAAAAGATTCTTTGATATTTATAATTATATAAAGGTTCTGTGCAATATTTAGACTCCAGAGGGGTCACTTCTTTTCTTTGTCTGTATAATAGTATAACAAATACATAAAAGTTCTAACTTGAAAATATAAAAAGTCATGGAAAACCCTGCCTGTCATCTAAAATCTAACAGTAATGAAGAGGATAATGACTGTTCTATCTAAATTCTCAGTTCCTTAATTTCAATTATTTTGTGGTGTATTTGCAACTTAGCTTCTCCTGAATCAATTATCGGAAAAAGCATTAATCATAACACGGGTTTGTCCATCTATTTACTTCAAATAATGGTAGTCCTGCTGTAATCTAACGGTTTTGCACGGCACAATTATGCATTTATCATTTTCTCATTGTAAAATCCTATCGGAGCACCCGGTGTACACGAGTTCCATCGTCCTGTTGTTATTTACGATTATTCGGTGCCCGGATTTCGCCGGGCCGGCATTCCGTTGCCGTCGATAAAATTACAGTTCGTATCGTGTCCACCGTACAGCGATGTAATCGGTCGGCCACGATGTAACTGCATAGCTTCTCGCCGGGAATCGGTACCACGGATTATTTGGATTTATCGTGTGTTAGGTAACGCCATCAATTTTGTTAATTTAACGCTGCACCGCTACGCGGTGGTATGCAGATAGAGAGATGTTTGTGGCCAAAGTAAGTACTAACACTTTAAACCTCGCAAAAGCTCATCCTCTTGCACGTGATTTATTTGTTCGTTGTTCTCCTATGTTATCTAGCCTTTTTATATTAAAAAAACGATCCACAGGCTGTTAAAAGATGAAATGTTAAGTACATACAAAAGTAACCGTTGTTTTTCAGTCGAAAAATTTTGTTAACCCCTTGTCTTATAACACTGACAAGGGTACAACGCGAACGCTGACTCGCGGAATGGAATGAAACTTTGTGAGTATACAGAGTGATTCAAAACAAGAATAACGGTATGTTTCATTTGTGCGCAATCGCTCTGTAACGGTGTGAAAACTAACCTCAACGTCAAATGGGCACTTACACTTTTTCGCTTATAACAGTTAAAGTACAAGAAATAGAATAAATACTTCAAACAGAAGTTTAATGGTACAATAACCGCTATAAACTTGCGTTAACAAAATTTTGAAAAAAGTTATTACAAATTTTTTTCAAGAAAAAGAACTTTTTTCAAAATTTTGTTAACGCAAGTTTATAGCGCTTATTGCAAAATTAAACCTTTATGTGAAACATTTTATTTTTTTTTCTTGTGCTGTTTACGTAGTGTAGTACTATTTTTAGTACTACTTTTTTCGTTTCTTCAGTGTTCCACTAATTTTCTATTTATTTATAACAAAAATTTTTTTGTGGGATTCTGGAAAAATGAAACTTACTAGGGAGCACGATAAATAACATCAATAGTTTCCTATTATTTCTTAATAAAAACGAGTCTGTGGAGCCACTAGTCTATCCGTAGTTGGGTCACTTACCCCATTAAATACCTGTCTATGAGAATGAAATAGACTAAATAGAGAATTTACTTATTGGTACATCTAATGAATATCTTAAAGACCTTATATCTTAATGAAAATCAAACGATGGATACAATAAACGTCAGAACGATTCCCGACAGACTTAACGTTCATAGAATCGAGCTAACACGATTGGTAAGTCTGATAGGGAAAACCAATCGAGGAAAACGTTCGAATCATTGGTGTGTAATTGTTCCAACGAGCTCGAAGTTTCCGGCGTTATTCTGCCTCGTCAGAATTTCGTCCTAGCCGGAGAAAGTTTCCCGTGGTTTGCCGCGGCACGATCATAAATTTTCGAGGGAGTTAGGCTCCTATTCCGGCAGAGTGGCAGGTGCGAGAAGGTGACGGTGTCCAGTAAGAGGTACAATACCGGACAAATGCTTTTGGACGAAGACCTTTTGTTGTGTTATTCGAATTCGAAATACCATTGAAGTTACATTAAATGATACTGTTAAACAAAATTTTGTTAATTCTAAAATTATAGAGTGAAACTGGTTTTATTTTTTTGATTAATGTTTATTTCTTTTACCGTATACGTAGGGATTTTTTTGAAGTTTTTTTTGTTAAAAATAGTTCCTACTTTGGAACGTAATAAGTAATATTTTTCAGTGAGCTTCAATAATTCGATGCGTATACTTCATTTCACTATCTAGTGTTGCATTCTGCTTGTAATACGATGCTATTACCATCCATTGAAATAATCAAAGCCTTGGCGATATTTAGTCTTTCATCGCATGTGCCACATAATGTATATGATAGGAAAAACACATTGTTGTTCAAATTTAATTTTTCGTTATAGCAAAAGGTTGAATCCAACTTTAATCAAAGATTAAGTCTTCTACCTTTTACCATACTCCTGAATCAAAAAATAACATTTAGACCGTGGACCTTACACATTTATGATATATGCAGATAAGTACAAATGCAACAGAATGAAAATATTAACACTACTTAATAATATTTTTATCTAATTTTTAACAGAACAAATCTTTCAATTGGCAAAGTCAAGTTTTTTCTGAAACTGGTTTTCGTCAAATAATCTATGGAAATAACAAAACGATCTTCAGCCCAGTAATATTAGGGATCTAAAACACTTTTTATATTCTTTTCGTTCAAAAACTTACGAATATTGTACGTAACTCTACAATTTTCTAATATTAGAGATTTGAAACACTAAAGTTACCTTTCATATATTCCATGTTCACAGTGTCCGAATATTGTACATGACTCAAAAATTTCGTAGTATTAGAAATTTGAAACACTAAGGTTACGTTTCCTATTCTTTTCGTTCACGAAGTTTACAAATATTTTACATGACGCAAGAAACTTTCCTTTCATATCCTTTTCGTTCATGACGTTTCCAAATAGTGTATATGGCACCAAAATTTTGAGCAGACCTGTATAGCAAGTTTGGAATAAGTATATAAGTGAAACGTGTTAAATACATAAAGGCTGTTTTGAAGCTGCGACACAGTCTTTTGTCGACACAGCGATTCGGTCATCGGTGGCTCAAGCCTAGTTAAACGTGTTAAAAGCTTCCCAAACAATGACGTCGGATGGGTTACGGACTGAAACCGAGAAACAGGAAGATTACTTCCTGGCTGGTCGTTTCGTTCCTACGGCCGAGGTCGCGTGTGCGGCACAGGTAGATCGGTCATTGTTGATATCTATCCGGTGGATCAAGTTAATGCAACCCGTACTATACAACGATCGGCTATATTTTCATCTCTGGGACAATCACGAAGAAACCATATTCCATTACGGATAATGGAACTAATTGTTGTTCGCATTTTCTAGTCTCGCCAAGCATTCGAGTCAAATTCAATCGATAATTAACGAGATTACGTATTATTTTGATTAACTAAGTCGAACGTGAATTTGCAAAAGTTGTTCAATGTAAATCGTCAGTTTATTAATATTCAATACGTATCTGAATTGTTTATACGAAAATTTAACGAGATTACGTATTATTTTGATTAACTAAGTCGAACGTGAATTTGCAAAAGTTGTTCAATGCAAATCGTCAGTTTATTAATATTCAATACGTATCTGAATTGTTTATACGAAAATTGTAGAATACTGTAGCAAGACAACATTTCACGTAGAGTTGTGTTTAATTTTCTGTTTAGATTTTTTTATTCTGTTATAAATAGAAGATCGTAGAATACTGTAGCAAGACAACATTTCACGTAGAGTTGTGTTTAATTTTCTGTTTAGATTTGTTTATTCTGTTATAAATAGAAGCAAAATAATATGATAAAAATGAATTGATCTAGTGTTTAAGGAGCAAGGAGCATTTGAAGACTGTCGATTGAGTGTGTTTTATCTTTGGGAATCCCGAGACTTCATACACGACGGACTTTCTTAAATATGATGTAACGTCCTTACGTAATTTGTCTATACTGAGAATGTTTATGCAAATTCATATTTCTTTAGTATAATTTACGAAAATGCTATCCCCTGTCAGGTATCTCATTATCGATAAAAGTAAGATAAAACTTGGTATGTGAAGTTTTGATTGTGCATTGTAAATTCGTATTTTCTGTAAACGTATACAATCTGGTGTTTAGTCACTACACAATCCAAAATTCATATTGCATAATATTTAACGTAATTCTCTATGTGTAGGCAGTAGAGACAAAAACTTACATTTCCGTTAATTACGAAAACATTGATTTCTATCTCACAAATCATAGTATATTTTTCTAGTAATCAGTTCCTGGATTACCCTTAAACTATCATTTAACTTTTTAAATGACTCTTTGGTGACTTTGTGAAATTGTAACTCTGTTTCTCATAGACGTATCAAATTATTTCCTCGTTTCACTTGGACTTGTCATGCTATTTCTCTGTACGCCTATTCTTAAAAGACTTTATATCTTTGGACATGACAGGGTTGTTCTCCCTTCCAACTACGTCATATTAAAATACCCCCTAGTTTTGTCTACTAGATCAGGGGTCGGCAAACTTTTAAGACGGAAGAGCCAAAGCTGTGCCTCACAACAGCTTAAAAATTATTCGAAACCATAAATATATTTTTACACATAAGGAAAATTTAAAGTAATATTATAACAAGTTATAATATTAATAATATCTTTATTAAACGAAAAAAAGGTTGCAGACCAAATTCCTCACATTGATTTTAATGAGTACCCATAGAGCCGTATTTTCCCGACCTTTGTACTAGATGACATATAAAATTATTAAAAAGCACCAAAAATGGACTTATGTTTTTCTCTAGTGGTCCTCAATTCTTCATTATAATTCACAAAAAATTCCTACCTTCTTGTCTTACCATTCCAATCCCTTTATCTTGACAACAAATTCACCCTTCTGCGCTACGAAGCAGTAATAAATTCATATTCTCAGTCGGCTAACATCACGTTTATTCAGCAAATAGCTCCGAAAGAAGCACGTTTTCTGTTTTTCGGGGCATTTCGAGCTCGCTGCTCGCGGACTACTTCCAGGCGATAGGCGAACGGGTACGCGCGCAGCGCTAAAAGAGAATAATAGAACGGACCGTGAAAAACGAACGTCGCCTGAAAATACACGGGCACTTTGAGGATTGACTCATGCAATAATTTATATTGCCCGCTCGGCTCTCCCTTTCTCACTCTCTCTCCCTCTAGTGTTCATTCCCTTCGTTTCGCCGCTCTTTCTCTTACTGTGTGCACCGACTATATTTAAGTGCACAGGCGCTTATGAGGACAGAACGTTCCCCGTGGGTTACTGTCCTCTCCTCCGACTCCCCTTCTGGCCAAGTAAACGCCTTTACGCCATTTATACACCGTGCACAGAGGCGTCATACGCGCGGCTATGCACCGCGCGTTTTGTGCCGCATGAACGTACACGCGGACGGCTCTGTGGGTTTGGACATTGTCTGCAGATTTCTTCTTTCGACTTATCTTCTTCCTTAATTCTCTTTGAGTTTCTTGAATTTTCGTTAGAGTTCTCTTTAGGTTTCTTGAAATTTCTTTAAAGTTCTCTTTAGGTTTCTTGCTTTTTCTTTAGTTCTGTTTAGGTTTCTTGAATTTTTTTTAAAATTCTCTTTAGGTTTCTTGAATTTTCTTTAGAGTTCTCTTTAGGTTTCTTGAAATTTCTTTAAAGTTCTCCTTCGGCTTCCTTAATTTTCTTTAGACTCGTATTTTTTCTGCTTTTAAGCCTTTAACGTCCAGTGTTGAAAAAATTGCGTCGAATACTGCCACCAATTATTATCTAACGTTTGTCAGCAAGGATCCACAATTTCGCTGATGTAAACTAGATTTTAACGATTGAAAAATTCCAATATTTCTTACAAAAATAAATTTAAAAGAAGTTAGAAAATAGGTAGGTCTAATAACTATACTTATAACTTTAAAATAACATGATACTATATTTACTATATCAGCCTGATAATTTTGAAATAATTATTTAAGGATGTGACCGATGAATGATTAATTTTCTTTAAACGTTTCTTTTTGCTTCCTTATTTGTTTAATTTCCTTTAGGCTTCTCTTTCTTTTTCTTTAGATTTTCCGAGACTTTTTCTCCATTTTCATTCTTCTTCTGTTTCGCGACTTCCTGTTCCGTTCGTTTTTTTCGTCACGGAAAAGGCCGGAAAACGGGGCCCTCGCGTTGCTATCTGTTTAGTGGGCATAATCGGGGAGTTCCTGTTATTTCGAACGATTTCCTCTTTCCGAGGGTCGCGAAACAAAAGGTGCATCGAGATTTACGTCCGATGTGTATCGGTTCTGTTTACTTCGTTGCAAGTGCATAACTACTCCGTGATAAGAAAGTATTCAACTGAACGTGCTGTGACCATCATAAGAATTATTTACACATTTGAGAGGCAAAGAAAAAAAAACAGGGAATGTTCACTTTTAGTAATTTTGTGGCGTATAACACATTTTCTTGGTTTAAATTGAGACCACAGAACTCTCGAATCACAAAGGGTTACAGAGTATGAATGTTCATATCAGATAACGTAAAATAAAGAAAGTGTGTAAGTAACATCAGAAATAATTAAAATATTTTTAATTTTCTGTGAAAAAAGTTATAATAATTATAAGTTGGAAACTGTGTACGACCCAAACTATTTGCTATATAACCCACAACTGGTTTTAAGCAATACATAAATAAGTAAATAAACGGATCACTACAGAAGTTGATAGAGATTTTTTTCGACGCCTAAAGATAACTGAACACATTTTCCTACTTTATCAAACTTCGATATATTAGCATGCTATGTTAAACACACTGTAAACGACTTTATAAATGAATTACGTGCAACTTTTGTTACCGTATTATAAAATTCCAATTGCAAATATCATAGTTTCGTGAGAGTGAGTAAAATAGTACTGCAAGAATGTTATTACGTGGATTTGTATTTGCAGAAACATATGCGGTTCGGTTCAAGCAGTTTCGGGAAGCCGAGGATGTTTCCGGAAACACGAAATAAAATTCTCTCGTCTCGGTACGCGCGCTCCTTCCCGAGAAGCGACTTCACACGAAGTTTATTTCTGACATGAGACGACGCACCAGCTAGCAACCGAATAGAAAGGGGCTCCAGATGATCAGTGGCCCGAGTGAACTTTATGTACATCACAGATGGGAAAATTCATTATCCAGATAAAGAGTTTCAAACAACGACTAAACGATGAAAAAGTATTTTGCCATTTTTAAGTGATTAAACGTGTAAATTCCAATTTGTATAATAAAATAACATATAGACACTTCACAAGTAATTATTTAATCTTATTAACTGTTCAAAGACCAGGATGACGATCTTAGATATTACTGCTTTTCTTTAATAGTGTATATTATTCGAATAAAATTGCGCACAATTTTATTATGTGCCACTGATTGATTAGAAGTACATACACTTAATTCTGTTTCTACACAATTGTCACGTTCCCCAAATATTTGTGTAAAAAAACGTGTAGAAAAGATACCGTCATGCATATGAAAAAATTGAGCATTGTGTCCAAATCATACAAACCAGTAAAAATAAGTATACCTTATTCTTAGAATTACAATTAAGTAAGGATTTTTAAAAAAGTTAAATTATCGAACCTTGATAGATCAAAACAAATCGTACAAAAATAGAATTTAAGTTTTTTCTGGTTAAATAAAAATCATGTGAAAAAATCTGCGTAAAAACTGAATTAAGTGTACGCTAATTAAATTAGCAAAGCGGTTAAGAAGCAATTACGTTCATTAAAGCAACAAAAGCATTATGAAATACGTTGGAGCTGTTGTATAAATACTGAAAAAGTGTTTGCAGAAGATTATTTTTGTTTCCTCGACTACTAATTAGATTTACTAGATTGCAAGTAATACCCCTGATAAGAAGCTAATTATATTTTCGCATAATAGCTCCAATATTCCTCACGTTAGTTAACGTGTTGATTTATATAAATTTTTTTCATCGCAGTTCCAATCACACCTACATTCTATCCTGAAAAAAATCTTCATGATTTGTTTGTTTCGGATCAGCCGTATTGAAACAAACCAGAGACACCTGGAATCCACATTTTTTCTTTACAACGTTTTATAACATATTGTCGATTTGCTAGAAGAGTGACACACCTAATAAAATTAAATTTTTCAAGATTTCGATATGAAATTTTTTGCGGTAGAAAATTATTGATTACTCAAACGTTTAACAATGGACAAATTTTTTTCTTTCACAATTCAACACACTTCACAACAATATTTAGGTTTTGAGGGTCTATAATAAAATATTGTGTATATACGTGTATTGCTTACTATAATATTCGTGGACTTTTCCCGGAATTTTCATTTTCATTTAAAAAAGTTTTTATCATTCGACTTAACGAACGGTTGCATAATATAATAAAAACTTCGGCAAGTATCCCGAATTTTTTTACATTTGTTGAAAGCCTGAAACAGTAAAAAAATTAACCTTAAACCCGAACGACCCAGGTTACCTACGGAGTGTGAAAAAATATGTTTGCCTATGAAGGGTTAAAACCGGATAAAACCGCTCTACTTTAAATTGTGACACTATTCCTGTGAAACGGTATAATTTTACGATAAATACATATTTTTATCTTTCGGATATCTTTCTGTCTATCTATTTAAGCTATCTTTCCGATAAAAATAGCTCACTGTTAGAGTTAATTTTTGCAGATACATCTCTAAATTAACGATTTCTGAGAGTTGTCACTCTTCCAGCAAACCGACGATATAAATACCATTATTTCAGTTAAATACGATCGAATCGACAAAATCTACTATACATATAATAATACCGTTCATTGAAACGAATACCCGAAATGCTTTGCCACAAAGGCAAAGCGGAGCAAAGCCTTCCGCGAACTCACGGGGCATAAGGCGCCGTCGCGAAGAAACCACGCGGGCGGAACGCTTTTACCGCACACAGAAATCCGTGGATCCAGATTACTCTCGATACCAGGGATTCCGTCGGCTTCGAGAACGGAAAATAGAGGAAGAAAAAAAAAATTCTATCCAACAAATTCCCTGGCTATTATACAACGGCTCCGTCGTAATCTCGAGATTATTTTCTTATCTAACCCCTTCGCATTTCCGCATCGTGGAACACCTTCAGAGGGAAACGCTTTCTTCTGCCGCGGTTGCATTTTTCCGGGGGGTGGGGTAATCGCCAGGTTTTACGCGGGGATCGTTTTATTAGAGATAGATGTGCAGGCAGGTAAATGCACACGCCGCCCTCCGTGTAGTATACAGGGTGAACCACGAATCGTGTTCAATAGATATCATTAAATGTGTTCCAATGTATAAAACGAAATGTTTACAAACTGTAGGCAAGAGCTTAACATCGGAACGCGTACAATGGCGTAGCATACGATACTCTTTGTAATATTACAGTTCGAATATTTCTTTAATTTTTTCTTGACCTAGATGGAAAAAAAAGTAACACATGTTATGTTATGATACTTAGCAAATTCGTCTTGAAATCCTCTAACAGAAAGGCGTAAAAAAATTATAGGTGTATTTGCAAAAAAAAAAAAAATGAAGGTGACCTTGAAAAATCATGAAAAAAAGTTGACAAAAAATTTGCTATAATCACGTTAAAGCTGTTTTGAAACCATGCTTTACCTGGTAAAAACATTTTCGATCAGACTGCTAATAACAGAGTAATTTCTACTGATCATGATTCGTGGTTCACCCTGTATACAGTGGGTCAAAAAAGTATTCGTACACACTTTAAAACAGAACAACCCTTTCAAAATTGGACCAAGTGACTTGAGTTTCTTTGTGAAGTTAGAAGGATTAGTGTACTAAATGATGTGTTAACAAAATGTTGAAAAAGTTGCAATTGCTCGGAATCGCGAAGAAAGTAGTAAATCTCGTTTTTCCTACTTTTTTATCTGACATTGTAATGAAAATTTAACGAATACATTACTTACATTTATATTAGTTACATGCATGCTGAAAATTTCATCGAAATCGATTAACGTTGTTATGAGATACAAATGGTTAAAAATGTTTTTTTATTTACTTGAATGTACAAATAAAGGCCAGGAAGATTTTTATCATATTTTTCTTCTATTCTTTAAAAAAAAATTCTTAAATATCACCTTTTTTGGGCCGATAAAAGGGAATGGGGTCTTAAACGCGTCTGTCATTAAAACGAAGCTGTGGGTTTCAAAAGTGTTAAAGGGACTTTTCCGATTTCCATCGATGTATTACAGGCAACACGTGGCCTACAATTTTCGGGACACCCTGTGTATTCCTGAAATAATCAAGAAACAACAGGGATATCTTCTTGGCGTATGAAGGCGCGGCCCGAGGCCCCGAAAAATTCACTTTTAAAAATACACTCAAGCTCGCGGCAGGAAGCCCGAGTCCTCCGCGTCCACGTGGGTCGGTGTCGAAACCGGAAAGGAGCCCCGCCGTCTACAAATATTTGCATTCCCGTCGAATCAAATGGATCGTCGACTATTATGTTAATACAGACGAGCTGCTTCGCAGAGGAAGCAGATATTTCGTAACTACGCCGTGACTTTTCTTCCGCGGCGTTGACACAATCGACTTTCCGCGGAAAGGGACTCTCGGCCTAACGTTCCACGGTCATTATATCGAGAGAAGGTGAAAATAATGACGATTTGTTTTAACAACACGATTCTTTAAATGTTTTGTAAAACTGCTAAATGTTCACTGCTTGCTAGTTTTGGTATTCTTTTAGTGCGTAGCTTCATCTTGTTTTGGTAAAATTTGCATCACATGATGTTATTGATACATTGGTTCTAAAAAGAAGTTACTTTCGCTGAATTTATGGTTTCGTGTAATATCAACTGTGAACACGGAAAGTATAGTTTCAGAGAGAGATTTACAGACTGATGTTGACAGATTTCTTGTTCCAATTATAAGTTACTTTTACTGAATTCGTGGTTTAATTTAATATAATACCAGTAGAAAAGTTGGAGACTAACATTAATGGATGAAATGTACCGAACACGTAAATTTAGCCCCCAAAGTGTATACTGGACCCAGGCAGGTATCCAACCAGCATCCCAAGCTTGGAGCACTGATTTTTACAGAAAAATGAATAAAAACCAAATTTGACAGGACACTTTTTCTAATAATTTAGATATGCTTCGAGTTATTCACATCTCGAGTTACAGTAAAGAGATCGTTCCAGAATAGGAGGAACACTTCTGCTAATTACCTTTTGGATGAAACATTTTACGCTTCATTAAATAATAATGAATATTACATCAGATGAAACAGTTAATAGATATTTACACAGCTGAATTGATTTCCCGAAGAGATTCCATCAGCGTTTGCGTAACGCATCGTGTGAATCTCCGGCGTAGAATCTCGGTTACTGCCATTAGACTTTATCAGAGCGAATTACGTGTTCGAATCACGGATTAAAATTGATGAATCACTGACCGTTATGGCCGGGACGTTATCTAGGAAGCGTTACTGCCTCGATTTCTTTTAAGATACGGGTATGCATACATACACGAATCGAACGTCCAAGTGCTTCGAATAGAAGCTGTTTCGTTTTCGTCAATAGACTTTCTCATCGCTGATAATAATTCTAATTGGAACGTGTTTTGGTATCAGGAAGCAAAATCCTATCACAGTTCTAGCTTCTGCATGAATTATATAAATTTCATTTGTATCTTATATTCTGTCCAAAGTGGAGATTTGTTTTACTTCGATTTTATTGAATTAAACGACGTTTAATCGGCGTTCGCTGCTCGAGTGGCTTCAAGTTAGAAACGTTTCATCAAACTGTATTGACAAGTTCACAAACAGCCTTGAGTTTGAAGTTTCAAACGTCATAATAAAGAAGGTACTATTATAAGTGTATTTTCAATTCCATTTTCGATCAAAATTCAAATGAGTGATACTTTGAAGTGTTCATAATACACTGGACTCTTACCATATTGCCACTAGACATATTGCCACGCGCGGCACTTCCCCTCCACACGTACTTTCACGAGCCAAAATTCTCTCTCCCACTACGTTGCGTACGCCGTCGATACCAACACGATCCAGCTTTTGAGCAGGCGCTGAGGTCGGGGCTATGACCACAGACGAGGTATATGAGTAGACATTTCATCCAATGTATTTTTGCGGCTCACTTTTCTGGGGTTACGTACCCCATTTCCATTTTAGTGTCACTACTCACCGCAGATTCGCCGTTTTCAAAACGTAAAGGTCGCTAAAATCATTATTTAGTGTCACTACTCACTGCAGATTCACCATTCTCAAAACCTAGAGGTCGCTAAAATCATAGGCTTTTTAAGGTGTCGGTACTACAGTTTAGGTGGACCACCAACTCCCATAAGATGAAATGTCTACTCCTATATCTCGTCTGTGCTATGACAAAAAAACTTGCCATTTTATTCGCCTACAGCCCCAACCACGGCTATATCGTGAGAGTCCACTGTACATAATTAAGTCACCCACTGTATCAAACATGTGTGAAACAGGGTGCTCGTGGATCCACCACTAGTCACTGGTATGTTCGATTCGCGTAATCACTCACTCTTGGTCAAATATTTCGATCAAACACGTTGAAATTGTGTTTTACTGTACCTTCAGGCAAAGGATGCAGGGTCACCGCGGTTGACAAACGTCCGCTTCCCATGGAAACGAGATGCGGCGCTTCCGTTTGTACCCGCAACGCTCGTCCAGCCTCGCGCACCTCAAGACCGGCGGTCGCCATGCCTGAACGAAAAAAGAAAAAAAAAATGGGGAGTTAAGGCAGGTTGAGAATTAATTACACGGATCACAACCGGCTCTCTTGGTAACGTTATAATTTTCACTCCGAAAGAGATGCGCGCTCGCTGTATTAATCTCAGGAATCTCAGGGACAGCCCCGTTACCGCCCTTTCCTTTTAAACGCAAGCTACGCCCGTCGACGATCGAAATTAATTCGTGGGTCCGAATGCTGATACAGGATTAAATTGATTTCGTCTGTTCGAGCCGCGAGTGCTGTGATTCATTTTCTTGTTAATCAGTCGTGGCTCCTGTCGAGTGATTAAATGCAAGCGAACGTTGAAGTGATTCCGAGGTATTGAAATTATGAGTTTTTCATTTCGTTCGAGTTACTGAAATGTACAGTGGGAAAAAAAATATTCGCACACCCTTTAAACTTGAACTTTTTAAAAACTGTACCAAGTGACTTGAGCTTTTTTTTGTGAAATTCGAAAGATTTGTTTACTAAATGATATGTATAAAAAATTTAGTTTAATGTTGCAACTGGTCGGAATCGCAAAGAAAATAGTAAAGGACATTTTTTACGCCTTTTTTTATCTGAGACTGTAATGAAAATTTAATGGATACATTTCGAAGATTTATGTTAGTTACATACATGCTGAAAATTTCATCCAGATACAAACTTTTATTCTAAACTCTAATTACCCCTGAATGAATATGCAGAATATTGTAATTTAGACTGAATTTCGTCGTGAATAATCTACATATGTCGATGCGACGTAAAACAGATGATGAAAGGAAAATTAATTTGTTTTTAATGGACGTACATATTTGTTTCGTTATTGTTATGTAATGGAACTAAAATCACGAGTCTTGTCTCTATTATCTATTTCTAATATTAATATAGAGAATAATACTTCTACTATTTTTACAATTTGACAATGGTAGTGTATATCGTAGTACAAATTGTGTAATATATCAGAATTATTACACACTGTTTATACTACCTTCAACAATATTCTTAACTAAAACAGTACACAGAATAATATAAAAACCGATTCATCATACAAAATAATTACGAACAAAACCTTTTTTCTTGCTGCCAGAAAATTATTTTTTTCCGATTTTCATACTTCCTTTGTATTTTTCTATAATTGTCAGCAAAAAGAACACGAACAATCCCTGTCCAACATATTGCTTTCGGAATTTCGCTGAAAATGACGCGAACACCCGAATTATCAGGGAATAATACGTCGGGATTGTGATTGCTGTTCGTACATCGCAATTTCAGACGGAAAGCCTGCTTTTATCTTAACGATATTATAATGATTACGAGGCACGAGGTATATGTATGTATGTACGTATGCCCGTGTTTTACCGTAACGTCGATACTTGCGCGAAAAATATTGCCACCGCCCGCCTTTTAATTAGAGCGCCGCGATTGAAACGACGTCATTATGCAAACAAGTTTACACAACTGAATTTTATATTATTATTATTCCAGCTATTCCGATTTCTGCCGCTGACATGTATATTCGCACGTGGAAATCGTATTACCGAATGCATTTCGAAAATATATAAACGAGTAAATTAAGTTATTAAAACAAGCAAGTGATTAAATATAAATTTTTTTCGATTCGCCGTTTCATATTCAAACAATTTTCGCGCCACTGGTTAGAAATGTTCATTCACTCGTGAAATCTGCATTTTTGTCTTTCTAATATAATTACTTACATCTTTCCAATTATTCAAATTGAATTCTATACGCTATAAAAAGGCGTAGATATTAGAAAATCAAAATTTCATGTACCAAATATTTATTAATATTATCATTTAAAATTCGACCTTAATAGTTTTAAAATCTCTTAAATATTCATTCATTAGTGAGTTTACTGTACATTGTACCAAAGTGCTAAAAAAAACAATATAATCAAAAGCATCTAACAAGTTAAATTAAACTATTAACCCTTTACCGTTCAAGTCAAATTTTTCCACAAAAAAAAAACAACGATCTCCGCCCAAGAATAGTAAGTAACGCCTACCAAACTCATCCATACAATTATCCAATTGTGTAAATTCCCGTTCGCTTTTTATTTGAATGATCACACCGATTCAATTTCACACACCTAACAATCTGAAATTTTTCTCACAGCGATCGAAACCCGCGAGAAAACCAAACATCCACGCGGTTTTCGTTTCACGTGTGGCATCGTCGATAATAGCAATTAAGAAGAATATCCCCCCGCGAGAGAAGAACGATGGATCTCGCGGTGGTGCGTAATCGTTTCGGCGAATGATCCCGTCGAAGGGTTCAGGGATGCGGGATCGATTTGGCGGACGCTGCGCCGGTGGTGGGACGTGGAAAAATAAGCGACGCGAACAAGGTAGGTAAGAAAACGAGAAAGAAACCGGTCGTGGTCTCTCCTCGAGATCGTCGGGGATTCTTTTTCTGCCCGGTTCCAACGTTCGCCTCCTTTCTTCCCTTCCGTGCCCAAGTGATCTTCCGTCCCCGGAGCCATGAGTCGTGATGAATTAGCAGGTATACACGGTGCCGTACGAACGTGAGAAAAGGATCCCCTCTATGTTTTTTAATGCGATCCTGGTGCCTGCATAATTTCTACGTCCTTACGTCAGACCATCGTAACACTATTCGTTGGTACTTGGTTTATTTTTTCCGCCCGTAAAGTGACTTTTAATCGAAAACGTATTATGTAGTAGATATGTAGATATGTACAAGGCATTCTGTGGCTACAGGCACAGGAGGATGCTCTGGTTAAGGGGTTGCATACCTTTGACAGGTCGGAAAACAAGGTTACTTTTATGAATTTGTCTTCTTCGTCCGAAAGAATGTTTCATTTAAACATCAAGATGTTTTTGTGTATAAATTCAGCTGTTAAAAGAAATTTTATATCTTGAGAAATGATACCGCAGCAGCCTTTTCTTTCAAGGCCTCTTCACAGTTATAGCATTTGCGGTAATATATAGACTCCTCTCGATTATTGTCCCAAACTCGGGTTCTCGCCAGGACAATAATCTTGTAAGGAGAAATGCTTCAGACACTCGTGAATTCATTTTTTGCACGAAGCTCAAGCGTCGGCAATGAAAGTGGAGGGGCAACAAAGTACAGACTCCTCTCGATTATTGTCTCGAACTCAGGTCCGCGCCGGGATAATAATCTTATGGGAAGAAATGCTTCAGATCCTCGTAAATTCGTTTTCTTGGAAGGGCAACAAAGTATGCAGTGGACATGCTCTATAGCGTCCCCCCAGTGGTGGGGATAACGTCTAGACAATAATCGTGTAGTACAAGCCAGACTGAGATATTTAAGTTAGCGCAAATGCTGTAACTGTGAAGTTACAGCATTGGAGAAAGGGGCTGCTACGGTATCATTTCTCAAGATATGAAATTTCTTTTAATAACCAAATACGGCTTAATTAGACGCAAGAAGACGTATATTCTGATTTTTAAATAAAACGTTTTTGTATACGAAAGAGAAATTCATAAATTTCTATGAAAAATACATTAACGACTTACAAAAACATATTGAGTTTTATCATATATTTCTGTCCTAAATGCAGATAATTTTCACTGAAAAAAAAATCCACGCCCGTGAAGGTTCTTAATCCGAGATTAAGTGAAACAAGCCGGGAAGTAAAACGAGCCCCGTCTTGCCAGACGGCGAATATGATTAGCGAAATTTGTTTCGACGCGAAGCTCCCAGGCTTCGCCTCGTTTAAGCTTACTGAATTAATCGGGATTTAAATTACCGGCCGATGAAATCTGAGGAGACGTAATTCAACCAGCTTGCGCCTGTACTACACGACCATATAACATACCGACAACTCCCGTCGATTTCTCGAGACGCGTTTTAGGAAAGCTAACCTTGAATCTCCAGGTAGAGAGCAGAAGTCACAAAAATCACGAATAGAAATTTAGTCGCGATTAAATATTAATTGTATCTGCATTTTATCCACTTTGCCAGGCTTCCCTCCAATCGTAAGTGTGTGTAGGATAATTACTTGACTGTGGATATTTATGCAAAATAACACTTCCTACAGTAATTTGTAAAGACAGGTGCAAATGTAGACATTTATTTTTCCTCTCAAGTATTTATGAAATAGACAACGCGTTGGATCCGATGAAAGTTTTGTCTTTTACTGTATTTCACAATGCCCTATAGGCTATAAATGCATAAAATCTTGTAGTCTAGTAATTACAAATTTTATATATTTCATATATTTCAATTTTTCATGTTTTTAAAGGCATATTAAACCTAATATGACTTTTCGAAATAAATGTTAATATTTTATTATCAGTTGTGAAATCAGAAACCTTATTACTCTTAGATTATTAAATATTACTAAGCGATTACAGAAATTTTGTTGTCAGTTCAATAACACAAAAACAGTAAATAACATCTCCTAAAGTAATTTATAAAGAGCAAATGTAGAAATTTCTTTTTGAACTATCTTCTCGGATTCAGAATAAAATCGAAAACTCATTGGGTCTGATGAAACTTTTACATTTTATTGCATTTCAAAGAGCCCTACAGGCTATAATTGCATAAATTCCATGGTCTATTTATAACTTTTTAGTATCGTTGAAACAGTACAGCAATGAATTTTTACCAACCGGCGTTATAATGAAAATTGAACAAGGGGAATGCTGATTACGGAACGAAAGACTCGATGAAAACGAAGTTTCGCGACGGAAAGTGTCGTTCCAGTTGTCGACAAACTGCCACGGCCGCTTATAGGGTTGTTCATCCCGCGCGAACGATCTTAACGAGTTGAAACAACTTTAATTAAGCGCATTACGCTAGGCAGCCCCGTTGAACTTTGCCTATCCCGTGCTATGACACAAGGAAATAATGCCTTTCAGCCGAGTTACTGGACGCGATCGAAATGTTCTACATCCCTCTACACAAAAGGAATACGCTGTTCCTAAAAAACTCGTGTAACCTCGCAAAGAAGTTTCGTATCTAGTTTTCCTATAGAAATAAAATTACATCGATCTAAGTAAAAGAATTTTTACTTAAAAAAATCAATTTTTTTTAATCACATTACGGATGTTTATGGAAACTTAGATTTTTCAAAGATTATCTTAAAAAGTCTAAATAAAATAGATATTTATGTTTTGGATTATGTATTTATTGTAGATCAAAACAAGATAGAAAATTTATTAATCTCTAATTAGACTTTCTTGGGTAGGTACACTTCTGTACTGAGACGATTTATGCGAATTTCCATTGATTTAAGTTTTTTTACAAATACTAAAACCAGAGGAACAGATATTTTAACAACAGTAAGTCATCGATGAGTGTTCGAAGGCTCCTTAACACTGAGTGTTCAGACGTCATCCCTATCACTATTGGGGGATTCCCCCGTGAACCAAGTCAAGACCCTTAAGTCATTATTTCCAAATTATGAGACTGATATACGGGGTGGGGCAGAAACTATTACCACCTATTTTTAAAGAATTTGTATTTTTTAAATTTATTTTTAGAGGGAATACTTAAGTTTCTCAACTGAAAACGTGGAGATCTACTATCGTATTTTGCTAACAAAAGTTAGACACTTTTAAAATGTCTGTTACACCCATGCAACACAAGGCGTTAAGGGTTTCAAAAGAATTCTTTGAGCCAAACCAATATGTATTTAGTGTCTCTCTGCAAAGGCGAAAATACGATTTTCGTTTACGTTCATCGACGACTAAACGTTTCTCGGCACTTCCACTGGAGCAGGAAGTGAAAAAGGATTATCGGCTGGCAAGAAACTACTCCCAGTTATAAAACAATATCGCGTTTCCCGTGATCCATGGAACACTTTCAGTATTAGAAATACGAGTCGTTCGAGAGCTATCTGTAAATAACAACGACAAGCCTGAAACGTGACACAGAACAAGACCAGCACCGACGCGTTCGGATAGTTTTAATCCGTATCAAAAGAATCTTCCACGAAATCATGCGAGAGTTCTTTCCAGATCACAAACAAGTCCCGCCTTCGTATAAGAGGAAAATTTCACGCGCGTAAAAAAACATCCGGCTGTTGCGTGTACGCGAGGCCTCGTTCGAAAAAAATAACAGACAGCTGTAAACTTTCGTGGAAAAACAAAATCGCCTAGAGGCCCCGTGGGCACACTCAGCGGAAAGGAATTCATAATTAGCGGCACATGAAACACGTAATTCTTCGAGATAACGACTAGCAATGTTGATCTTGCGGTAGCTCTAGTTTGAACTGCACTCACAAACCTTCTCGTTTCGCTTAAGTAATGAATACTTTCGCTGTTTTTCTCTCTCCATTTTTATGGCTTCTCCAGCTATTATAATGGTAAATAATGAAAACCGTAACGGAAGATTTAGATGTAGTGCGGGGGAAAAAACAATGAGTGATGCTTCCTTAATTATTTACTACCAGGCTTGTGGATTGTCTGCAGATTTTTTCTTGGGTTTGCGTGATTTTAATTGTGAGTTTTAGTGGTTTATAAATTAAATTGGTACAATATACAGTAAATCTTCGATGAGTGGGCGAAAGCTCCTCGACATTGAATATTAAATATTTCATAAACTAATGGCTATATGCGGCTGAAACAAATATCATTGATTTCAGAATTTCAATATATGATTTTTCATATATAATTTTCCTTTTTTCATAGTTTCTAAAGTAAATTTCTTTCTTCTTTTCATATAGCACCACTTTATCTATTATTTCTTCCAATCTATAACTACATGGTGGGAAGATGTCCTCTATTTTTTAATTTAAAAAAAAAAAATAAAAAAAGGTATTTCTCTATTTTAAAAAAAAGGTAAAGTAATACAAGTAGTAGAATGAACTGTATATTGCTTCAAATGTGTCATGAATGCTATTACTGTTCTAGAATTTCAGATCTTTGTGAAATTCCATAGAAATGACCGGTGTAAATACTGGCCATAGAGAAAAGAGTTAAAATAGCACTTTAGAAAGGTCGTAGAAGATGTACCTGTTCGTTTAAAAAAATATATGGAAAATACTGAGAGTCACAGCGAGTTGTAACTTTCAGGGAAAACTAATGTCAAAGAATAAACTACTGATCAGGAATAAATGTGCAATGCTATTTTGTATATTTTAAGAAATACATATAGCATTTGGAAAACAGGGAGGTGACATCTCACTCACCCTGTAGGTATATCTCACGCGATTGTCAGTTGTCTTTGGCAGGATGTGATGTTTTAAATTACGTTCCACGTCTGTAATTTGCTCGCAGAAAACTGATTAAAATGTATAAAATAATGTTGCACCGGTCACGCGATATATTTAGTTAATAACCATCAATTTCGTGGCTTAATTTGTTAATACGTGAGTTTTCAAACCCTTGTAAAATGAGCGACACATCTGCCGCTGTTCGCAGGTGAACCCCGGACAAAATTATCCTCACACACGATGGTTGACTTCTGTTCGTGACTTTTCTTACGAGCACAATGCACATACCGACTCGAGACATCAATTTACTATGTAACAGCCCGCATACCACAGTTTTCGCGGAAAGAAACTGAATTTCCTATCTTGTATGTTATGCATTGAAATAATTTTAAATCCACTGTCTCCGATTCACAGATCTGTTCAGATGAATTAAAAATATAAATAATTATTTCTTTTGTCTCTTTTATATTGTTTCCTTCATTATTTGTTGACCACTTTCGTCTAGTTCTTGTAGTTTCAATGCCAAAACAGAGAATTATACAAATATTAATGTGTAAGCGAATGGAATAGTCTTGTGTAGTAATGGATGAATCACTGTAAACATTGACATGAATTAAAAAAATATTCAGAATTTATGATTATATGTAGGTACACAATATGTATTCAGTAAGTTGAGTGAAATGTATTAAACGAATATACAGGGTGAGTCAATAAGAACTACTATCTAAAATAACTCGTTACCTATTGATTGTATCAGAAAACATTTTAATGAATTATGTAGCATCTTAAGGGTCGCATTGGCTGGATACAATCTAATTTTTTTATGTTCTATTTTCTTGAGATATCAAGATGACTTTGAGCTTCTTCAAAGTCAATGATTCCTTTTTTTAATACCACGTTGTTGTGAATGGAAGAACTATAGCATTATGATATTCAACAACAAAAAGTATTGACCTTGAAAAATCTCCTGGTCACCTTGATGTCTCAAAAATAAATAAGATATAAGAAAAAATCAAATTATATCCATCCGATACACTCCTTAAAATACTACACAATTCATTAAAACGTTTTTCTAAACAACCATTAAATAACGAGTTATTTCAGATGGTAGTGCTTATTGACTCACCCTGTATACAATTTAGTTTAATATTCTACGTTTTTGTATTCCTCTGCGTTGGTTAACGTTCATCAGTTATCTATGTATACAAGGTGCTCCTGAAAAAGATGATGCCCTAAAAAATAATGAGATAAAGTAAAATGGAATAGAAAAATGTCCTCTTCACGTCATGTCGTGACCCTCACATATAAACAAATAAATATTGCTAAACCAATTAGGAAGGACAATCAGTGTCCACAATGTCCAATATGGCCGTCAGAATCTTGCATGCAGTGTTCAGTCCAGATATCAATTATTGTTTGAGTACTCAAGTGGAACATATCCGCTCTAGTGGTCACGAAACAGTTCAAAATTATAATACACGAAGTATATACCAATCGGAGAACAACAAATATATGCTCTCTGGCCTGGAAAAAATATACGGCATTGAATAAAATATTAAAAATCTAGTACAATATCTGAAGACAATTTCCAAAAACGAATGATGGTGGCACACGTGATAAGAGGATCATCAGTTCCATTTCGGGATAACCATAGAGAACTTCGTCACCTCGTAATACCAAACAGTTTCCAATTTCACTTACATCAGAAAATATCGTTATCCACCGCCACTTTCGAGGTAGTGTTAACCACCGAACTCAAACTTTCCTAACACCGTCAAAATTACCGGGGCAAAAAACCAGCGAAAACACGTGTGAGACATGAATACATTCCCAGACGAGACAGAGCCTACCGTTTCCCTTCGTCGTTCTACTGGTAGCTAGAGAGCAGCCTCAACAAGACGAAACAGAAACGTACGTAGATACACATACCGTTGTCGAAAGGAGAGTCATAAGTGGCGAGATTGATCCCTGTACAAGTGGTTTTTGAGATAGTTCTCGAGTACCAAAGTGTCGAAGAGGCCGTCCAGAGGGGGAACACTCGTTGGGATCGAGGGGACCTGCGGTGAATCAGCGCGAAAAACGATTAATCTTACTTCGTGGCCCCGTGGGGTCGCTAATTTTCTGAATGATCGTGCGGTAGGTAAATTACTAGGAACATACATACGCTCCTGGAAAACGGATCAATTGAAAGGATTCTCTAACATAGACGAGTTTTCTTCGTGCCAGCTGCTACTTGCCCCTCTTCTTAACGATGCAAGCGATATAGTTAATGGGATTAGCGATCGTATGGAAATGTTCTTAGAACGGGTGATCAGATGATGGATCGTCTTCTGAGTGTTTCTTGGAATACGGAACCACGAATCTTAGTTTAAGATCAACATGCATTTAATTCGAATTACATCGAAGAGTTTCAATTGTAGAATTCAATCGAGGAAGCTAATGTTACGCTGATGGTAGTGTAAATGCAGTTTCTTTATTCAGAGTCGGTTAGTAAAGGTGCAACCTTCTGGTGAAATATTTTTCTCGTACAATGAATTTTACAACTATGTATATGGTGAAATATGGAATGTGACCATTATTTTGAAATTAGAATTTATTATTAGAAGGAATCTATATAGAAGAGGCCCTTGTTACGCTGATATTAGTATGAATGGTTTTCGTTATTCAAAGATGATTGTTATAGATCGTAGAGTGTACTTTTATAAAATGTTTTACAAATTAAACAAGTGTTTTCATTTTTATTAGACTGTTTTCATCGAATACGAATTAAGGCAAATGCTAAGGGAAGGATAATTGTACTTGATATACATATGTATATGTATTACATTCAATTTGTTTCTACAGCCAATACTAAATCTTTCGCTGAATGCTCGTAACACCAAGAGCGTATAATAGGC
The DNA here is from genome assembly GCF_001272555.1 of Dufourea novaeangliae. Classification (NCBI taxonomy): domain Eukaryota; kingdom Metazoa; phylum Arthropoda; class Insecta; order Hymenoptera; family Halictidae; genus Dufourea; species Dufourea novaeangliae. The sequence continues at coordinate 207,759 of NW_015373960.1, read as the reverse complement.
ACTGTTATTGTGAGCATTGCAAAATAAACTCTATTTTCGTAATGTGCTACTGCACATTAACTTTAATTGGATACTCGTTGTACTAGTATAATGCGCAACTTTGCTTACAACGTTACCTATTCAATGTTAGTAAACGTTCACGAGAACTAGAGCGCCAAGAAATTGTACAGACAACGGGTCTCAGCCAGTCGATCTTTCAAATAACAAACAGTTTTCTATCAAAATCTACAAATTGACTTTCCAACAGCCCCACAAAACTTCCCTGCATCGAAGGATAGGAATAACAAACGGTTAACCGTGATGGATGAAAGAAACTCGTGAGTAAGTGTTAGGTCACCTGATATGTCTGAAGAAATCTTAATGTTTCATAAAGATTACATACTTCACACTACTTTTGTCATCTTATAGTAACATATAATTTTTTATTGTTTCTAGAAGTCTGTTTCAAATTCTGTAAGGAATGTAACTTACTATGCATTCTGCAATTAACAGTACGTGAATAAGTACCATGATCTTATTAATCCCAAGTATTAGATATACTAATGAATATTCTGTTGGAAAATCCTATGAGAAATCGATTCTTAATAACCAGACTGCAGATGTTTATGGACATATGTATACTTGTGTAAACTCTATTTAGGACATAGATTACAGCAATAAGTTAATTCACGTGGAAATTCAACAAATTCAGTGCATAGTAAGACTTGAACTAAGATTAAGTCTAGTTTCAAACTGTATTTGTCTTCCTGACTAATTTTCTAAACCCAAGAGGGGTTGGTGACTTAAACTTGGGTGTTATGGGTTTACTACTAGTTATCCTAGTGACTAATTTCGAAAGAAACACGACAGATAACGCGAAACAAACAGTCTGACTCAGCGTATACAATTCAATTATTTCCTCAAATAATGAAGAAATACAACTAAAATAAGATATATCCTTCCTTATTTCGCCCTCTGTGAAAATAGTATAGAATGTTGGAATAAAATACTATTAAAGGTCCCGTAGACGTCTTATATTATTATATAGCTATTAATAATAATTAAATACAATTAGAATCCGATAGACTGTATCTACAGAAGCGGACAAAGAAGTTACCATTTTTCAGATATTTATTATTTCTTAACAATAACTTAAAACTTCAATATACTGGAATTTATACAACACTTAATTCTCTATCAGAATATATATTAAACGCACACTAAAGTTTCAAGTTGAAGTTAAAAAATAATCCAAATACAACAAATCGAAAAAATGGTACCTTTTCGCCCGCTACTATACATAAAATAGGAAGGATAGATATATCTTTCCTTAGTTTCTTTCCTTGGTAAAAATGATGCAGAATGCTGAAGTAGAACAAATAATAAATTCCGCAAAATTAGTATTTAAATTAAGTAAAGAAATAATCGATTACACATCGGTGAACTAAACAGCAACCAATCTTTCAATTATAGTACATAACTCGAACTGATTACCTCTACGTTCGATCTACGTCTGGAGTGCCCGCACATCCCAAACGGCCACCTATTACCGTCAGCCTTCACTTTCACTGTCTTTCTCGGAATCGGTGAGCTAGAACGCTGGGTGGAGAACTAGGAATCGACCTTAACTGCACCTTGATGCGGGCTCTGAATTTCATTGCGGTATATCGTTTAACAGCCTGGTAGACGCGTAGGCGCGACGACGCTTTCAATCGTCCTCTCTAACGTGCGCAGAACTGGGAAAGGAGACGGGCTGCGACTAGTGCTGCGACACGGGAAAAAACCGAAGAGTCGGTGCTCTGGGGGCCCAGCGAAAGGGGACCTCGAGGAACGGGACGAAGAAATGGTCGTCGTCGTCGTCGTTCCTCAATCGTCGTGAAGCAGACACGACGCGACGGGGGGAACGGACCCGTCTTCTGTTCACCGCGAAACGTTTCGCTGGAACAAGTGTTACGCGATGCGATAACGTTACCGTCATGCTGATATAATGTGAGCCTGGCCATTTCGCTTTCGTTATCGCCGAGCTGATTTCTCGCCCGGTGGAAATTGAAATCGAATACCGAATTCAGCCGTTTATAGACTCACGGCGCCTTTAGAGATGCGGTAGGTAGATGGAAATATTTATTACGTCGCTCGAATATTAATCCCTTAAGAGCTTAGTAATTTTTAGGACAATATGTATAAAATGAAGTACCTTTTTCTATTTCATTACTGTATACTGAAAATTATTTTTCGCAAGAAATTCTTATTTTTTACTAATTCTTACTATTTTTACTATTACATGTTTACCAATATGTAATAATACGTGAATGGTACTAAAACGAATGTTATATTTTTGTCGAACGTAATATTATGTAGGTGGTCCTTAAGCGGTTGAACACTGTCGCTAGACTGTCCTCGTTTGTTAAAATGTTCTGGCTGACGAACTATTGTTTTTCAAAGACTTTTGAAATCTTCGGACTTTCACTATTTAATCGATATTAAATGCCCTGCTGTGCTTCGTAGGGTTCTAGGAACAGTCTAATTTATTTGTCTTAACTGCTTTTCACATGATTTTCCTAATGCTTATATTGTCCTATATTACATCTAACAAAGTAGATATGTACTCCTATGTTATCACTTAAAATGCAGATAGAATTGTAATAATAATAATAAATATAAATACAAATACATAGCCTTTACTTTTGGAAAACATTACGAATTCCCAACAATAATAATGACGATGATAAGTGTTATGTTTGAGTTGATTGTACCTCAGTTATTTATGTTTAAGTTGTATGAAAAAGAAGAAGAAAATCAAGTTTTAAACATTTCACTTCACGAATAACTGTATATAGTGTAGTTATCACTTCGGGAAGTATTCCAGAATTTTTTCAGATTTTTTGAAAGCTTAAAACAGTACAAATGTTAGGCTTGGACATAAACAACCCAGTTTGCCTATGGAGTGTGAAAAAATGTTTGCTTACAGAGGGTCAAAAATGATTCTTATATAAATCACCGGGCGTCTGTCCTTCTGTAGAACTCGTAGTCGCTAAAAAGGCAATCGAGAGTACTCTATCGAGGTGAAACATCTCGATATAGCCAACGCTTGTCATTTGGTCCTCGTCAATGACGACGCCCAATGAGTCCTTATTAGGCGGTTGCTGTATTCGGTCGAACCGATTACGTCTTACGAATCTTTCACGAGCCGTTTGATTGCAGTGTTGTATATTCTGTGACGATAATAATTTTAATAGGAAGAAAAAGCTAAGTCCACGAAGTTAAAAAGAAAAAAAGGCATCATTAATATTATGAGAATCAATATTTTTTTATATGTAGACGGTGATTAATCTCAAAACGAAATATAAACACAGTTTTAGTAATATGGAATTGGTTCAAACTTTAAAATTGTTCCCACCTCGTTTTTCCCAACTCACATTCCCCGAATAAATGATTAGAGAGAACGACTACCCAGGAATGGACCACTGAGAAAGTACCTACATGTTATAATTACCAACACGCTATACTAATTTGCCAAATGTTTATATGAACAAATTGAAAATTGTAAATAGGAGAATAAAAAAATCTAGCAATGAAAGAACTAGTATGAAGAGGCACATGTAACCAGTTAAGACATGGTTCGATATGTAGGAATGGTGAACATAACATTTAATCCCTTCTGCGATGCACTTTAGACTGTTTCATTCGATATAAGATATGGACTTAATACCTACATATCATTTTTACCGCCGGAAAGAATGAAAAATGTTGAGACGGGAAACATATAAAATGTCATTTCTTCAAAGAGAATGAACTTAATACATTCTGGCTATGGGGTCCACATATGGAAACGGACCCAGATCACTTTGACCAAATTGTCTCTTCGAACCGCCATAACATAAGATTTTTGGCATTCTTGAATAAAAGAGTCCTTTGCCCATTGGTTCTGAATTCGACAATTGGTTGAACAATGTTTTTGCAATTGCCTTAACATAAGCATTTTTGGCATTCTTGGATAAAGGAGTCGTCTGTCCATTGGTTCCAAAGATGATTAGTTATACGGTCAAGGTACACCACCCTTGTAACAAGACATATAAAAAAAAAGAAAATGGAAAAAAATTCCTCCCCTATAGAAAAAAAAAACAAATGAAAAATGTGACTTAATTGCGTATTTCCCTTACAGGCACGTACATATCGGATCGATTAATATTCTTGTGGTTCGTACACGTGAACCCGATCCCATCGTTAATCGTCGATTGACTGAAACGTGCGCGCACGCGAGCAGCACCGCGCGCATAAAACTGCAGGCAGCTCGCTCGCGCGTTTCCATGCGTATGCGTGCCGCCAGCGGATGTTCTATAAGCGGAGAGGACCGGACGCAGCGGTTCCGCGACATGTACGTACCTGACTACGCGTTTGTCGTCGTACTAAAACCGTTTCTGTAAATAAACTCGTATCTGTCAGTGAGCCCAGCACCAGCCGGCGACGTAGCGCGCGTCTTTTCAATCTTTTTTGTGCCTCGTTCTTTTCTTTTGTTCCAACAGAAGCGAAATTGACGAGACCGCGAGGAACGCGCGCGCCACTGGACGACGACGACGCCTCGTTACATCGCGTGTTCCCGCCCCCCCCCCTTTTTTTTTTTGCCAGAGACCGAATATGCTCGCGTACGAACGACGTTCGCACGGTGTGCCCCTGATGCTTTTTACACGGTAATGAACGTTAATGATGCAATTTGTTGCAATTCTCCGTAAATCGTCTGATTCGGTGACTGGTCCCCGACGAGCGCTTCCCCTCGTCAACCGACATTATTCACGGAATTCGTTGGTTCTTCTTGCTACGAGCAGAGAGGATACATACTTTGCAGAGGAATATTAAGGTTTTTGTGAATGGTAACTAGAGGGAATTATAGAAGAGGCTTGGTACTTGTAAATGAACTTGATTTCATGTATTTCGTAGATCTTTTTACTGGGGTGTGCTTTGGAATTGATCGCTTACTGTGGACGATAGTCGATTGGTGATGACCACCCGGTAGAAGATTCCTTTCGCTGGTACAGGTAAACAGCGTATAACACGGTATTCGGTCAGTCCACGCGACATCGGACACCTTTTGGAGTAACATTTCGGGTTTTGTTGACACTTGCATATGTTGCAGTCTTTAGTGATATACAGGGTGTCTTAAATAATTGAAGGCTTTGAAAGGGGTGATTCCTAAGATGATTTGAAACAACCTTTTTCTTTATGAAAAAGTTCTCCGAGGCTTTGTTTACGAGATATTAATGAAAAACCCCGACCAATCAGAGTGCGAGTCTACCGGCCGAGCTTCTATGGTAGCGTTGGTTACACCCTGCGATTGGTAGCCAACGCTACCGCGGGAACTCGGCCGGCAGACTCGCGCGCTCGGATTGCCCGGGGTTTTACGTTAATTTCTCGTTAAAAGAAGCCTCGGAGAACTTTTTCGCTAAGGAAAAATTTATTTCAAATCATCTCAGGAATCCCCCATTTCCAGTCGAAGCTATTTTAGGACACCCTGTATAGTTAAGATTTCAGTCTTCAAGCAATTACCCCGACGCAACTTTTCCAACATTAATGATTCTAGACTTCTTGTACAGTTTGCTTTTTGTTTTAGTGTTTTTACTTTTCCTTCACCCTCGCGTTTTATCGTAATAACTCGTACTTACATAATAAAGTTAAATCGTAATTATTAATTAAATATCAGTTTAGTATTTTCAATTTAAAATACTGTATAGATGAAATAAGAAAAAGTTGTATGTGCTGTTTTAACATTAGATACGAAAGAAATCTGAAACGAGGACGAGAGTAGTTAGACTTCGAGTAACTTCCAGCGGCTCTGATTTACTACTCTCGATCACACTGTTCGGGATACGATACCATTTTCGTCGTGTAATGAAACGCCTTGACCTAATTGTAACGCCGAACCCGTATGAACCCGCATCCTGCGAACGCGACGAAGGAAATGTCATTCGGGTCGTCTCTCTGGCTCTCGTCGTATTTCATTTCCCTGCATTCCAATTAAAACATTCGACTGCATTCTGCGAACCACGCGTTTCACCTCGGTTGACGATAAATCTTTTCATCGTTCGGAAGCTCAATCTCGAAGACGGACATAGTATTGTGTTCCAAACTCAATCGAAGAGATCCAGTAACAGTGAACAAAAACTTTGGTAGTAATGGAAAAATCTCAAAATGGAAAGAAATATACAAACAATTACAAGGTAGATATTAATTACATTTTTCGGCCATTTTTACTATTTCAATAATGGAATGCATACACTCTTCCTCATTCTTACAAATGAAGGCCACACGAGAAAACCACGATAATTCACAATTTTCTGTTTTCTATAGCAGAACAATTTTGAAGTTCAAAACGTTCATGTTATTTCCTTGTACACCTATTTTTAACAGGCTTATATATGTGGACCTGACAGATTGTTTCCCCTTTTCAACTGTATGTCACATTAAAGTGCTTCCTTTTAGCTACCAGATGACATATAGAACAGAAAATCAACAAAAATTCATTTGATCTTCATATGTAATTTAAATTCAATATTCGTTGGTATTCAAATAGTTTTACCGAATAAAGTGCAATTCCTTTATCACTAAATAACGACTGTCGTCATCATGATCATGTTTACAGTTTTCTTAGGCGGAAATCACCACAATTTTCCCGATTACATTTCATTCGATAAACGAAACTCATCGGGTCAACCTCCATTCGGTTGTTTAATAAATACTTCGGAAGGATAAATCACAGTTATCAACGTTGTTACGTGCAACATACAACATCCCATACGTCAGTAAATCGTTTAATTACAGCTCTCTATCGATAACCGCCTCTTATGGCCACTTTCACGCGTAGACCCCAGCCGATACCCGGCAAAGGAAAAATATACTTTCCTTTCCACTGTCGATTTCCGTGAGGCATACGGCACGGAAATTCAAACCGTTCCCTCGCATCCTTGCGTGTTTGCCGTATGAATAATTAATCATCGATAACGTCACCAGCAATTACGAGGTTGACCGACGAAAAAATCTACTGAAAAAATATCGCGTTGCGTTGAAAACATTTAAAGCCGGATTTTCACTATTCGTCAAAATGGCGCCTGGTCGACATTGCATCACCGTCAAAATCCGCTTAAACAGGACTAAACTTCGAATTTTATGTACTTATTACAATTATGAGTATAGAAAATGCAATAAAAAATCTACTAAAAAAATACCGCGTTGCGTTGAAAACATTTAAAGCCGGATTTTCACTATTCGTCAAAATGGCACCTGGTGGACATTGCTCCATCGTCAAAATATTCAACAGGACTAAACCTCGAATTTTTTGTACAACTTTGAGTAAACATGAATGTAGAAAATACGATGAAAAACAAAGTTTAATTATGATAAACTGAATTTACGAAGGTCGGCTGAAAAGTCTCATCTCCAACTAAATAATAAATTAGATGGAAATATTTCAAAATCGTAGAGGAGGTGCAGCTTAAACGTTCAGTTATAAATAATAACATACGTAACTATGTTTCTAGATAACCACCATCGACTTCAATACATTTGTGCCAATTATATTTTGGGGCATCAGGCAGTTTTGCATCCTTCAATAATTCTTATTCTTTAAACAGACGTACCCATCTTTCCGATGCACTAACCTCGACACATTTACCAACATATACAGTCTACAAACAATAATAAATGTTACACCAAAAGATTCTTAACAGTCAAAAATTCGATAACAGTACATTGTTTAAACCGCAGATCCGAAACCTGCACCATTTTGATGAACACCGTACCGAAGAAACAGAGTGTTTATGAGTCTAAACTTGTGTCTGGTTAAGAAGAGATTTTCGAAAAGCTTGTAGAATTGATTTCAACTAATTTTACTACTAATAACAACAATATAACGCAAGAAGAATAACTTTTCAGCCAAGCGTTATAGTATAAACTAATATTGACTTTAACAAGCCTTATTATGAAACTGTCGGAACGAACTATCGAACTTACTAAAGAGTCCATAAAGTCAATAAATTTACAAATTTAAGTAGTGAAGACTCACTTTTACAGAAATTAAGTAGTGAAACACACACACGTCAAAAGTCACGACGAAGTAAACACAGACCTCGCGATCCAGCTGTCGAATTCATTGTGAATCGTTCCGCGTACAGCAACACTGACGTCATTGGTAAACGTTTATACGCGGGTGTTAATTGTCGCTAATAAGAAACGAGCGTTGACCCACTGACGGAGATACGTATCGCTACGTATCAAAAAACTGTGTCAATTAAGTGGGTTACGTCAGCGGGAGGAGCGCTACTCGGAAAGTTTGATCAGAAACAGCGCGACACCCGGCGACAAATTGATCCTCGATTCGGCCTCGTCAATAATTTCGGAGCAGTTTGTTCGGTTGATGAACGGGACTACGCAGCCGGACGCTCTCATTTTCCAACGAGTGGACCAATTCTGTGGTTGAATTGGACATTGCTCTCGCGATTCGCGTTCCGTCACTGTTCTGAATTTTATTAAAATTCATTGTGTACGTCAATCAATCTTGCTTGTTGGGATTTTTGGTAATAATGAAAGATTTTTGGGGAAGATATTTGGGGATGATTGAGCAACTGTTAGGATGAGTAGTATAATAGGGCCTATAAATGAGGAAATTAAAATTAATGTTATTCTGCGTGTTTGTGACAATCAAATTCTATAAAAGCAAGTTTTAAAGCAATTGCATCGAGGATTAGTGAATAAAAAAAAATAACAATTTTTGGTATTAACTCGAACACTTGAATTTATGGTGTTCGATGGGTTGCTTCGAATTGTCGAAGCATCAAGATCATTTAATTTTGAGAAACAAATCATAAGTATGAAGCAAATCTGAGTACTTACATAATATGATAGGGCTTATAAATCGTGAAATTAGCATTTTTTATATCTAGCGTATTTTGGAGCACTTTCTAATTGTGAACACTGTTCTGTGTGTGACGATCTACATAATTGTATAAAATCAAATTGTAAAGCTATTGCACCAAAGATTAGTATTAATAAATAATGCTTATTAACTCGAAAAAAGAAAATATTAGAATTTATGGTATGGCTTCGAATTGTCGAAGGATTCAGTTTCCTTAATTTCGAACTGAGAAACAAATTATAAATATGAAGTAAATGTATGTCCTAAATATTTATTTACCATAGCATGTGAAAAATTTCACGGAACGTCTACTCCAAAATAAAATAGTTCAAAAGTATGATTATTTCAAAGGCTGCAATTATTGAAGTGAACTTTGGCCATTTCAGTTATTTTCCATTAAATTTGGCTATGAGATCCTTTTGGTATTGCGTATCCAGCGTTGTTTAGTTTAAGAATGATGCAATTGACTTTTTTTCATGAACGATTCTGCATACGGCATAACGCGAAACAGGAAACACGAAACAGTCCAGCCATGAAATAAGAAAGTACAATGAAAAAAACGTAACGGAGAGTTTTAACGAGAAAACTTTAAAATTACGAGAAGGTGTAAAATGGAGAACGTGAAATAGGAACGAAAAATACTACGTAAAAGTAAAAAACGAGTAATCTCTGGTAATCCGCGGAACAGTTTACAACTGGTACCTTTGCACAGCGACTGTATTTCATTTCTAGACAGAGTAAAAGATCATTTTACTCGAACATTCCTTTACTGACCTTCATAACATGAAAGTTCAGAATTTTAAATACACATGTACTTTCCATCCTATCCCTTTTAAATTAATCTATTTCCACCAACAGGTTTTGAATCGTAACATCAAATCAATTGGATTTCAGAACAACAGCTCCTTTACTTTTGTTTAAATAATTATCTTCTATTTTTGTATTATTCATAAATATGAATTGAACACTGCAATTATTATGTTTAAAGCTCCAATTTTCGGAATTCTTTAAAAAATATGTATGTTGTACATTTACTTTGATATGATGGAAGTGAAAGCATATTTCATAAGAGCCACGCAAGAAGTTAGAAAATAATACATCTGCGAAAATGTTAGTGAAAGTGTGTATGTAAATGTTAAACTATATGTTGGATATTAACTCCCTCGCTTACAATTTTTTTACGACTTCACTCGTCGAAGTTACTTTAATATTAGCAATTTCCCAGAAGCAAAATTAATTTCCTGTTCAGAGCAATCGTACACTTACTCCAAAAGCTGAATATCAAAATCAATAAAGGAAGGTTTCAACTTCGATTTAAAGAAACTTGACAATATTCATATTTGCTAAACCCAGTTTGAATTACACATTTAATCAGATAAATATCATCTCAAGTAACTGAGGAACTGTTCCTTGAAAGTAATTTTAATAACAATAATTATACTTGAAATTTTCTAACAGCAATAAATACAAGTCTCTGAACATGTATAAAAATATAAAGATCCAAGTCTTGGTAACAGTGTATCTTAGTACTATAAAAATTAATCACCTAATCAATACTCTGGGAACGAAGAAGAGTTTCAAAATCTAATAAAAAAAAAACCTTAAATGACAAAGAGTGTAAGGTTTTCCAGCTTCAAATTAGAAATAATTAACATACTTGCGGAGATCGGAGCTACTGACCCATAGTGGAGCACCCAAAAATTATTTTACAACCGTCGTCATTCGTCAAAACTTCCGATAAATCGGTTCGAGGATCGACGAAGTATTTTCAAAACACCCGTCGGAATATTTTTCCCATGCAAGTTTCGACGGTGTTAACGACCTTTGAGTGGTTTGGACCGTCTTTTGCCCCCGACATCGTAAAGCTGTCTGCTCTTATAACGGTGTCGGTGACACCTCTGCGCACTATAGCTTTTACTTCGTGACGAAATAAGCTGTTCCGACAGGAGGAAAGCAGAAGTTTCGAATTTAACGATCCCGGCGTATGAAGAATCCTCGCAAAGACGATGTGTATATAAAATAACCACTTTCAACCGCCCGTATGCTTTAAAAATCGCCACGCGAAATGAACGCGAACGGGACAGACTGCAAACGACAGAATATGTGGAATACTTCGCACTTTCGAGAAACAAATGGCTACAGTAATGTTGAATATAATTACTACATATACTTCAATCTTTCAGATAAAAATAGCTCACACTTAGAGTTAATTATTGCAGATGTATACATACAGCTCAAAATGATGTAATAATTTTTGTATTCCAGCAAACTAACGATGTAATAATATTTACTGAAAGATCGTAACATTTCGAAGCAGACTGAATGAAGCTAATAACTGCATGAAGGAAATTATCACGTAAATAGGGAGTGCTAATGATTAAGAAATTTCGAAGTTACTGTTCTTCTCCGAAATAAAAAGCATAAAATCTGTGAAAATGCTTTATACACACATTGATTCAGAGATTTCATTACACTGTACACACTTATTGTATACTTTTCTATATTGTAACGTGAAATGTTGTATTTAGACGCCGAAATTTTATTTTTACACTTTCTTATTTATTTTAGATAGCCCACGCGACCGACAAACTGAAATTTCTGACAAAGAGCCAAAGCCACTATCCTCGATCGTACACTTCACCCGAATACGTTGCTTCCGCGATAATCCTCTGCCAAGTGTTACATATTACGATTCAAAAGTGGAATTCTCGAATTGTCATTGGAAGAAACAAACGTACTAAATATAAGACATACACAAAATTAACTTCTGTTCATTTTAACACGCTATCGACCGCCGATACTTTGCGCAGACTACTGTCGACAGTCGATGAAATTTTAAGTTTTAGAAATAATATAATCTCTGTATCTATGATAAAATGTAAGAAAATCTCCTATCAAACTTTTGTTTGCAAAGGCTCGGGCTTCGGGCAAAAAACGAATTCACGAGGGTCTGAAGCATTTCTCCCTATAAGATTACTGTCACGGCGCGGATCCCAGTTCGCGAACAATAATCGAGAGTCTGTATAAGAATGGATTTTATTGAAATAACGCCCGATGTCCGGCAAGATGTAAGAAAAAAATTCGTGCTCGTTGATGCCATGACATCGTATACTTTCCTCGAGCAGGCGCATCGCTTCCGCGATCATCCTGTGCCAAGTATCACCGATCCCGACAGTAACGGGTGACCAACGGGGAACAAATTGACATGCGGCCAGTTGCTCCGCATAACTGTGGCCGCGGGGACCGCAGCATTCTTCCAACGGATTATCATTATCGGCCTTCGTGATACTCAATGAATATCCAATGACTTGACGGTTACGTGTTACATAGCTCCGGCTGGGTACCCACGCGACGTATGTATCTATGCACGATCCGTCTTGGAGCGATCGCTGTCATCGGAACACCGGAGAGAATTACCGTTTGATCAATCGTATTCGCAGTGACGATGACGTGTACACGTCGATCGTGGATACGTGTTATAGAAAGAAATTCTGAATTTTTATACCAATAACTTGTTGGTTACTTGTCGTTTATTACGTGTATTATTATTTTCTATACTTAATATTCAGATCACCCAGTGAGGTGATATTCTTTTCACATAAATAAGTAGTGTTGGATTCCTAAGGGGTATGTATATTAATCGTGCACTCCTCTGTTCAAATGTTGGGGCATATTTTTATTTGTTTGAAAAAAATTGCATTTAACACTGGATCTACCAAAGCAGTCAAAATGACAGGTTTGTAAATCCTTGTAAAAGTGATTAAAGTGTTACAATTAGACTGTGGAAATTTATGCAAAATCAGAATTTCAGATACCAATATCAAATAGAAAATAAAGTGAAATAGAATTCTGAATTGTGTATTGGAGGCTTTGCTACGTTAATAATAACTAAACATAGATGTTTATGCAAATATAGAATTTTATGCATTAATATTGAACGAAAAGAACAATTTATTTCCCTGGTAAGGATTCTAATAAGTTCGAAATTGAAGGAAGATTTGAATAAAGTTTCTGAACCTTTTTATTATACTGAATATTAGACAATCAGATATTCTATAAATGTATAAAATCGACAGTCTAATAATAACACACAAATAGTATTAAAATTGATTGAAACATTTACTTTATTGCATTTTCCAAGTTAAGAGATGCTATAAATGCATAAACATCCGTAGTCTAGCTGTAACCGTGCGTTTCACGAGATTTTTCGCAATTTTTATTACAGTATATAAATAAAGAAATTGAGTAACTTATAAATCTGTCGTTTTTATCGATCTAATGGAAATAGGTATACGTTAATTGTAGATACTTCTAGTATATTAAAATACATAGATTACTTTCATATCCTTCATGTTTAGATATTATAGTCCAAAAAAATAGATTACCTTACTTTAGAATACCTCTTTGAAAAGATGTACCAACCAAACTTTCGAGTAGTGGCTGTTGTGTTCATTTCTCTCGTGTTATGAATTTCAGTATCCCCTCTCTATAACTACGTCTAGTCGTTCTCTTCATAATACCACGTCCATTTTCACTATATCATTAGATAGTTGACACTAACAAAGAAGAGATAAAACTGCAGCGAGATAGCAGCCAATGAAACGATCGCCTAATCGCGTCCATTACTCTCTACAGTCGCGTTGACAGACTCAAACCACTTTACTATAGAGGGGGAATATTCTATATAATCTTCTATTTAATCCTGTCACTCACTATTGGACAATACCCAATAACTTGCTATTAAAACTTTAAATTTAATTAATTTCATCAAAGTTTCACTCATTTCAAAATCATTATACTAATCGAGGGTTAAGGTGTAAATTACGTTGACAGGAAGTGTCTAATCAATTAATCGAATCTCGTTTTAAATTCTAAGAACTGCCAAATCTTCACGGTTCGCCACAATTAAACTTGTCCTCTGGTGTCTAACTGATACAAAGTTCCTTTAATTATGTTCAAGAACTTAATAAGCGAGCTTTCCAGAATATTCCAGAGACTCCGAAGACCATACGGTACAATATTCGCTTCTGAGCGTTTAGTATCCTCGAATGAAACAAACCTGTAGTAAAAATTAAAATATGTAACTGAATACAACTGAATGAATCGGATCAGTGTACGTAGAATAACGTAAATCTTGATTCCGACGGATCACTTTATCATCCCGCGACTTTCCACACACTTTCTTCCACTACATAGTATCTTAATTAAACGACTTTCGGAAATTTCACTATTCAAGCTCACCCACTAGCACATAACTGAATACTTAAATAATATTCCATGATTCCCTACAATACATTCAGAATTTAATTCCCTCCGGTAAAATCCAGACGGTCGTCGACCCAATTAAAAATTGCAAATACGAGATTATTAGAGAAACATTCGCACACTTACGTATGCACGGAGACGAGCAAAAGTGTCGTATTATATCCATTCTTGTGTTGCTTTCCACGTTCAAGGATTACAATTCGAAAACCGTCTGATACCGGCGCGACCAAGAATAAAACTTTAATTGATCGTACCGTCATCGCAACGAAAGCTCGACTTCTGGACCGATTACGAGCAGCGTCGACGAAAGACTGAAAACACTCAACGTTTATAGAGAGTAAGGTGGGACAACGGGGGCGTAGGTATTTAATAAACGACGTGCGGCAAGCTGAACACACGTGGGCGAAAGTTTTGGCGACCGTCCTGCAATCGTCATTACACTCAGTCTGATTCAAATGAGACTGCTTTCTTTACAACTTACGAGGGATTTTACCCAGATTCTAAATTAGTTTTGAAAAGATAACGGTTGGAATTATGGGACTCGATCGCCCAAGAATTGAAATATGTTACTCATCCGGAAAATTAATTATCGAACAGCAAAATGGCGTCAAGGTTTATCGTAAGCTGCCGTGAAAATGGATATAGGTGAATAAATTTCTTTTTATAATTTTTTTTACGTTCAAGGTTCTCTTGGATGCATGTAAATAAAATCACTGAAAGAGGAGCAAGAAAACACCCGTATGGAGTTTGTGTTCATCTCGACCAAAGTGTCCACGCTGTTGATCGAGAAATATTTTTGGATCTTCTGCGCCGCCAGACTGGCGAACTGGGCCGACACACCGTTTAAGGGGTTAGACCACACTGGAGAATCTGGAGATTCGAAAATCATGTGTAAAATTTAAGAATTTTTTTGTGTGATTCGACGCAACGATAACTTCAATTAGTTTTCATATGGCCAATTTTAAAGTCTCCAAATTGTTGAAAACTTGTTCATAAAGAGAACAAATAGGAGTATATCCTCCATTTTCTTCAAATTTGTAAATAGTAGATACTCCACTATTATAACATTGCATTTTTTTAAAGCAACTGTAAAATAAATGGTTAAAAAATTTTTTTAACTGAAATCATTTTTATTAGGTACTCTTATGTCTGCACTATAAGCATCCATAAAGCTCATTTTGATCAGTTTATTAGTTCAACAGTTAACATTTCTTGAGAAAATGTTGACATTATATTTCAAAGAGCTGTAAAATCAACAATTTTTTCAATTCTCAAAAATCCATCGAGACACGTTTATACATCACTAAAGACTACATATCCAAGTGTCAACTAAATCCGAAATGTTACTCTAAAAAGTGTCCGATTTCGCGTAGAATGACCACTATGTTGTACATGTATATCTACAATTTTTACATATTTCGAATTATGAGCAATTCGGATACTAAATATTATTTTTTAACTTATTCCTGAACAAAAAGCCATATCCATTGTTTATATCCACGTGACTGCCTGTGAAAATTTTATGTATCATTAAAATAATGTAAATAACTTTAACAACTGCAACTACCAAACCCGTCAAAATAACGGATTCTAGAATTTTTATTTTACAATTATTGTAATCCTAAGGATACTTTCATTGGAATTAATGTTAAACTCTAATTTATTGTACACTTCGTATTATAGCATACTAAGCTATATTTCATTATATATTACACGTATTAATATATTACACAATGTAACTTAACATACATTTATTAATGCTGGTAATTCTAATGTTAACTGATTTCATTAAGATACCACAAAATTAGCCTTGGTAGACACTTTGGTTATTATAAAAAGAAAGGCATTCTTAAGTACTAAATTGCTCTCTTCTCTTATTTTACAACTTCGCCAATAAAATTCTGAAACTTACATATGATTTTCGAACCTCCAAGTTGGCCTAACCTCTTAAGCTCAGAAAATAGTATTACAGTAAAACAAACTTATAAAAAGAAAGTTACATATTTATATCCATTTTCAGAGCTAATTATAACGGACTTTGACGCCATATTTCTGCTCTAATATTACTTCTTGAATGAGTAGACCTGGCAAACAATTACTTAATCTCATTAACTGTCTAACACTAGAATTACCGAGAATAACGTATAGCTATTTCTATCAGATTGATAAACACGATATTTTTATTATCCTTATAAAAGTATACTGACCAGTCATTTTGACTGCTTT
Organism: Dufourea novaeangliae; assembly: GCF_001272555.1. Classification (NCBI taxonomy): domain Eukaryota; kingdom Metazoa; phylum Arthropoda; class Insecta; order Hymenoptera; family Halictidae; genus Dufourea; species Dufourea novaeangliae. Next base: position 191,387 of record NW_015373960.1, on the reverse strand, counting down.
AGTAGTTCTAGTGTTAAAGAACAAAGATGATGTTAGATACTGCAGTTTCACTATGTCTTATTCGAATAGAATTGCGCCCAACTCTGCTACCAACCTGCCCGATCGATCTCGCGACCCCTTACGAAAAGGAAAGTGGATCTTGTAATTGTCTGAAATGTCGCTTCTGATCCCGGGTCATGATCGGACATACGTCGTATACATAGTAACGTAGAATACGACGTTCACTTTTACGTTCGCTTGTAGCAATTAACGAGGTATAATGAATGGTGGGCTGGAATTTATGGCACGATACGGAACGGGTTTGATTATCTTAACATGCTTTCTTGATGTCACGGTTAAATACATTGTTGCTTTCGTATCGGCGGCGACAAGTCGGTCTTGCATCGTAATTTATTTTCGACGGTGAAGTTGTCGATACGAGGGGTTCTTGTTCTATTAGGACTCGACGAACGTCTCGATTTAATTTGAATATTAATCGTTTGTCGACGATGTGTGTTACCGCTGGATTGAATAAATGTAAATAGATTTTAGTGAGTTCCAAATTATAATGTATTCTTATGAAGAATCGTGTATATTCAAACAAGTTTTATAGTGGGAGAAATTATGCTCCGTTGCCTTTATGAAGGTAATATTAAAGACTTCTCGTTTTAATCACGATCATGTTGGGGGATGGTTTGACATACGATTTTCAAGCCCAGTTTAGTATATTTCGAGTTTAATACTTCTAAAGTTAGAAACATGAATGTCACAGCTGTGTGTACAACTCTCTATGTAGATTAAAACTTACATAAAATTCATAAATTGATAATACAACAGTCGAACTGTTCGGGGAATATAAAATTTTATTATATTTTAAGTAAAATAAATTCAATTAAATAATACAGATTTTATTAGTGGAAAATTTAATCACTAGTGCAATTGAAAACTGTCTTTCTTAGCTTTAAAATAATTTCAATTTTAAAAAAAAGGAGAACAACGTACCAATTCTTTTGAAATTATTTTATTAACTCGAAATGGCACCTGTGTTTCGCAAATTTCTGCGCAGAAAATATGGCACTGAAAGTGATAAAGCCGAGAGACATACGTCAGTGTGCAAATCGAGCGAATTGTTTCTTCACGGTTTGTTTGAAAGGGGCTGATACCGTGCTCGTGCAAGCAAATATTTGCGTACCTTTGGGTACCACGAGTCTCCTCCAAAGTTGTACAATCGTACGCATATACTGTGACAAAAAAGGTAACAGGAATGATTGCAATAGTTGATATAAAATATTTTGTAGTCAAAAATCTGTACAGAAGAGACTGACCAGACATTACATCATAAACACTTCATTTTTTACAATGAATTGGAATACTGATATATTAGACAAATTTTCCAGCAAAAATGTAATTGCAAATTAATTGAAATTTCACCACAAATGACATAGACCATGCATTACAATTGAATTTCGAATAAACCATGTTCCGGATGAGTAATACAGAAATTTCACTTTTTCACGATATGAAATATTGCAACTGTTGAAGAACAGTAAAAACATTGACGCGTAGAGGAATCCGACCTCCAAGGTCGTTAACGACCAACTGTATTTGCTCAAGCATTATCAGTGAACGAATTCCCCTAACGAGCCCGTAAATTTATCGGAGAGAAGTTTTCGGTAAAAACATTTGATGTACATTCATCCCGTACAAATTCTTACAAGCACTCAAATATGTGAAAATAAACCTTGCTTATTCCTAAACATTTCTACACCACCGCAAGTAGAAGTTCGTCTATTGTTTTGAGGGATGATACTTTGCTTTCGTTAGTAACCATAAAAAAAACTATTGCGTTTCTGACTTCAGTACATCAAAATACCTAAACTTTCTTTCATAATAACTTTTTCACAAACGACGATCCCCAACTAAAACCGTCACAACACTACTCACAGCGATGACCTTGACAACATATTGAAAAATTGTCGAAATCGGACGCAGCTCCGTTATTGTAAATATTTACCAACAGTGACGTAAATCAAGATTGTAATATCAGTCGCGACACACCCTCTGCACACGTATTCAGCATCTAAAGGGTTAAAACCGCTGTCAGCAAGCAGAAAAAAAAACAGGTCGGACCTTCCGCGATGTCGCTTCTTCTAACGACCACGTTTCAACCCCACAATTTTATCTTCTCTGCTCCAACCACGATAGATTCTTACAATCTGTCCCGAAAAAAATCACACGAAGGTATAATAACTTCCGTAATAATATGACTAGGCGAAAAAGTTTCGCGCCTTCATTTCCGTGAATTTCACCTTCCCACCGACTTGAAAACTGTATATACGCACAAGTTCACGCGCGCGGTGCCGGTCATCCGTTGAGAGCACGTGAGATCATCTCGTGATCCGAGGTCGTTGCACCCGATGAGCCCTCTTCTTCCCCGTGGTGTGTGCCTGCGTCCAAATAAACGTCGTTGTCACCATTTTTCACCCCCCACCCCCCTTCCGTAGTGTCATCCTAGACCTGCGCCGCCTCATCCTACCGTCATCCGCCATTTTGTCGCGGAACCACGCTTCCACAAACGTCTTGGAATTCCTTTGACGCAGGCAACTCGGAAATTCGGAACGCATCGGGGACCCCGTCGTGACTCACACCTTCGGATTTTCACTTGGAAAGCCTGTCCCCCTCCTGTCGACTGCCACCACACCTAACCCCTTACACCCCCAGTCTGTCTGTGTATGTGTATGAATAATTCAGGACGAACGGTCCTTATGACTGAGTTCCCCGAGATACGTCGTTTCCATCGGCTGAACGGATTTCGCGTAACGGTGGGCGCAGAAGAGTTACGACGACTCCTCGGCCTCCACCCTGGATTCCCCTCATTTTGATACATCGAGTTTTGTATAGTCGTGACTCGTGAGTCGACTGCAGAATTTGTTTAGGCAAATACGGAATTTTAATTCTGGGGCACCGATTTCACAGTTATTATTCTGATACTGTTCCACCCTTATCTGTCCCTCGTTTTTCCAACTTAATTTGGTCCTCAGTGTCAAATTGGCATAGTGGTAAAAACATTAATATGATGAGGAGATATTTCATTTGCAAATTCGGAATTTTAATCCTTGTACACTGGTTTCAAAGCTATTATTTTGGTACTGCTGGACCCTCATCTGTTTCATATTTTCTCAACATAATTTGACCCTTGGTGTCAGATTGACATATGTAGTGGTGAAAAGTTAACATTGTATAATAAAGAGATAGATAGTTAAATTTGAAAATTTTTTAAAATAAAATCACGGAGCTTCAGATACATTTACCTATACATGACAGTATAGCATTGTTTCTTAGGAAAAAAATTTATCGAATTGATACAAGGGATGAGGGTTATATTGAATTGGTCTAAAGTGAAAATGGAATCGTGGGGAACTGTGTTCACTTATTAATAGATTGTAATAAAAACTATTGTTCAAAAAGATTGTGATGAAAGCAATTAGCTCAGATAAGAACAAAACTCTTCATTCTCAGAAACTATCGTGCTAGATTAATTCTCTTGTAAATATAAGTAGGGAAACAACGAAATTATAAAAATTAATTGTATTAGGTGTAACGTTTAACTTTCTCCAGTTTCATTCGGAGAAAATCATAAAATTAACAATTTTCTTCTGGTATTAAAATTGAAAATGCAACACTTATTTACTACTTTGAAATAAATGCAAAATAATGCAAAATGTGTGTTAGCAAGTTCAAGACATACCTGGATTTAGTAATGATTAACAAAGTAATATTCACAGTTGTGTAATTAGGAAACAAGTAATTTTGCGGAATAGAATGCTATTTGTAAATGAATTCATCGAATCAAGACATCTCGCGTATATGTGCATGCTTCGCGTTAAATATAGCAAGAAAGATCTAATCTCCACAGATTTATTATAGTTGCCGGGTAATCTCCGAATCTCGAACAACCGGAGTGGCTTGTTACGCATTCAATGGCGTCGAAAGAACGCGGATCGCTCCTCAATGAGATAGAAAGCGACAAATTGAAATCTACTCTTGCTAATTTCTCCTCGTTACTTTCTAATTAGAATATCTATTAGTCGCGTGGAAACTACATACATGTAGCGTAAATTGTTCAAATTTCGTACAACATTTCGCCAGAATCATTACTAAACTGTCACGAATGATTTATTATTTCCGTCAAGTGCACCTACTGTAGCAACTTAATTATTAATTCTTCAAATTTATTGTAGGACGTAGAATCTGTTAGTAAATTCAGAAGCTTCGAATTTTTTTATAAACTGCTTCATTTGTTAAAAAAGAATGATTTCTCTAGAGAAATAGATACGCTAATTTCAATGACTTTTTATGATCACCCACTCACTATGTCAACATGAAATAACAATTTGACTCTACAATTGCCAAACCTGTCAATGTAATGGATTGCAGATTTCTTATTTTACAATTACTGAAATTATAATAGCGCTTTTGACGGAATTTATGTTGACTTTTGACTTCCTATACATTTTATATTATGCTGAATTATAGTATGTATTACATATACTACTGTATTATACAATTTAATGTAGTATGCATTCAATGCTGGTTGTCTAGTGACAAAAGATAAATACAAAGAATGACAACAATCACCATTTTTCATTACATTCTTTTAAATCGAAGGTACAGACTCCTCTCGATTATTGTCCCGAACTCGGGTCCGCGCCTGGACAATAATCTTATAGGGAGAAATGCTTCACATCTTCGTAAATTCATTTTTTTTTCCGAAACCCGAGCCTCGGTAACAAAAGTAGAGGGCTAAAAAAGTATGCGCTTGACGGGTTCCACGTCCCCCCCACTGAGGTGGGGTTAATTCCTGGACAATAATCGTGTAGAACAAGCCGGACGATAATCGAGAGGACTCTGTAGTTGAAAATTATCCAAAGACATATTTTCCAGTACACACGTGTATCTACAAAACAGAATAAAATTAAAACCTAACTGATGGTTTAGTTTAATAAAGTGTTCATTTTATTGAACACTTCTCAACACACTTGAGAACAAATTAGTTTCAATTAATCGAAGGAAAAATTTTTTAATTTCCATAAAGAACCGCCATACAGTAATGATCCACATAGAGAATATTCGATGTAAAGTTTAACGAATATAATGAAACCGGTGATATCAGTGTAGAATACTATAGCACGTTTTCAAGAATGTAATGGGATAGTCGAATACGTGCAAGAAAGCTGCAGTGTGGAGTTCAGAGAGGGAACACGTTTAATGTTTCCCTGCAGCAAGGGAACCGGAGATAGCCCCGTGATTTTAGCACGAGGTGCAAATTTATTGTCGCATAGGAACAAGATATGATAAAGACGAGTAGGTCTCGCTGTTTGCACGTCGACGAGCGCTCTGCAAATTGACATTGCCAAGCCGACTTGGATGATAGGAACTGAACGTATTGGGAGCAACGCACGTATACGTTTTTTCTCCTCGTGATTTTATTCCGTCTTCCATCCTCGTTATTTGTTAATATTCGCAGGACCGACAAAGTTTACACGTAATCTACAATAATTACCGATTTGAGTTTGAATAATTGTTACAGCTTCAAGTGAAACTAATAAAAATATGTACTTCTGTTTCAGTAAGATGTGATAGAGTTAATAGAGATTCTGGAGAAGAGGAGATATCGAGGTACATACATATACAGGGTGTCTCACCCGATTTTGACATCTTGATTTTCTCGCTATTGTTATTCGTAGCAGAAAATGTTTCAGCGGAGGCTTGGCAGCATGTGCAATACAGCAAATAGTCCAGATACAACTGTTTATTGATTATTATTGTATTGATTAAACACCGTAGTGTATTGAGAAATTTAATTTTCAAAATGTGTATGTTTGAATGAAATAATTGAATTTAACTTAAAAAAAATAATATAAATAACAAAGAAAAATAACATTAAGTTTAAACTTTGTAACATGCAAAAAAGTATTAGATTTATAGTACACTTCTACAATAAGTAGCTAAATAGTAGGAGGAGATGTGTTAATGATTTGAATCGTAACATGTGTTATGTAAATGTTGATCGATAAATGCTTCGATTGATAGTTTGAATTTGCAATAATCATTTTTTTGTGATTGTATTTCTGAGTTGAATATGCAGCTCGAAAAAAAAAGAACTACTGCATATGTGATATATGTATTGGTGATGGTTGTGACTTTAGAACATGGGCGTCGGCTCCGATAATTGTTTTGTTATCGTTTTAATCGAAAGTTAATGCAATGCAGGGTTATCGGACGTCCCCCCCGGTGTTATATTTAACGTCGATAATTTTATTTATGTTCGAACGTATACGATAATAGAAGGTTGGATGCCCAACAATAAAAATCCTAAACTATTTATGACTACGTGACCATAGACAGACTAAACAATAGAAACCTATCAATAACTAGAATAGTTTTAAAAAAATTTTATAAACGTAGTTTGTAAAAGGAAATTTGTATATACATAGTATGTTGAAAACAAGAAAAAAGAAACAATTGTAACTATTATTGTTCAATTAATTATACATATTACAGTGAAAAGAAGAAAAGAATCGGTCTATTTATTATGTTCCTAATCTTTGTTTTTAACGATAGAATAAGTTTTATGTATGTGTTTTCAAGGTTCACTTCATTCTAATCTATAAAAGGTGTTACACGAAACTAGACTTAAAATTAACACGTCTGACATTATTTTCTTATTTTATTTCACATCATTTGTTAGGTGTATGAAAATTGCTGTTACATTTAAGTTGGTATTCTACTTTCATATTATTTTATCGATAGGGTATTCGACTTTTGCCAGGAACACTGCAAAAAGTTGTAGAGAATGAAGAGAATTATGTAAAGTAACAAATTTTGCAGCCATTATTCAATGCTCATAAAGATTTTCAAAGGAAAAATGGCCTTACTTGTGCAAACAGCTAATACATACTTCAAACATCATTCTGTTATGTATAGCACAAAATGTAAGCGAATCTTACTTGTTGAGACTTCAAAATATTATCTAAACGCTTGCATATAGAATTTATCTGCGAAGTCTCACAATGGATACTGCAAGGAGATACATGGGGGACAATAGTTGTAATCTAATAATGGCATACTATTAAACATGTAATATGTATTTTCTTTGTTAACTCTATCGTTATGACTGTAAACGTTATCGAAGCTTGGAAAAGTTTGACGTCAGATACTGCATTAATCGCTTAATTAATTTTACCAAAATATCGCGTACTTTAGTATAATAATACTAATATTGTAATCAGTAGGTTATTAATAACTTATTCTTGTACAAGTATAATAATATAAAACTATAATTCCCTATTATATGAGCTTTAAATTGTGTACATATTAAATAACGTTGTTGAAAAACTAAAAGATTTTAATTCTTTATCGTAGATTTTCGCAAAAATATTGCTGAAGTATTACAAAATATTTCGTAATAAATATTAATATTAATCAACTAGATAAACTTTATTTAACATTACACTCTCACGAATGCAAGGTTCATTTTAGGCCACAGTAATAAAAATGCTGTGAAAATAAAGACTGTGCATTCTTTCAAAATCAAAATGAGTTCGTAAACAATTAATCAATTACCTCAGTAATTTTATTAATAAAGCATTGTGCAATGAAATCTTGTGGTTTATGAAAATCCGTTAAAACGTTCAACCGTTGACTAAAATTCTAATCAGTGATCGACTCAATCAGTGTTCCATATGAGACGCAATTTTCTCGGAAACAACGATTGCAGCTGACACTTATCAATGCCCCTTTATTGAAACTAGCGCAGCTGATTTGAATATGTACTAGCTTTATCTATCGCGGTTTCACGGCAGAGAAATTGAAATATGAAATCAATTATTAGTAAGCTACGGATTTTAAACATGTATGGCACACGCGTTTATCCAAAATTCAGTATAGTACAATGTTTAACAGAGTTCAGTGAGATTTTTATTTCACTCTGACCTTGGTAAAATCCTTAATAGAGTAAACAAAATTCCTACCGATTTCAATTTCCGTAAATTAGTCCATAAAAAACTGTATTGTCGTAAACGTCCATAATCAATGAATTATAACATGTTTTTCTAAAATTTTCAATTCTACTTTTCAAAATACAATTTTTTAAATGCCATTTTAACGTACAAAATATATCGCCCTCCTTATGCCACAACCATAAATGTGCAATTCGACTAATTCTGGGAATTCACAGTTGAAAGTAAAATGTAATGAGATAAATCTGGAGATAAAAATGTGTGAAATTTTCTTGCAGATAGCAGTTTTTATATCACATTAACCATTTGACTGCGACGCCTTCTGACACATCAGTTAATAAAATACTATTTAAACGCTATAGGTACTAGATCAATTTAATAAAACTTATTTTACTTTTAACAAAATTTACTGTTTACATATTATACGCCGTTCGCAGTCAAAGGGTTGAAGAGTGACTGTAAAATAATTTGTGATTATCCCCTCCTCGTTCAGTTCTTCACCCAGATTCATAAATCACATTTATGATAGTACGCATTCTCTACTATCGTACTAACATGCATTTTCTAACCAAAAATCAATGTAAATTCTCAAAATTATTTGAAGTTGTTCAAAGTGCTTTCAGAGAGTCACGTGACACTCGTACGCCTATTATTATTTAGTATGACTAAACTGATCACGACATAAAAATAACATAACCAACGGAAAAGAAAATTGGAAGTCACCATTTTCAGGGGATTTGAATGCACGCGTATTGCATTCCGTAAATGGCGTCCCAATACTTTCCGAGACGAGACCGAGCGCAGTGAAACTGGATCTCGCATTGAGACGGCGAGAGTGATAGGTTGTCGTCGTCGTTGCGGTATTGCAAAAAAAGGGGAAGAGATCCAGCATCACGACTTCTGTAAGAAGAAGAAGAAGGAGAAGAAGAAGAAGAAGAAGAAGAAGAAGAAGAAGAAGAAGAAGAAAGAAGTTCCTGGGGAATCTTGCCCTCACATAGATACATACATCGTAAATCCTGGCCTACCTCAAGTTATTGGAATTCGAACGGGATTCTGTATTGCCGTGATGAATCTCTCTGTTCGTCATCCTCTATTATTTACCCGAAGAAACAATATATAACAACGTCGAACGAGAGCAAAGGAATGAGTTCAATCGTTGAAAACTAAATGTTAGTTGGTCTAGGAGAAACAGTAATATTCTACTCTAGTAGTTTTAATCCTTTCCCTTACGATTTTCTCGAGGTCTGCAGTCTTCATAATTACTTTATTGTTAATAGTTTCCCGGAAATAAAAGGGAACACTGTAATTACCGCAAGTGTAGAAAAACACCCATGAAGATTCCCAAAATTAATCTTTTCAATGATATAGTAATTTATAAAACAAGACCTGCCCTTGTAATTATTCTTTTAATCTTAAATCTTATAGGCTCTCGATTAATACACAATGCGTACTATCTTAATGCAAACATTAATTTGTAATTTTAAACCAAAAATTGAGTCGCTCATATATGGATCACGTGGCAGTCACAATGTTAATATGTGGTGGGAATACATATGTGTAACGAGCTCGACAAAGCGTAATTATGTACCACTGTTTATCTTTGTAATCAGCTAATTACCCCACTTCGCAGCGGATGTAAAAGAATACAACAAAAAATTGCGTACCTGGGACACCAAAAGATAATAGATTATATGTAGCATTTCCTCGGTTTTGGATCTTTATTAGATCATCAATTCACCTCCAATTTAATTAATATCGAAAGTTGCTTGTATCTCTGGTAGTTTCGATTCTTTAAATGATAGTTCTAATTGTAAGTATGTATTTGTAGCCTAACTTGGTATATTTGTAATCTAAACTGGTATGGGTTGGTAATGTGTAGTCTAAACAGAGAAAATTAAACGTCGCTTACATTCTAAAGTCTTTTTTAATATTCTGCAATATTTTACGAGAATAATTTTCTAACTAATATTTAACAATCTTCGTTGACATAGCAGTGGCGACTGGAAACTTTGTTGCGTTTCGTGTAACGTTTTAGCCCATAAAAAGAGACAGGAACAGCCTCATAACGAACAAAATAGAAATTTTGCTTGCGAAGACCCGATGTCAGCTTACGTGAGCGTAAGCAGCAGACAAGGCGAAGGGAATGCAAGAAAAGCATGTTTGGTGGCAAGAAATGCATGTTACTCGGTAGGAATCATCGTCCTTGAAATAAGTAAGAGTTTCGGTAGTCACTCATATAGCAGGAAACACGATCGTACATCACAAAATATACGCGAAACATAAATATCCTCGCGTGATTCACATACACTTTCTAATATCCGCGAGCAGTCAATTAAAACACAGATGCTCGGGGAAAAAGATCGAAATCAATTTAATCAATCGAGAATCATAACTACTTTTACATAATTAACAAGATTACTATAAATAGGATTTAATGTACGAGTAAAATTTTCTATTTTATTTTCTTCACTTGGCAAACCTTTTAATACATAAACGAAATATGTATTCAAAAAACTTCATGGGGATATTGTTAAAGGAATATTTTAATGAACAGCTTCGATAATTTCGTTCACTAATTCCACCAAAGAAATTAGATTATTTTGATTGGGACTTCGTCGAATCTTGCATGTCTGGCCGATAAATTGAGAATTTCCAAGTGTTGAGACATTGCATTGTATGTACAAGCAGTAGCATAGAATATCCCACAGATACTAAACAAATGTTTTCCACAAAACAGCTAACCGATTTCAGTTATATAGAGATATCGATGACCATCATGTAGAACCCAATTAATTGAGTTTTAATCCTTATTTATGGCCATTAGTGGAAGAAATTGTGCAAGTTGTACATTAAAATATTCCTTTAACAACACCCCTTGGAAGTTTCATTCCGTTTTCAATAATTCCTATAAAATAAATAGGAACTTCATGATGAACACCCTGTATTAAACACATTGTATCAATCACTCCTGTCGTTCTCAGCTAAACACTGTACAGTTCGAGCGACAAGAATTATTCGAATGCAGCGTATACACACACGTTTTCAAAATATTTTTCTTTCGTCTTATCGAGTCAAAGAACAGTTTTCGAACGTATTCATTCCATGCGTCGATAACACTTAACCGCTGTCGACGGCTTCGTAAAGTATAACGTGAACACGATAAAACCTGGTAAATAGCCACTTGTACAGTGTAATAAGAATATTATGGCCGATTTATGTTAATCGTCGTGCCGAAAGTTATTCAAGAACCGTAGGGCCAACGGGAACGAACAACGAAAGTGTTATCGTTCACTAAGGCCCTACCGAATGAATAATTCAAGGTTGCGTAACATTCTCGAAGTGGAAGGAAGTCAAATGGCCTTCGGGTTTGAACGTTTAGAAGTCTTCTGGGAATGCAGTCAGGTAGGGAACGGCGGCGACCAGGTGTCACCGCGGTACCCCGTTCGTGAATCAGACGATCGAACAACCTTCGGAAACCACGGTCGAGGAACGAACGATTAAAGTTCCTCGAAAAAGCTAGATAAGTGACGCTGAATAAATTTACGAGGGGAATGAACGGAAGAACCTAGGCTAACACAATAAGCGTGAAAATGGATTTAAAGTGTGCGACATATATCGGATCAAGGCCAGGAAAAATATTCCTTTAGGATTTAAATCTCCAATTTATGACAGTGACAAATTGAATGGAACGGTCGATTAGTCGAAAAGAACTATAAATGTTAGGGGAATACAATAAAAGGAGTGTGGAAAATACTATAAAATAAAACTTCGAACGAGAATTTAGTAAACTTCTTGTTCTAATTTTTCTGTCATAAAATCTGTAAAAAAAAAAAAACGAAATTCGTGACATTTGAACAAGTCTCTTTTTAAGTTTCTTTAAGACAATGATTCTGGTATTACAGTTTCACAATTTATTAATTGCTACGAGACTAGATAGTTGGACAATTGTTTTTCTTTCTGAGACAAAGTTGCACAAAAGGGAACTTGGAATACATCAAATTGGAAATGAGACTAATTAGCCGGTAATACAAGATTTTTCAGTATAGGGAATAATGTTGGAATGATTTACAGAATTTATTGACACCAAGGATTACAAGCCCCATATTTATCATTTGTTCATCAGATTGTTTCCTATTTAAGTAGCTGAAGAAATATCTTTCGTAGTTTCTTTAACTTTTATAATTTCACACTTACACGAAACAAGGAGGACCATCCACAAGGGTAAAATGCCCTATTTAACAAATTATCGTTTCTAAACATTTTTCGAAGTACATAATTGGAGCTCCACATGCTTTTCACCTTTTAAATAAAGTTAGAGACAGCTCTAGAAATCGTCAGCCGGTAAGTAATGTGTGAAAATGTACTACGTTGAAAAACAAGGACGGGGTAAAGAAAGTAATAGAAACCTCATTTTTTTCGGATATTTGAAATTGTTAGAACAATTGTATAAGAAGGGCAGTGTATGTATCACATAAACGTATCATACATTCTCTATTCAAAGTGTTTAAATCAGCTTGCGCGTCTTCCGAGCTTATTTAAAAATGGAAAAAAGGAATACTCAATTTTACTTGGAACGATCAAATGTAATTCAGTACGATACCAATGAACCGTAGATCAGAAGGGCCAGAAACTCCAATATAGAATGCCCATATAAAAACAAAGAGATTCGAGCCGCGAGGAGGGTTGGATCGCGAGGTAAAATAATCGAGCCCTGAGCAACATTTCAAGCGCTTAATTTTCCTTTCAGCACAAAACGACGACCGATCGATGGATCCGGCCGCGAAACCGGACGGGGGAACCAGACAAATCGATGCGCCGCGGCACAGCCAGCGTAGAACCTGTTACTTAGAGCGCGAGGAGAGGCGCACTTTTCTTGTCCTTTCATAAAACGCGAATAATGCCGGTAGAATCGACCTTGAGCGTAAAGACCTCCCGAGCGTATCATTTAGTGCATTATGGCCGTTCAGGCATGAAAGGTGCTTGTTACGATTTATATTTCCACCATAAGTTTCACGTGCCACCCCCGTAGTAGCGGTGGGACCAAGCGCGTCGCAAGTACAGTACGACCTCCCTACTTGCACCAAATTTGTCTTTCTATAATTAGCAATTTTTATATTCATGCGCGAGTGTCACGTATCGCTTTATTGTTGTGGTGGGACTAAACGTGTCGCAACTACGGTACGACCTCCCTATTTGCACCAAATTTGTCCTTTTATTATTAGAAATGTTTTTATTCCTCCCCCGAATTTCACGTACCGTTTTATCGTAACAGCGGAACCGAGCGCGCCAAAAGTACGGTACGACCTCACTATTTGCACCAAATTTGTCTTTCTATAATTAGGAATTTTTATATCCATGCGCGAGTGTCACGTATCGCTTTATTGTAGCGGTGGGACTAAACATGTCGCAACTACGGGACGACCTCTCTATTTGCACAAATTTATCTTTCTATAATTAGAAATGTTTTTATTCCTCCCCCGAATTTCACGTACCGCTTTATCGTAACAGTGGAACCGGGCACGTCAAAAGTACGGTACGACCTCTCTACTTGCACAAAATTTGTCATTCTTGTAGGATGTCGAGCGGGGAAAAGAAACGGACACGACTTAAATATGGAAGTCGTTTTATTCTACTGTGTTCGACGGATGGAGACTGATTGCCTCGTGTCCTCGCATTCATTCTTTACATCTGTTCTCACAGCACATACATATATGCTGCTGCCGAATTCGCCTGGTGACAATCGGCTATTGCGTTTCGGGCGGCATCGGTCTTTAATCGACGCTGAAACGCAACATTCGTCGAAGCTGGCGGCTCGACAAAGTCACGCGCCGACTCGCTCCTTGGCGACACCTGAACCGATCGCGATACGCGAATTCCTGTGACCGTCGGTCCGACGCGGAACGCGTAGATTCCTTACGTTCTATAACTAGAAGTTTGTTTAATCCTGCCCCCAATTTCACGTACGACTTTATCGTAAAAGTGGAATCAGGCGCACCGAAAGTACGGTACGACCTCTCTACTTATACAAAATTTGTCTTTCTATAATTAGACCTTTTAAATTTGTCCTTCTATAATTAGACCTTCTAAATTTGTCCTTCTATAATTAGACCTTCTAAATTTGTCCTTCTATAATTTGTCCCATCGCTACACCCACGGTTGCCCTCAGATATCCAAGATAAGTGAGTCGTTCAGACGCATTAGTTGTAGATTCCCATTTCTGGGGAGCTTTCGATGGAAACGCGAACCCAACACACACCCCTCGAGAAACGAGAATTACAGGCGGTAAGAAAACTCAACAACGATCGATGAAACGAAAGGAAAGGTGGTTGTTCATATCAACGGGTAATCCGGCTCCGAGCCTGGGTATGATTATTCGATCGCAATGAAAATCAGGAATAAAGTGGATCATTGCTGGGTAGACTATGAAACTCTTACGCGGCGTATCGATATCCGTGCTCGCAGACCAGATTGGATTGGTAATAATCGGTAGTGCCCCGTTGCAACTTTCTGGTGGCCGGAGGTTATTGAAAGCTGGGAAAGGTATACATGTACCATTTCAATGTATCCATAATGGTCATCGTTGCTGAGTGTATATTATACAGGGTGTCCCACACAACTGGATCCAACCGTAGCATTAAAACCGTAGAAGATAGAACGAAATGTCGTTAGAAAAAATTAAATGATTTCGAATAATGCATCACGTGGTATGAGTCTTTTCCAAGAATGGAGCAGTTTCAAAGATTACAAGGTCACCTCTATTCTTTTCAAATGGAACTATACATTTATCTGCAAAAACAGTATTACCGTACTTGGGTCGAAAAGTGATTAGAAATTCTCTCAAAGCAGCTCGAGTTTTCCGAAAGGAATCTAAACAAGCGTTATCACGATGGAAAAAAATTCTTCTGTACAGTTCTCTTAAGCACATTTAAATATCACCGAATCAAATACTAAAGTAACATTCTCGAATTCACTAAACAATACTTCACTACGAAAATTCGTCGACTTTACACTGTGATTTCGTGAAACAAAATGGCAGGCTCTTTTCGCGAACTTTTTGATATCCCTACGTACGAAGAATATGCCATAACAGATGAAAAAATAAGTGAAACTTACTAGTCGTCGTAGAATTCGTAAACACTGACGCATTTTCACGTTGACGTAACACTATCTTCCGCATCTAAATCACACAAACTTTAAAACCCTCCGCCGCCGAGAGACCGTGTCGTACTAAATCATTCCAGTAAAATTCGGCCGCATTCCACCGTAAAGATCCCTTTCTACCTGCGCCGAAGATTATTTTCTTCGACCATTAGGGGGGTCAGGTAGTCACGGTCTGCGCCGTAACGCCGAAAAATATTGGCCATTTGTATACCGGAAGTACCATGGAACGATCTCCTCATTAGACCATGATGTTTTCCGGCGCGACGCGGCCTGGTACGTAAATTCCCCGAAAAACAGTGCGAGATGACTCACTATGAGTCAGTTAATCCATTTATATCTCCATTGGGATACACGATACATCCTACGTTACCGTTTTAAAGTAACGGTGCCCCGCGGGCAAGATTTTCCCCTGGGAATTCAGAACACACACACGCGTGTGAATAAAGAGTTTCGAACAAACAATAGAAGATAAAATAGTACTTCGCCATTTTTAACCGTCAGACATCACGCTAGTGTGAATTTGCATCAATGAAAAATTATTTCATTTGTTCGGTTTGAAATGTACCATTTCTTTATTGCACGAGCGAAAAACGAGTCCTTAATCCTTTAACGCACAGTGTTACACCGGTGCAACATTCATTTTAAAAGTACATCAAATTTTATCGTCGGATACTATCTAACTTTTGTCAGCAAGGATCTGTAGTCTTCCTGAAGTGAAATGTGTCTCCACATTTTCAGTTGAGAAATTTAAGTATTCCCTCCAAAAATCTTTTATTCGATATCCGAAACTCATTATTCAGATACTGAATTTGTCCATCTCTGATTTTAACGAAGATATATTTCATTAATGAATATTTATTAATAAAGTAATATATCTGGACGGTAACCACCTTCACACTTATTAGCTTTCATATCGATTACTCGCTTCATTCGATACGAATACTTCTTTTCGATACCGAATACCTATATTCGTAACCAAAAGTATCGATGCTAAAAATACTCAGTATCGAATATTTACTGGTATTTACTTAAATCGGTTCATCCCTAATCACAACACTGCGGATTTTATGCATTTATAGCCTATAGGTTTTCTGTGAAATGCAACGAAAGACAAAACTTTCGTCAGATGCAACGAGTTTTCTATTTTCTTTTAGACCCAATAAGATACTTAAGGTAAGATAGAAATTCCTACTTTTGTTTTTCTCTTTTTGAACAACCTTCTAAAATGTGATTTTGCATAAAAATCAGCAGTCTACTAATCACAGAATACCACGTTTCGTTCCACGTAAATCGAAATATTGAATTCAGGTTCGATGCACAATAGATCACGTGAATTATAAACGCAACCGTTCCCAACACACCGTATTCGGCGACGAATCTCGTGCGCGCATGTTTTGCGCACGTTGCAATTATTACCTCAAGCGTCGTTGGTGTTCATGTAATTATTACTACTATCCCCGTGGTCGTAAACGGGCGCTCATTAAGTCGCCACAGCACGAATTTTTCCTCGATATCCATAAATCACGCGCGAACTGACCGCTCCTCCGTGCATGAATATTATGCGTGCGTGCGTGCATTCGACGACGGTGGAACGAAGCCGTCTCGTGTTCAAACCAGTTCGGTAAAGAGCCGAAACCGCACGGTAACGGTTATTGACAGATTCTACCGCAACGAGGGAGAAAAAAGATCCAGGGGTGGCCAGGATCGGGGTCTGGCTTCGAAAAAGAATGGAAAAGAACGGTCGAGAATTTACGAATTTTTCGAGATGCAACGAGCTGATGGCTGGTTCTCGAACAAACAATTTCAAACGTGTTTGATTTACACATTTGACGAGGAGTATGAACAACTTTCAAGTCGAGTTTGAATATATGAAAGACGCTTTCGAACTGTTTAAACTGGAGTGGTTGTAAACTCTCCAAAGAGTTTGATGAAAAGTTTCAAACTTTAAAGAATATCAGCAGTGGCCAAGATCGGTTAGGTTGGAAAAGGAATGGAAGAGAATGGCCTATAAGTTATGAATTTTTCAATACTCTCCAAGTGCAACGAGTTAGTAGCGTGTACGTGAGCAAACTCTTTCAAACACGTTCGATTGACGAGTAGTTTGAACTGTTTTTAAGTCGAGTTAAGCACTGTTTAAAATGGAGTTGTAAACTCTCCAAAGAATGTGAAGAAAAGTTTCAAACTTCATAAAAGAACAAGAGTGGTCAGGGTAGATTGTGTTGTATAAACATGGAAGAGAACGGCTGAGAATTCACGAATTTTTCTAGGGTCTCGAGACGCAACAAGCTATGTAGTAATGGATTTGCAAACAAATTGTTTCAAACGTGTTTGATTTAGACATCTGACGAGCATTTTAAGCATTTTTCAAGTCGAGATTGATCATAACAAAGTGTTCAAACTGAAGATCGCTTTCGAACATTCCAAACAGTTTGATGAAAAGTTTCAAACTTCCAAAAAGATCAAGGATGGGTGGTGGGGTATGGAAATCTGTACAGTCAATAATTTACCAACATTGCGAAGATGTTGGTTGGCGAAGTTCGCGGCTCAAGTGGTTTTAAGTTTGAAACGTTTCATCACATTTTTTGAAAACCTTTACAACAACTCCAGTTTGAAGTTTCAAACGCTTCAGCAAACTGTTTGAAAAGCTTACAATGATTCTAGTTTGAAGTTCGAAGCTTTTCATCAAACTGTTTGAAAAGTTTCAAATTTCAACGTGACCCTCAATTTTAGACGCTTCGCCATAATGAAATTCAGCTTGAACTGTGCAAACTTCTCGTTAGATGTTTGAACACGTTTGAACGGTTTGGTAACTGACCAGTAACCATCACTGAAGTCGGGACGACCAGAATTGATCGCGACGGGACGCGTTCGCGCGTGGTCGTAAAACCAGACTCGTCTTGGTATAACTAACTTTGGTTATAAATTTTCCGCGTTGAACGTTGAGAGGATTGTCGCGGGATTGCGTTTCGTATATCGAAAATGATGTTTTTTTCTTCATTCCATGCTGGAGAAGTTTATGTTCGAATCGTGGGAAATTGATTTTGTGAAAGGTAGTTTGGCAGACTGCGGAAGGACTGGAGAAAAATATTTTATCGGGCAAATGGAAGGATTAATGAAGTGGTTTTATTATATTAACCCCTTAAAAGCTGGCTAAATTTTACAAAAATAATATCCTATATTACCCTCCGTAATATTACGGACCTTAGAGGTTAAAATCATATAAGTGAAAAATTTTACCTGACTTGTGGAATACTTGTATGGGCAAAGACCTCTTCGCGTCATTTAAATGCAATGTCACGAAATTTTTTGCATTTATGGTTACTTCAATAAAAAATAAATAAATCTGTTCGAAATATTGCATGCCAAAAAAGGTGAAACGTCGAATTATAAAAAATAGGGTTTTCATTAATTTCTACAATAATGGTTCACAACGCTCCATTGAATCTTATCTAAACTATCTGCTCTTTTACTGGTATAAGCGACAAGAAGGATTAATAAAATGAAATTTAAGAACTATTTTGCCCAGGATAAGATTTCTATACTTTATACGCGTTACAAAATTATTTTAAACTCTGTGGGATGAAACAAATATTTCAAAGGGATAATACGACGCGACGGTCCCCGCGTCGTTGACTTTTTTTCGCTCATACATAATGCAATTTAGATTGACTCAATGTAACGACGTACGCTTTGTGTAAGGTGTCATTGATTTTAATTCGCGTAACACGCGGCCGAGACCTTTGTCGTGCTTTGCCGGCCCGTATTAAAGAAACGAAAAAACCATCGGCTGGTCAACACGAGCATTTTTTTCAGCCAGCGCGGCGACAGACGAATCTTGCATCGACGGATTGACCTTTGTGCGAAACATAATTTACAAAGGCGAACACGTGTGCAGAGGCGTATTAAATCCTTGCTGACCCTATCAATCTTTATACTGCCGTTTTAACTGGTATAAGTTACAATATACGAAGACTATTTGATTAAATCCGATGGTACGAGTCTCTTCGACAGTTGTCGTATTCGGTACCATACAGTACTTATCGCTCGAAAATGCTCGATCGATTTAAATATTCACGGTTTACGAAAGAAAAAAGTAAACCGCTAAATGTAATCTAGTGTTCTGTAATTGTTTTGTTATTTCTTAATGCATAAAAGCTGAAAAAAAACTACTTGAATTATCTTCAGTAAAAATTTCAAGATAATTTATCGTGATTCAAGTGATCTACATAGTACTTTTAAATAATATTGTATTCATGTATGAAAATTTATTCAGTCGACAACATTTTACTATGTAAATAAGCACAGATATTTTTTACTGGTTTGCACGCTCCTGATAAAAAATATTTTAATGATTCACCTGTATTCACCAACCCAGACCTGTATTCAAATGATGCATTTTGAAATTAATATTTTGTAAGTGAAAAAAACTCAGAAAAGAAGTGTTACTGCCTATTCACATTTTATGCACTAACTGCTCCTACTGATTACAGATAATTGTTCTTTTATTACTATATACTTGTTATTTTTTAATAAGTGTTCTGTGCTACAAATCTGTGGACCGTTTAAATTGTATTCTATTAAAAAAATACGTGTTCCTTCTATTCAATAAAATTTGTATAACAATTGTTTTAAAGAAATACAATGTTATAATAGCGGAGCACTATTTAAAAATTTGAAAAAAGAGGATATAAGTCTTATTTGTCCTCTTCATAGACAAATTTTCAAAAATATAGATTTCAAAATTGATCGCATGAAAATTAACCGAAATTAACGGTGCGTCGAATCACATCGGAACACAATAAAATACATGCAAATATATTTCAAGCACCTGTAAAATCAACAATTTTTAAAATTTTCAAAAATCCTTCGATACACGTTTATATATCACTAAGAACTACAACATATCCAAGTGTCAATAAAATCCAAAATATTACTCTAAAAAGTGTCCGATTTCGCGTGGAATGACCTCGTAACCGTTTTTTCTAAACAATTAATAATCTAAGCATGACTTGTATATCTTCGATTCCTAAAATTGCAACCAATGCCAAGTTTTATCGCGGACAGAAGCTAAATACCCGCCCCATAGGAATATCGCCTCGTAATATGTATGTATTTACAGTAGGCACGGTGGGAACCGAAGGGTCGTTAACTTCGTAGATGGACGATCGATCTGCAACCACTTGTTGCGCAAGATGTGTTGTTCGTCCTCCTCTAAACGTCTCGAAAATCGTCGCAAGGGAAAACGATGGAACGTACACATAGTTTATTCGAAGGAAAGAACGCGTGGACTTCGTTCGTAAGCTGAATCGTGCACGACAAAATGGTTGCGAAATTCCACGCTCGTCCGTTTCGACGCGGAAAAAGAGAACAAAGCTGTCTGCAAATTCTATTAGCTCTCTTCCGGAACGCGTCGCGTATATATCTTTCCCAGGCTACTTTACTTCCAGTGCCGGTTCGAATTCTTTCAAACATCCAAGCGGACGCTCGTGATTTCACTCTTTATTTATAATACATCTTTACTATTCTTTTAGGATTTCACTTGTAATATCTTTTATTCCCCTGGAATGTATAACGGACTTATGAAAATATAAAATTTCCGTGCACTGTTCGTCATTGGGAAAGTTTAAAAGTATGTATTGAAGATATGAAATGAAGTGCTTTAGTATAGGGTGGCTAATCGAATTATTATAATCAGGCAAAATAATTACATGTTTTGGTGGTATTGTAGCGGCAATAATAGTAAACTATACCCCTTTTAGTTTTTAACACATATGTATATCTACAATACTAGTTCTATTTCATCGATGGATATACAGTAAGATGCATATTTATGACAGGCTGCCATTTTGCATAGCACCTGATCGAAAAACTTATATTAGTATGGTATCATGATGAAAGAATAAAAAACAACTATAGAAAAAATATTTGAATTATGTTAAGGCGTATTCAAGCAATTACAAACATTGGTAGCATAACAATATACATATTGATATATTTTTCAAGATTTTAAATAATTTGTCGATGTTTTAAAATCCTTGACATATATTAATAATAGAAACATAACAGTACTTTCTGTAACAAAAATTGTTTCATTTTAAGTGAATTTTCATCGTTGTTCAAACTTCAAAGAAGTGATAATTTCGATGCGATCATAATAATTTGACCACCCACTGCAAGATTCGATCTTTTTTATTATAAAGAATGTATCCAAAGTATTTATGTATTACAAATGTTGAAAAATTGTCTAGTCAAAAGTAAGAATTCAGCTTCGAATGTAGTAAATAGTAATTTGAAGATTTCGGTATAAAATTTATGTACGAAAATTATATAAATTACTATTTTCTTTACCATTCAATTTAATCCGTCCGAAACAATCATGAAATAGTTTTATTATCAAAATAAGTATGTATTATAAAATATAGTCTGATATCGTTAAATGCAAATGAAATATAAAAGACTGTAAAATCATCGTTGCATTGTTGTTAGCTTCAAATATAATTTTGATAATGACTATTACATCGAAATTATGCACAGATAGTATAAAATTAAATTTTTCAAAATACTGCATGATCCGCATGTAATAAATATTTACTACAAGGTAAGTGCGACTATGTAATTGCAGGCAACGAACAACGAAAACAAGAAACATGATGACTCGTCGCATTCTATAATTTCTGAAGTGAATTCTCACGGTTCCGAATTGAAAAACGATATCTTTTACTGAACTAATCGATCCAATTTACCCATATTTTCTACTCGTTTTATTTAGAAGGTCTGCATTAAAAACATGAGTTTACAATATGAATTATTTAATGCGTCCTTTTAATCTAAAACTGGGAAAGTGAAAATCTTATAATTTATTACACAAATCTTACTATACACAAATTTTACAACTTATTACTACACAGACTGTCGATGTTTATGCATTTGTAGCGCCCCCTAACTGGGAAAATACAATAAAATGAAGATTTCAATGAAGTTTAATAATGTTACTATTAACGTGGTACAGCCGTTAATGTTAGACTCAAAATGCTGTCACCTTTTAATTTTTAGATACAAAAATTGTGAATTTCCATAAACTTCCGTAGTCTACTTATTAGACAAGTTGTTTTTCATTCTCGTATCAGAAACCTTCGAAACAAACAAACATCTCTCAAAGCAACCATTGAATAAAAATAAAATATTCTAAAAACATTTATACAGCTCTTCAGACCCCACTTCACCAGCTAAATATTAATAAACGTGTTCAACAAAATGATCGCTACGTAAAATATGCAATTCAAAAATATAAACAGTTTTGAATTACCATGCATATATTAATTACCTTATCAAGCTGTAGTTATATCGTATTATACGAGAAATCACGTTTCGTTTAAAACAACTCGAGCTGAACCCTTTCGCTTCTAAGAATCGCGATATTTGACTTCGACTAAAGCATAAACCCACCAGAGTTCTCGCGTCTTATCGAACCGATCACGCTACGCAGAATGAATTTTTCTATGAACGATTACTTTTATCAATATCACGATAGCCACAGGATCGATGTCGTATCCGATCGCACGAAACAATGGCCACGGCGACGAGGCAAACTGAACTAAACCAAAGGGGTTGGTGCCTATTCGACGGTCCGAGCCATCGATCTCAATGTTTGGGCAATATCGAAAATTGCCTCACGATTGGCCGCCACTCGTAAAATTCGCAAGACGGTCTGTCTCTCGTGCAACACACAACGGATAAAATGCAAGCACGATAAAGGGCGGAGAAATCGCGTGACGCAATAGACCCGCATAAAGGCAATAGAAATAAATGATGTTAAATTGCTGGGTGACTCGTTTTTAAACGGCTGCGGCTCGTCGTACGAGACTCCGGGTGCGACGAGCTGAATCTGCGAAACCGTGTTTGTGTATGTGTGGCTTCGAGCCGCGTCGGAGGAATGGAAACGATGGTGACGCGTTATCAATGTGTTATAAAGTCTGCTGTACTATTATCGTCCTTGTGAAGATTACTCGTCGATTAGATACTAGCCCATGTCGAAGGGAAACGAATTGTATACATATTGTATAACCATCTGTGTGTTCGTTCGAAGAATTAGCTTCGATTCGAGATCGTTCTACTGGGAGATCGTCTTTAGTCGGATACTACGGGGACACAGTTCGTGCATCATCAGATATTATTCTGCTGAAAAATAATTTCATTTAGAATTCAATGACTATCGAGAACTACAGGGACATAATGATTTGTTTGTACATTATCAGATATGGTTCCGTTGAAAAATAATTTCATCTAGAATGTGTCTAATCACTACCGAGAACTATAGGGACATAGACATTTGTTCGTGCATCGTCAGATATTATTTTATTTAACTATAGAACGCATACAGGGGTGATTAAATACCTGACTGAACTCCAAAAGTTGCAATTATTCTAATGCCTTTATGTTGGTAGATATGCGTGTTTTAATAATACGAAAACAAATAATGTTGTAATATATAATATATTAAATAATAGAAGAGATGGTCCAGATATAGGCTAGGGTCTAAATATGGGCTAGCTGAAAGTACATGGTCACGTTACGTGCTTTATCCCAGTGGAAATAGTGTGGAACTACGAGTCACGAATAAAAGAAGCTTAATTTAATTCCATATCATAAAGCAAACATGCTTTAAATATGTGAAAGTGTTACGTCTTAAAAATCTTCAACAGGTTTGGCAGTAAGTTCTGAAGTAAAAGTGCTCAACCCATATTTAGACCACCTCTTCTATTATAATGCACCTATTATAATAAAACAGTTTTTCAAAAATAATAATATTAAAAAGTTTAGCAGTTATTACGTTTATTTATTGAGGTAACTGATCACCCTATGTTTGCGTTCTAGGGTTACCAATCATTTTATTTATAATTTAATAACTACATTGTACATCCATTGATATTATTCTATTGAAAAATAATTTTATTTATAATTTAATCATTGCACTATGAATTTTACGTATAAATTACCTGTTATATGTATTATATATAAGTTCTTTCCTAACTACCATGATTTTCTTCTGCGATGTAATATAATAAAATTCAACGACCCGAAACACTACGCTTCGTTGATTTTAAAGAACCTTTTTTGTTTTACAATTATTTCCTGATTGCTATATAAGATAAGAGTAAAAATTTAATTTACCATAACTTCATCGACAAATTTTTGATCAAAAATTATAAGAACGCATTTTTGTCACCTGCCTGCGTTTACGCAATACTTATGGCATTAAGGTTGTCGAGAACGCGTCGAATCATCAAAACGTTTCAAATTCCTTGACTGAATGGTTTAGTTAATTGTTCGATTATTTACGCTACTTGAAATACTCACAAGAAGAGACAGATGTTAGAGCAAGTAGATAAGTATTTCTTTAATCATTTCCTTCGCTTCAAATTTCTAAACGCGGTAGTTTTCATAAAATTTATCAAATTTAATGTCAAATTCTGCACTACTTTATATTCCCTTGTCAAAGTTCTAACCATTTAACTAAAAAAATAAAATCTCCCGGTTCCATTGCAGATACGAAGAGTTTAATAGCTTAAAAAGGCCAAAGCAGGAGAATTGATCAGAGCAAAAATATTTTTAGTAACAGAAAAAAAATGCTATTGCACTTTTCATCATTGCACCAATGAAAGAAACAAGTCCACGAGAAAGCAGGGGCTGGTGGATCACAGAATCCCCTCCTCTTGCTTTTATTTTCTATCCCCAACAAAACAGGAGCTATCCCCAGCTCAA
Source organism: Dufourea novaeangliae (assembly GCF_001272555.1). Lineage (NCBI taxonomy): Eukaryota > Metazoa > Arthropoda > Insecta > Hymenoptera > Halictidae > Dufourea > Dufourea novaeangliae. The sequence goes on along the minus strand of NW_015373960.1, from coordinate 166,464 downwards.
TAGCATGACTCACCCTGCAAACAGTGGGTCACCGGTAGAGCCCGCGTGACACGAAACGCGTTAAAAATACACAAATTCAGGTGCCTTTGAATGGAATCCAAGTTGTTCAGTGACATAAAAAAATCTGAGTTTCCCACGGCCCACTATGATATAGTTGTTACTGTTAAAGATTTCGGCTGTAATCTGTGCCCTTTTAGGGCAACTAACCTAACAATTCATCGCTACTGCAACACCTTTCGAATAGCACACTGACATATAAGAACCGTAACAATATTATAATACGTGTTTATTACACTTAGTACAACTACACTGAATACAAAACAGAAGAAAAAAATAAAGACAAAACACTATTGGTATGAATAACAGGTTAGGTTCAGCATAGGTAAAACCCTTATTAGTATACCCAACAGTTATGACACATCAGTGGCAGTAGAAAAAGAGTATTTCGGACCAGCTATACATTCGAAATAAGGAGGAGTAAGAAGAACACGTAGATTAATAACAATTTCTTTAGACACTTCGAAAACCTAAGAACATTTCTACAGAGACGAAAATTAACCCCTATTTTCCCAACCCAATTCGCCCCTAGATGTCAAATCAATGCCGTGTTAAAAAATTAAAAGAATAAAGAGATAAATAATTAAATTTGCAAATTCTTTAAAATAAAAGCCACGGAGCCTAATGACAGATAAACACCCTTTCTTAAGAGAAAAATGTGTCAAATTGACACAAGGGATATAACAACCTTAAAGAAACAAAAGCCTGATTGGATCGAAATAGTTCCATAGGCCCTAACAGGGTTAAATTTACCACTTTTCTTATGATCAGAAAACGCTTCTAAATATACAATCTCCTCTGACCATTCGCCTAACTACCCCTAGACATTATCGAAGCAGTCGATCATCGCAAAATCTCAGACCCCCCCTGATTAATGTGTCAGGCGTGTCTACGAGACGCATGATCGCCAAAACCGACCAGTTTCGTGTATTCTTCAGGACCGTGTGTGCGTGTATTGTACGATGAGAGAGCCTGTGCAGCTGCTCGAAAATAGACAAGTCCATTGTGCCGCGAGCGGAACGACGTGACAATGGACCAGGCGAATGAAGTGTGTGTGCACGCTCGAAATCGATCGGGAAACTGACTCACGGGGACGATCCCCGTCGCACGGTGTGCGCACACGCGATTATTTCCCCATATCGGCAAGGTTACGACCTCCGTCAAGAAATCGTGATGGCGCTCGCGCACCACCATCGTCCATGGCGGCGCACAGGGTCGTTGCCATCACGGAGCCTCGTCACAGTACATTTAACCTTTTTGCAACGACGCTGCGTTGCGCCAACGCACGGAAACTATATCAGTGATGTAATAGAAACGATTCACCGTTTCGATATGAAATACACACTCTTGTATTCGGTCGTATCGCTCGAGTAAGAACGAGCTGAGTATTCACGGGCATATATCGTTTATGTAATCTCGCCACAATAAACGTAATTTGCGGGGGAATCAATCGAGCACGTACCACGGGGAGGGGGAATGTTATTGTACGTTGATGTCGGTCGATATGGGAGTTTTTGTAGTTTAGACTTGTGGACATTGATGTGTAGTTTTAGTTTTATTATATTCAAATGTGGGAGGTGGGTTGTTATAGGGTGAATCGACGATTTTAGTGGAGGATACTGGAAACTATGATGATTTACGGGCAAATGCTTTGTATCGAGAAGATTCTTAATGAGAATTATAAATAATAACTAACTACTCAGTTTCTTTTAACCAAGTTTTTGTAAGATTTTTCCTATGGCATGAAATTTGATTGGAAAATTTTTGTATTTTTTCTATCGTTTTGTGGTCTGATGTTTATTATCCTTAACCTTCATCCAAATAGCCAAGCCTTTGAGACACCTATATTGTATAATACATATATGTATAATAAATAATTAAAAGGTTAATGCTACTATTTTATTAGATAAATAAACTGAACTAAAAAAAGTAAAATATTTTAGAATTATTAATTTCAGCTACTTTGTATTGAAAGCCTCTGAAGTTATTCTCCATTCTCTCCTGATGAAGGTTAATGGCTATTAATAATCTTATATTTTTAAATTTAATAAATCCCTGAATATATTTATATAATGTCTGGTAAATGTATGAAGAGATACAAATATCTTGAACTGCATTTCCTGATACGTTTGCTCAATATATTCATTTACTTCTACGTGTAAAAAGAAATGTAAATAACTGATCAGAAATTGAGACATTTAATTATTCTCCCCACTAACCCATCTGTTTAACAGGTTTCTGAATAATGTAAATAAATGTCTAAAAAACAAATTGTGTCCCATGTATAAACAAAATCTTAATCATCTTTTAAGGTTAGTAATTTTTCACTTATGTTTGAAAAATGTGTAATGACAAGTGATGGAAATATGCGTTAGTTTCTTCAATCTGAAATTACGGGTATAATACGTCCAATAAATCAATACGATATTCAGTATGTTATCGTATACTCGATAATGCATACATTATCAAAAGGTATCATCACGTGCGAGTATAAACCGATTTCTCTTGTCATAACGACCCGAGAGTATAAACTTTTAACGCTGTTTACACGATACAATATGGCGCACAAGAATCGCGAAATAACTATTATCGAGTGACCAATTACTATAATGACAACACTTGAGACCTGTTTATCCAACGATAATAATAATTCCAATAAAATAAAAATTGAAACTAAAATTACATACCAAGCAGTTGGTTATAGAGTAACTCGTAAATATGAATTATCTCTTAAATGGTTTTCTTCGTCTTTCATACCACAGAGCCAAACAAATATGCATAAAAACTCATATTGCATACACTAGCAGGAAAATAAAGAAATGAGAAAAGGAAGATTAATTATTCTTCGAATAATAATCTGATAGTATATTGTTAGCAAGGATAATGTTGTTCCGGTTGCGCAAAGCAATCGAAGACAATCTATTGTATTTAAATCGCCCCCGTAACCGTGGAGACACGTACACGTAGCGACCAATGAAACGATTTGTATTTGAATGACACTTCATACCTGTCGGTTCAAACACACGCGTACGCGTTAAAAAACGCTAAGTTTATTTGTTTGTTTACAACCCCATACTTCCGAGAATGGGAATTCCACTCCATCAACTCTACAGGTGTTCGAGGAATTCGCTGCGTAATATATCACGTGCACACTATACTTTCGTTCCACTATAATATCGTATCTACTATACAGTACAGTCTGCCTATACGAAATCACGTCTTTTCATTGGAACACCGAAAATTTTTGTGTTCGTGTAAATTACTCGCTATTCTCGTCAATATAGCATTTTTTTATTTCACGTGACAAAATAGCGTTCGAATTCGATTACGAATACACCGTACGAATGAAAAGATTGCAAACTTTTTTGTTAAAACTCACCGGAACGATCGTGATGATCCGCAGCGGCGATCGAAAATCCAGTCGGCGGATCGAGGGGCCGGCGTCCCGCCGTGTCGACGCACTTAACAGTTTCAAACACTTCCAATGTCTCCTGTGTGGCACACCGGTGGAAATACACGGGAAACACGGGACCAAGTCAATCTCATAATCACGATATCGCGGTATTCAAACACGAGGCGCGTACAATATTCCTTTTTCAAATCGAAACGACACGGCGGCGCGCCGAACAACGCTGAAACGCCAAACTATCCGTGGCAACGGGTGCTTCGCTACTGTATGATGGTGTGCAAGGGTTCATTGTGTGCTCAGACTGTTCGGCTGTGCTCGGCTTTCCGTCCGGCGATTGGCGGCGGGGGTGACGGGGGACAGATGGTTGCAACGAAGGTTACCGACGAGAACCGAGAGGCGCCGAGTCTGATTCATCGCGGTCTCGCGAGATGGTGCATTGGTTTAATGGGTGAATACCGACGAATTATTTAACATTTTAAGCAATAAACACTCTCCTCCTTTTGATGAATCCTAATTTTATATGCGGTATAAAATAATGTATTACTGGATTTCTGAGGTATTTATTCTATAAAAGTGTCTACATTTCTTTGTTACTCTGTAGTCTCTAAGTCATTTTATTTTTAAATAATGTTGTAGCTTTTATATCTCCGTTCAAATTCAGTTTTGGTAGTAATTTTATGTGAATTAGATTTTCAACCCCATTCCTTAAAAGTCAAGTTGTCCGATAAACTTTCTGACGTAATGGGCCATAACGATGGTGGTAACATTGAATAATCGTGCACTTCTAGTGGCCTGAACCACGAAGAACAATTAGGTACTTCTGTATTGCTTGAACTTTCAGCATTTTCAAAATATTCCTTAAGAATATCGTCAGGATTGGGCCAACCATTTTCAGGCACTGCGTACAACTTTGATGCATTTTTCATATCAACTGCAAATAAAATTTGTGTAAATACACAGTACAATATTTCTCCATATCTAAACAATTGTGTGTATTACCCAGCTGTTGTAGTTCCCATAACATGTGTGGTGTATAATGGGAAAATCTGCATCCAAGACCAAATGCACAATCACCAACAGTTAAATAACGTTTGCATGGAGTTTTCGCGCTTTCTTCCATCAATATAACTTCCGGGTCTACAAATATCAATTATGTTATTTTTATACTCGGATAATTAATATCAAAACAAACACAATGATAATTTTGAGGTTATGTTTATAATGTATTGAATTTCCTAGCGTTTCCAGACATTTTACAAATATAAATTGATAAATAATCACCTTTATACAGATTGTAATGGTCTGCGCGATTTTTCGCATGTTGCAAACTTGAAAGATGCCTTTTCCTGGCTTCTGGGTCATCCTTAAAAGATCGGTCACAATAAGCGCAATAATATCGCTTTCCCATGATTATTTAAATTGTGTTAAACGGAAAGAAAGTATAGTCTAAATATAACCAGTCAGAAATTTACAAGTGACGATTGCAAAACAGTTATTATAACAATTATTGGTAACTTGTTAACAACATGCCGCGAAGAAAACATTTCGAAGTTATCGAGGCGACATCTAGCGCACACTGTTTGAGTAAATTAAAGGGTATTTAAATATGACTTTCGCGCACTGTATACAACTTCATGCGACTTTTTATTTTTTATTAAATAATCAAACTTTATCCAACACTGTTAGTAAAATAAAGAAATCGCAAATGTAAAACGATTGACTTAACTAAAGGTGTGTTTCTAATTTTTCACAGCATAAATCGAGATCTCATTTTGTACACTTAATGGGCATTTATTTTAAACAAACAGATTACATACATGGTACTGCTCGTTTAAACGTTACAATTGTTTGTTACATCCTTAGAATACAATTAACCGCAACAATCTTGTGCGTTACTAATCTAGATCTGTGTGGTATCGTCACGTACCGAAGAAAATGCCTATAATTTGTTACAACAACCTTTCTCGTTAATTCCAAAAGACATCCCTCGTAACTACAGAAGCTCCAATATTGTTAAACGTCCTCAATTATACATTAACATACTACGAATCACTCGAGCAACAATTTTGCTTACAGCAAATCAAATTGTATATTCTGTGTGTCGTTTATTTACTTCCCAATACAAACTCATGGAAATATGATATTCGTTTCGGGTAAAATATTGTAAATTACCTGATTCGAATTTTTTTTACAATTTCTCACTCTGGACCGATGTATGTAATAAATTGTTAATGATATACACCTGGAAACGAACGATAATTTTCTTTATGAAAATATAAAGCCGATCCTCGTTAAACGGCAATGATAAAGAACAGCTGTTACACGGTGTCATTGACGGAGATCATAAATATATTTGGTAATATTAATATTATTGTACACATATAATATATAATATAAATACAATATTAATAGTATTAATATGTATATGTATATAGTGTCAATATGGGGTTATAATAATATTCCGTAGAGGAGCCTCTTAGTTCCTGTAGCATACAAATATTTATTATAACAGGAATATAATATTATAAATAGATTTTAATGCAATAAGAGTTTCATTCTATAGAATTTTTATGCGTGTCGTTGCCGAGACTCGACGCGTCGCCAGTGTGAATCGGCTTTTTCAAATAACGTGCATCAAAGTTTCTGGTTTTATTTCTGTTAACGGCTTAATCTTTTCGTATTATTTTAACGTTCGATTCATTTCTGTCGACGACGAATTTACTTCCATAGACATTTTCAACGATAGCAACATGTTCGTTAGCTTTCTAAGAAGCAGTTAAGTGGAAACCTTTGAGATAACGACAAAATGCAATACAGGGTCGGATAAAGAATGGTACAGAGGATAGTGTAAAAAGGTCGTGCGACGAATTATGTCGAACATTTGGAAATTTGGATAATGTGACTCGAACTTGCGTTGTTTTTTCGTCGGTCTTCTTTGATAAAGCGTTGAAGGAATATATGACATATCGACAGAGCGAGTATTAGAAAGACGCGACAACAAAAAAGAATCATTCACAGGCTTAACAATGAGTGCAGAAGTATTTTGTCGATGGAAAGGAGATGAAAGTGATTCATGATGCATTTGTTTGGAGACTGAGAATAATGGTTAACAAGAGTAGAGACACTTTAAAGATATAATTCTTTGAAATAAATCGAATAATCTTTCTTCGCAGTGTAGTAATCTGCACTTATACAATATATTAAATAATAATCAATTTTTTTCGCGATGTGCACTGTACAATATACACACTTTTTTTTTTGTTTAGGTATTATTATATCGCTTTTCCATTCGAAACAATGTTTAAAGCATCATCGTTTTTCTCACAAATTTTCGCGCGAAAAAATATCTGTTGACGCGACTGTTGTATGCACATACGGAAAAATTCTGTGCAACGTGTCTCTTTTTTTGACGTTTCATTTCTGCAGCTCGTTGCAACTTTTGTTTCGAAATGTAAGGTACTATCGTGATACGTGACAACGCAACGCTGGGAGATCGGTGACGCATACTGAAACTATGTACAAGGGAAAATAAACTACAACCAATGTCAACAGTTGGGTCGTTAACGAGACTGATAGAACGATAACAGCTTTCGCTGCACATTTAATGGTATTGAGGTAGACCCAGCACGTCATAAATTATGTAATAATCCGGAGACAGAGAGACATGCATACATAACAAAATCCCGATCGATATTTCCAGGAAGGATTCGTTCTTTTTTGGTTTGACTCTTGTCTTAAGAAAAAATAAAATATTGCAATAAATAGAATGAGCACAAATGATATTTTAAGAAGGAACATGAAAACAATTATGTAGCACTAATTAAAGAGACACGCACTTGTGGAGATTTCAAATAAAGGAAAGTGAAATATTTTGCGATTAATTTGTTAAATGTGGAAGACAACTCAACACGACGTTCATATTTGACTATATCTTCCACTGATTGGTCAGTTTACTTTTATTTGTTTAAATTTGTATTCTTGCATTTTATAGGGTCGTAATATACTTTTTGTGTTACAATAATACGTTTTGCCAGATCTTTCACAACTTACATTGTAGTAAGAAAATGAGGAAATTAGTTACCTTATAAATTTGTATATTTTGAAAAGTTTGTCATGTTTATCGATTCTTATCGTCGGTAGTTCTAGTGTTAAATATCGCTTTTAGTTAGTAGAAATTACACCAAGTTTATATGTTTAGTACAAATTACATAAAAATTACGTCGATCGTACTTTTTTACTTTTCTGAATAAATTACTCAACCCACCAGTTAACATTGAAATACTTGTATTGGCTCTTTAAATTATGCAATATGTATTTATATTTAAAGTATTGCTTCCCATAATCGATAACAAAGTCATTAAAACAGACTTTTGAATAATATACATACATATCAGAATTATGAAAATATTTAAAGTCTAGAATTCTCACTTATTCAAACATTATAATTAACTGTTAAAATATTTTAAAAAACCGATTAATAACGGTTCTGAATATTTCGTCTATATTTTTAAATCTCGTCGGGTTTTTCACGATCTCGTGCTGAGTGAACCAGATTGAAAGAAGGGGATGCAACAAAAAAATGAGGTAAAAAGGATAAGGATGAGCGAAAAAAAATGGGGTGGCACGAGTGCCCGTAACGACGACTATAAGCGGGCGTATCGTTTTTAGGCCTGCTAAAAACAACAATATGCTCTCCCACGGAATGACCAACCGGATCAAACCGAGGAGAATTAGGAGAAGGTCGATCATATGAAACCCAAAAGAACATTAACAGACTAGATGATAACGCAGATACATGGAAACCACGGTGATCTTCGTTAATGGCAGTTCAACTAAGATGTATGAACGTCTCGCGACTATTTGGCATCTACAGGCTCTAGCCATTAAATTAGGACCATTCACGATTTTCAACATCTTTCATATTTTCAGTAAAATTGAAAAACTTTCAGGAAATTTAATTGCGAATTGTATGAGCTATTAAAATATTACACACATACATATTAATAATTTATGTATTACTATACATGCGATCTTATTATTTATTATTATTGAGTATGCACTGTGCGAGACATACAGTGCGTGACGAGCAGTTGAGGATCGAGTAGATGTTTATGCTAGATTATTAATAACAAGTGTATATAACAATGTTCATTTTCTGTTTCGTATTATTATATTTTTCGTATTAGACTACATTACGATAGACTTTAAAGCTTAAAGTTTAAGCCAATTTCTGTCGTCTGTTGCACTATAAATGTTTCTCGCAACTGTTTCCAATCGCTCGCTGAGAAAACTTTCTTTTCCCGTATGTGTGTAAAAAAAACATTAAAAACGTATGTGTTTATTTTAGTAGTTAATAATGTTTATGATTGAATAACGTTCAGATCCTTAAATTTTATCAAACATATGTGAAATGCTGAAAATTGTGTGGTTCTAATTTAATGGTCAGGGCTTCTACAGTGGGGGTCGCAAGCTTATGGTCTCCATAACGTGTGTCGTGTGATTGTGTGCATCGAAAGCATAAAAATTCTTATCGTTAAAAAATAAGTCCGCGTATCAACACATCATAACGGATAATCCTTAATGTTAGATCGATGGCTGTCGGTCAAAATACGCTCTCCTTGCTCCTCGTTGACAATTTATTCAATGAACAGGAATTTCTCATTGTTTCGTTACCATTGTACATACATATACATATTATCTCTTTGCGTTCAGCATTTTTTTGTTTTCTTTGGTTTTAAGACTTACTTAATATACCATTACGATAAGATCGACGAATTTTCGTCACTTTTTTCTAAATACGGCTTGGTAAATGTTTCAGAGAAAAAAAAAACTGGGATGGTGGTTTCGACTTTCAAATGATTATCAAAGGTTACAATATTTGTTCGCGCGTTCGTTTCGGTATCTATTCTTGAATCAATTCCACTCGTACAGGTGAAAGTATACACTGCCCCGCTCGTAAGTTATATTAGGACACCTGGTATGTACGAAGAAAATGTGATGTTTCGTAAAAATGATATATTCTGGGCCACGTTTGTTACCTCATAGTAGCGTAAGCGTTATCAATAGAGCTTTAAAATCCCCCAAACGATATTTCTTTAAGACTTTCGACAACTTCGTAATGCCTCGTAACGTTTTACTCGACAATATTCGATAAGTGTCCTAACACTTATGAGCGAGATTGTACTCGTTTGATTTCCCGGACTCGGTGACTCTTCGTTCTTCGTGTGATCGCCACCGCGGACGTTTAATGTTTCCAAACCAGTCGTTGTCGATTCTTCATCTCTGTGGCCGCTGTTCCCTGAATACATATCGTAGGGGAGAATGGGGACGAATATACGTTCGATACGAATGGCCGAGTCGCCGGGGTCGTCGAGTCTCGACGGTATATATATATATATACATATATGTATATATGTATGTATATTTCGTACCAGCGGGGCTTGTACAATGGGGAAAATACAATCTATTACTGGGCCATTCACAAAATACTCGGCACAACCACCTATCGAAATCGTTATTTAATACTTTAAGGCGGTTGGAATACATATTTTTTTCCCTTCGCTTCGTCGACCGCCAATTCTATGGTGACATCAAACACGAAATGCATAGTCTGGTTTTCATAAAAACTTCGATTAAACCGATTCGGTTGGATTTGTTTTTTCAAGAATATATCGAAAGAAACTGACTTTCAAATCAGTCACTTTGCATACTTCGGTTTTTATTTTTCGTTTATTTGGGGGAACTTTCAGAAGGAAAGGTCACTCTCGAGTAATTACATTTGCTTAATTGATATAATGCATGTTGTTATGCTTATTACGAGGAAATCGACATAATTATTTTTCTTTTCCGTTTGGCGACCTACTCGATATCTTTCGATTCGGTTGGATCTGTTTTTTTCTTTTTTAAGAATACATTGAAAGAAACTGACTTTCGAATTAATCACTTTATAATCGTCTGTTTTTATTTTTCATTTCTTTTGGGGACTTTCAGAGGGAAAGGTCCTTCGCGAGTAATTACACTTGCTTAATTTAATAGAATGCACCTTGCGATGCTTGTTATAGGAGATCGAAACAATTCTTTTTCTCTCCGTTCGGCGACCTACTCGATATCTTCCGACTCGTTTGCTGCATACTGCCATTCTACATATTGAATGCCAATTTCCGTTAACGAGCCGTGAAACGACGTATATGTCGAGGATTAAAGGTCCTCCGATGGTGTATTTGGAAATATTAATCTGTAGACACTCGAGTTCGAGACGCACGTGGAAAATATACACGCAACACGGGTCGACGTGTAACTGAAATCAGAAGGAATCTATGGGGTGCGAATCGGAAAATTTAATTTTCCGTGGTTTTACACAGCTCTTTACAAATACAGAGAAGAGAAAACAGTATAAATACAGCGGATAGATTATTCGTTTCTTTTCTGTCACGTATTCGATCCTGCCATTTTTTCCGTTTCGTTAAAGGATGTCAATTTTAAACAGACATGTTGTTTTACTCCCGAAACGTCGTTCGGATTCTTATGCTTTTTAAAAGGAATCCACCCACGATTTCGAAGCGATCATTTGAATCGGGACACAAGTCGGTGACTGTGGTTGATTTCGCATGCGATCGTACGAAGCGGACTCGACGACAAACGAAAAACCAAAAAGAGAGATTCATGCCCGATTTTTACTCGCTACTGGTTCGATCGCTTGTTTTAGTTTTTTATAGTTGTCGCTTAGACTTTTATTTTTTGTTTGTTTTTCTCTTTCAATTCTTATTTCTCGGGCGTACTATCGGCGATTCGATTTTCGAAAGATCAGCTACTCGCGGTCTTTGTTTACGGCTCGTGTTTTTGTTTTTGTTTTTGTTTTTTTTTTAGTTCTTGGTCTCCTCGGTGCCTGGAGTCGATAACACTTCCTGGCGGACCTTGTGACCCCGGAAGCTCGCCTGGATTTTCGTCGCCGCTTTGTGGAGATCCGGGTCCGTTAGATCGATCCCTTCCAGCTCGTTCATGGCTTCCTTCGCCTGGAACAACAGATTAAAGCGTGGACGTGTAGATTTGTAATTGCATACCTTGGGCCGTTGGTTAACGTGTTATTATTGCGTTGAATAGTGTGTTTGTCGACCGCATCTCGAGCTAAATTAACGCGAGCCTGCATGTTGCAGTTCACTGAAGAGGAAAATTACGATTTCTTAATTGTTTATCGAATTTCTTCACGGTAATTGCTTGTTCTCGGTGATCATAATGTTGTACTGATAGCGATCTAATAAGCAATGTGTGTAATTACTTTCTGGGATGTTTGGAAAGGTTAGTTGGATGGTTGGAAAATCTTCGAATGAAGGAAAATTAAATATGTATTTTTTATATAAATGTGCTGTTTGGTAGAATATTCATTGATTTTCTTCACGGTTATTGCTTGTTCACGGTGATCATAATGTTGTACTGATAGCAATCTGATAAACAATGTCTGTAATCAATCTGTAGGATGTTTGAAAAGGTTTAGTTGTTTACTGAAGTTAGCTGATTGGAGGATCTTCGAATAAAGAAAATTAAATATGTATTTTTTATATAAATGTGCTGTTATGTAGAATATTCATTGTTTATACAGTAAATGTTCATTCCTTACTTTTCCGTGATTTAGTCGCAGAGTGCAATTGTTTAAATATCCAGTATGAGAACACAATCTTGGTATTCTATCCGATGAAAAGGTAATCTTTTTCCTGTTAAAAGGTGAAATGGTCAGTGATAATCAGAATTGCTTTTGAAAGGTTACAAAGGTTAGGGGTTTCGTCATATAGTATTAAATTAATGAACGCTTCTATGTTTATCCTCTCCTGTATCGTAAAATGAAATATTAATTCATTGGGAGTTTTATACTTGCTAAAACCCTTATGAAACAAGAAAATAATATCGTTTAATGCTAATATAATATGATTCGAAACATTGTGCACTTTCGAAAATTAACATTGTAGAATTTTAATAATAGAAAATTTTCTATTTTCTTTATGATTTGATTTTTATTTTGATTAAAATTTTGCATATGCTCAATTTCTTTTGAATCCGTCTGTATAAATATTGTATAAATAAATAATGTAAATACGATATTTTTGTTTTATTTAGAAATGTTCAGTTTTATGTTAAAAAGAAACAAGTTTTAGGTAAGATTCGTACATCTTTTATCCATAGTAACTTCATATGAAACCAACACAGTTGTCGAAAGTTTAATCGTTGCGATTTTTTCTCACGTAAATTCTTTTATTTCAAGAAAACAAAAATAAATTTTACAGATGTAGTTATTGCTTGACTTGGATGAAAAAGCCAGGAGTTAAAACGAAAATAATGTTGTTTTAAAGTAGTTTAAGTGTATTGGAACTTTCATGACGGTTTAGGCAGAGCTCGAAGTTCCGTCGGATGAAATATCGTATTTCGTACTACTGAATTTCTGCGCCTCGTTTCCCCCGGCGTAAAATTTCAGGAAAGTAACGTATGTTTGGCAAACAAGTTCCGTAATGCTAGACGCTTCCCTCATCCACCGAAGCATATACATGATAGTTTTTATAATACAATGCTTGTTCCCAAATGTGGTTTTCCAACAACTATTTGACGATTAATATTTATGGAACTATATTTTCTTCACTTATACGTAATGTATTCTTTTCACATTAATAAACTTAATGTCCGGTTGGAAAAGGTGTATCTAATCAATCGAAATTTGGTTTGACAAATAAAATCCGTTTCAAATGTAAAATGTCGTATCAAATCTGTCGTAAAAAATCTGCCTATAAGTGGAACTTATTATTTCCATTATAATTCAATAAAAATAATACTTTCAGAATTTTAATAAATTCTTCTAGAGAATACTCATAATTCTTCTATAAGATCTATATAATTCTTTTAATAATCCCTTCTATATTAGTTGAATAAATTCAGTTATTTTCTACCAAATTTATTTTGAAAAGGATAATAAACAGTTTCATGTTTAAATTGCATTACTAGACTTTGTGAACCAAAAAAAAAACATATTTAATTGCTCATTGGTACACCCAATAAATACGTAAAACCAGTAATATAAATTATTGGCCTTTCCACAGCTCTTCGTTTTATATTCCAACCTAATTACGCTCCATATCGATTCACTTATCCCGCTGTTGATGCCTACAGACGCAAATGACTGTAATTAACCCACCCCGGCAGCATTCTCGATGAACGTTCCTTAAAAAAAGTGGCGCAATATAGGTCTGAAATCTTGATACCGGCGATTTCACGCTTAACGTGAAAATTACCGTCGGCGAATAGGGGAAAAAATCTCGAGTACATTACTCGTAATTACGGCTGTTATCAATGACAGTCCCCACAGGGAACATTCTGGCCGAGCCATTCGCTGACCCCGCTCTTCACATTCAGTTGCTGCATTAATTCTCCCAGTTACTTTGTCAAAAAATAAAACAGAAAGATTCTAACACACACAAGGAAACTGACCGTGCCTGACTGTATTGGCTTTGTCGCCATGTACAGTAAATTCTGGATGAGTCTTCGAAGACTCCTTGGTACTGAATATTGAATATTTCATAAACTAATCGCCATATATGACTGAAATAAATATTATTAGCTTCAGAATGTCAAGCTGTATCGCTGTGCTAAAGCTCATTAAAATGTCAATGTTGACTCTGGGGACTTCTTGTTGTCAGTATCGAGGAGTCTTCGAACACTCATCGAGGATTTACTGTAAACAGTTCGGTGACTACGGTTAACCGACAGATCACTAGTGACCCGGCTATAGAAACGCCAGGTTTGATAAAATTAAATTCATGTTCAATGTATATCTTCGAAGGGGTCAGAACTTTCGTGGCAGCCTAATATCATCCGGCTATCAAACTGGCTCACGGAACCGCCTGGTGACGAATAATGCTCGAACACGAAGGCTCGCATACCAAGAGCACCTAGAACCGGCCGGGTCATTGAAAGTACCGGCGACACGAAAAGCCTTCTCGCGCGAATACTCCACGGGAGCATGAAGGCGGACCGACGAAGGCTAATGCCGGCTCGAAGGAGAAACGAAGGTGGGCTGGCTGGCTCTCGCCGGGGTCGAATGCAAATACGTTCGCGCGTAATTGCAATTTACATGTTTATAAACCTGTTTTGCATGTGGCGGCTCCTTCTTTCTTTTTTCTCTCCCTCGGTTTAGAGATCCGCCCAACCCCTGAGCCCTTGTTACACCAGGCCTGACGTCAGGGCCACTTCGTAACTTAAAATCGGCCCTAAAAATAGACGACACGACAATAATTGCGTGTGATACGACATTTTTTGGCGGATCGAATGTTCAGTGTGTGTGTATCGTTGGGACACGTTCGTTCGATTTGTCGAAATAGGTTCGATCCAGAAGTTCCTGGAATTTTTATTTATTTCAGAAGATTATTTATTTATTTGTCGATCTTGACATGGTCCCCTTCAAAGTAGTACCCATTGGATATAAACACACTTGTGTCAGCGTTTTTTTCCCATTTTCAGCATCACTACAGTGTTGTTTTTCAGCAAAAATTCTCGAATCAGCAGTGATATGTCGTGAAGCCAGACCGTAGAGGAGATAAAGGCAAAATCGCTGAATAAGCTAAACACTGTACCGAAAAGTGCGTTTCAGAAGTGTTTTGCAAATTGGAAAAAACACTGGCATAAATGTGTTGTATCCGATAGGGACTGCTCTGAAGGGGACCATATCAATATCCATGCATAAAGGAATACTTGTCGAAGCAAATTAATATTTCGGGAATTCTTTGATCAAACCTCATAATTGGGGAAAAGGGTTTAAGGGGTTAAAGGGATTTGGAATTAATTTTGATTTGTATATGTTGTAACGAGTCAGGATTTTTAAAGCGTGGAGTAGTGTTCTCTTATAGCGAAACGAGGTTGCGGTAGGCTTTTGAGGCCGTAGATGGTGCTAATGGCGGTGACAAACACGACGCGTCGCTTGTATACTCAGTAATTCGTGTACTTTCGGCTTGTGGGCTGAACATATTTACATTTTACGGCTGCTGGTGGATACATTTTACCGGCGTATAAACTGGAATAAAAACGATATTATGACAAACTAGAAAATTAGTTAACCCTCATTCGTCGCTTGGATCTCTCCTAAACAATGACGTTCTGCCATGTGTCAGTAAGTTTAGCTAGGGCTCCATAGCTTTTATTTGAAATATTTTAGAAATTAAACTATTCATCTTTCAATTACATTACCTTTTTACCACTGTGTCAATTTTACACCTACACATTAAAGTTGGGAAAATGAGGAACGGATGAAAATTAAGCGGTAATAAAATAATAGCTTTTTTAAAGCAGCGTACGAGGATTAAAATTTCGAATTTGCAAATTTAATTATTTATTTCTTTATTATATTAATTTTTTACCGTTGTATCAATTTGACACCGTGAGACAAATTAAAGTTGGGAAAATGAGGGATGGATATGGGTTAATGGAAGGTATCTTTTATCATCGAAAAAAGTGAGTCTTCGTTGAATTTTAAATTTGTTAAAACTAATTAACTATAATAAAAGACATTCTGTATGCCAATAAACGAAATGAAAAATTCGTTCCAGTTGCACAATTATCTCCAAAATAAAATTTACAGAAAGATTTATTTTATTGAACAAGGATTATAATAGAATAGTGACATGGTACATAAATATAAGTGAAGTGCCGGAAGTAGTTCAATATTACTTACTTCGTATACAGATTCTCATACTTTGGGAAAAGTGAAATTAGGTTAAGCAGCGTTCAGCCGTCGAATTGAGGAAAATCAGTTGCTTAGGGAAAAGGCGGTGAAGCTTCAAAGCTGCAGAAAAGCTTTATAGGCAGCATGAGGTTCTCATTTGCAAGTGAAATACGTGGAATTGGTCGTAATTTGACTCGAGGAAAAATTTGTCCAAATGAAACAGGAGATCTGTTTAAACAGATTCCGTACGCGACACTTAGAATAATTACACTTCACTTTTACCCCGTCGTGGGTCTCTCGAAATATTTTTCCTTGAAAAACAACTTCTGCTCTACAACACTTACGAATTTTTAATCACCACAGAATTTTTTTATTCTGGACATAGTATTTTATTCGCAATTACGCAATATCTCTTTTATTATTTCATAATGAAAATTATAATATTGTAGACAAATAATAATTTTAATGTTACTAGTTTACTAAATAAATAAACTGAATTGAACGAAGTAAAATATTTTAGAATTAGGTATTAATTCCAGCTATTCTGTACTGAGAACCTTTGAGGCTCTTCTCCATTCTATCCTGATGAAGGTTAAAACAAATTTTAACTATCTCAATTTTGATTTTCAAGCATATGTCATCATTTTTTTGACTGAATGCACCACACACTACCACTCATAAGCATTTGTCCTTCCATTAAAACACGGTAGTTACATAAGAACATTAAAAAAAAAATTATTCACTTAAATGATACGTAAAAATTGGAATTTTTTTCTTATTTGCCGAACACTTTAATTATCGAAATATTGCAACATACACTCGCGATTATAATTTGTATACAGTTCCGTTGCTAATATCAAACTTCTGTTATGAACAACGTTAATTTATTAACCATTAATATTTGCTACCATATATTTTTATAACATTGGTTCAAAAAAGACTTATTAAGATAGCCTATTTCCATTGGATCACCCTGTACATATGTATACATTCAGATGAAAAAATTAAAAATGCATGCAATCTCTTCTTTAACTCGATTACCGATTCAAAGTCTGGCCGCGATCGACCGCATGCAACAAAACACTGAATTTCAAACTGTCGTTCCAATGAATTGCAGATGAAATCTCGAAAACCCATTCGACCGAGAATATTCGTTTCGGGATTTGTTTTGCGTTAACCGTTAATGCCTTGGTACGCGCCAAGAAAACTGCTATCGTCGCAACAATAGCCACGGCAAACAGCCATTCTCATGGCGAACCACCGTCGACGCGATTCTACATTCACGAAGGGAGTTTATTAAGGGAGTATTACCACTCGGAGGGGTCATTTTTCAGCCATTTTTAGAACTAAAACTTAATGGACCAAGGAATTTCTAGTTCTTCGTACATGTTTGGCCACATTTCAAGAAAGCACATTCAAATTAACACAGTTATTACATATTTTTGGCAGTCTATCGCTACGACTGGCTGCCACGATTGACACGAGCGAAAGATAATCTTAATCTACATAAAAGTGGCTATCTTATGAACTACTATGATGCAAAAAAAAAATTGGAACAAAATGGCAGCCATGTAAAGCAAGAATTCATTAAATCTGCAACTTTTTCAGGCGATAAAAAAGAATATAGGAAATATTGACGTAATAGTAGTTCACACGATAAGGAGACATCCATTATATGTATACGTATGACAAAGCAGTAGATTGATTAACTGATTATTATCGTGGCAGTCAACTTGAAAAATATGGTTTCTGAATTTATATTTCCCTCATTGGATTACGTGTGAGCGATAAACATCGGATTTGATGTGGTCTGACTGTATCGTGACTGCTGGTGTGAATCTGGCTTAAGGAAATGCAATAAAAAGAAAATCGTTTTTTTTTTACCCCTCCGAATGGGAATATCTCCTGAAACGTGTTCCACGCAAACAAAGTGTGGAACACTCGATACGAGTTTTCCATGCAACCCGTCGTCGTCGACGGAAAATCGGCGAGGCAAACGAAAGAACGATGAACTCACAGAATTGAACGTTGAGAAGCGAGAGAATAGCTCTGGCTTTAAAGTTGTAAAGGCTCCTCGAAAGGTTTCGGAGCTTTTCAGCCGACGAGAGACGGTTATTTAAGATCACACACCGCACGCCCGTGAATCCCAGTCGGGATCGGAATTTTTGTTAATGGTCGAATGATCCTTTACCGGCTCTTCGACGATGCTCGGCTTTCGCTGGCGAAGCACACCTTCCAATTAGGTCTGTTTAATTAATTTCAGTGGAGTCGTGGCTACCAGGCGGAAAGGAGCAGTCCGAATTATTCCATTAGAAGCCCCGATGTTCGAGAGAATTTCAGGTACCACTAGCTATTAATTGGTTACCGTGTGTTTGTAATCAGGTTGTTCGGAAAGTTCGTGCCGTTTTCATGCGTACGATCGTGGTTTATACGTTTTGTTTGGAATGTTTAATTGATTACAGATTTCAAGCCCTTGAATTCTACGATGAGAATCCATTAAAGAGCGGATGACATTGTCGTATGCCGTAGATGGTCCTTCCGAATGCTCTTTATTAAAGTGTTAATTATAAAAATTAATAGCAATACAATTATTAATAATAATTGTAAAAAGTTATAAAAACTAAAAACTTATTTACAATCGATGAAAATTATTTTTAAGATTTTTTTCGTGGCATCCCCCAAAATAGTTAGTAAAAAAATCGCAAACTTCACGCAGATTATTTTTTTATTAATTGGAACTATTTTAGAGGGTGTCGCGAAAAAAAGTCGAAAGTTGAAAATAAGCCTTACTCTTCATCTTTGAAGTAGAAGTGCAACTATCGATCAAGTTATCAACGTCGACAATAACGAAATCTTATCGATATTTCGATATATCGATAATATCGTTAAAATATCGTTAAGATGAATAGAAACGACTAATGTAGACTGCAACGCATTAATTGTAATAAAATCATACCAAATATATTTCTTTCTTTAACTTGAACTTATTGCAGACAACATATTAGTGTATTTTCGCTGCAATCTTGTTCTTCTGACTGAAAGAATTAGTAATGTGTAGGAATATTTTTAAACGATATAATCTTGAGTTTTTCGATTTTTCTGACTCTTCAGCTGTCTCCCCTCCCCTTCAATGTCGAGCAAGCATCGGATATTTATTTTTACATTCCCCAAAAAAAAGGCCTTTTCCGTTTAACCCTTTTCGCCCGATATAAAAGGAACGTTCTCGTGTTCCATTGGGAGCGATTACTACAGAGACGTGTTTCACATTGGGAAGTAGGCGTGAAATTCTAGTCATTGCTGTCGTAATATCTCATTTTCAGGTCAAATTGATTTATTTTTGAGAAAACATGCCGAAGAGGAACACATGTAGCGGAATCGTCCATGATCATTTTTTAACCGCTAGAAGAATATTGACACATATGTTTACGTTTAGTTTTTCTTTAATTCAAATGTGATTTCTTCAAATACATTGAACATTATTGTGAATAAATTTTCCAATAATAGAAAATGATATCTTGTCAGCTGATTGGCATTGATATTAATAAATATATTTTAAATAACTACAGCTGAAAAATAAAAAAGAAGCATTTTCTTCTAGTCGTAATAAATTCGTTCTGACGCTGTTAAATAATTCAATCAAGCATTTAAGTTACTTTTTCTGGAAGTCTGAGCTGTATTGAAAATTCAATTGTGCACGAAACAATTCTATCTTACCTCCTGAAGAAATGAGATTCTGTACATTTGATTTACTTGGATCTTGTGTAAAAAAAAAAACAGATAAATAATAATTTTTTTCCCAGAAAATACTCGGGAGGAAAGAAAAGAAACTGAATGGTAGATAAAAAATAAAATAGAAATTAAAATACACTGATACAAAATTACTGGAGTTTACAAAGATGAAAGCTTCTAAGTATAAATACCTAAGATTTTAATTTTCATCTAGTAATTCTCGTAAAATGTATTTTTCTGTCTACTTTCCACTACTATGTTTCGACAGTGGAGAAGTGACACAACGTATGTACTTCTTTGCACTTTTTTCTCATCGTCACGTCCAGCTAGAATCGTGAGTCGTTATTTCGTTGTTTTTTTAATAAATGGTTATTTATTGTCATCAAATATTCGTTTTATCAACCTAGCTACCCATCTAATATTAATTTGGCGACGTGAGGTCGCGAGGCACTAAGACGATCACGTCGAGGACTTCGTAACGAAACACGGTTTAAAGAAAAATTCCTTTATTGTGGAAGTCAGTCAGAAACAGTAGGTTGCTGGGGAACTCACCGTTACTGGTTAATTATTATTCCGTGGTAAATTTGGTCTATTTGCGTTTCGAACTTCCGCGAAAATGCAAACGAACATTCGCGTAAACGTACATCCACGTGTAGTGAATGTGGCAGACGTTTATAGTCGTCTCTGCTCGCGGGTCACAAAGGGAACTTGCTTTATGGGCATTCGGGGATTCGTTTATAAATGCAGTCGGCCGGATCCAGTTTAAATCGTTGCGTGACCAGGCATATAAATGAAAATAAAACTGTAAATAATACTGCAGCGTCACATTTAAACTAAAAATATTATTCAATTTCAATGTCCAGTGTGTGACTTCGAATTTCTCGAAAGTATCTTTTATTTGAATAAAATAAAGTTACAAAATTGTATCAGTATTCAATATCACTATTTAGAAGTTTATTTCTTTTACATAGAAAATTAATATATAGAGAAATATCACGGAATAGGTAACCAATCATTTGTAGTGATCCACGATTGTCACAAAAAACAACAGTTTGACAAAATAATTTCACTTTATGATGTATATATGAAAAAATATGTTGAAAATGTCAAATAAAGTCCTTTTGTATAAAATTTTACTATTAATGAATAACGTTAAAAATATAAAAATACATGCATGAATAGAACCAATACTTAAATCATACGTCTGACCATTACTAGCTATTTCCACTTGTATCAATGTTTATACACATTGTATATTACTTCTTTGTCTCCTTAATTCGACATACATTGATAAAAGATAATACGATCGATTTTTATATTACGATTATATGATATAATAATGTTAGTTTATTGTGTAAGATCGATAATGTTTGCAACAAGTAGAAACATCTAATAATAATCAGACACTGTAGCCGCCAGCTTTCTAAGTACACGTGGCCCGATAAACTTTCAAAACTGACTTTTCCAAAACGAATAGTGAGAATTAAACATTTAGTTTATTTTCTCGGCTTTTTTTATGTAGAAACAATATTTTGGGTTGCATCACTAGTTTCATAGTACTCTCAAATTGGATCTAAAGATTGTTAATATTTTCTCAAGTTTTTAAAATGCAGAATCACCTATAGTACTTTTGGTTTACACCACCAGTTTCATAGTACCCTGCGTAAAATAAAGTACGTCCCATGATTTGCGTAATATCTTACATCAAAGGAAAATGCATTTAAGTTTTCTATTTTTGAAAGAACAGAAGAAATAATGTTCGATAGCGGCAGACAAGTTTAAAGATTGGGGGCATGTACCGTCCACAGTAGCTCGTTTTCTTTTTTTATTTTTATTTTGAGCTCCTCCACTGCAGTCTGTAACAATTTTGCTGACCTATCGGATCTAATCCAGTTCGCCTGGAACGTGACGAAAAAACGTGTATACAGCTGAAATTAATGCCAAACGAGAGACGGTCTGAATCAGCACACCGAACGACCAGCAAAATACACAGAGGGTTGTCGTTCGAAACATTTGGTGATTCATTAGGTTCCATTGAGTACACTATTGAAAAATAACTACCGAAAATGCCTAATACAGTATGGATGCCCATCGATGTATCATATTTCTGTTTTAACTGTAAATTACAATATCTATACTGCACTACCAATGAAAATTGTTATAAACAATGTTAATATTAGTATTTCAAAATTGGTAAGTTATTATAGTAAATGTAGATAATTCTATGTTATAATAGCTATTTAAATTATTATAGAAACTTAGAATTTCAAGTTACTAAAGTAACTTACAAATCTCAACGCATACGAATTGCAACATAATTTTAAGATGAGTCTGTAAGACAATTGGAATTTTACATGGAAAATCTTGATCTGGTAATATATTTTTATTACCAATTGTGAATTTAAGCATGTTGCACGATATTTCAGTACACTTGGGTTTACTAATAGTTTTTCCTTTCTGTAATAAATTGAATAAACAATTTATTTATATCATACGTGTAATAGAATTGTGCATCACATTATGAAACACACTATGTAATTGAATATTCAATTTAGAGCTTTGATAACACAATTCACTTTTTTTGTAATTATATCATAAATATGTAATTACGGGTATTAATGATAGGATAATGTAAATATTGCTATTTAAATTGTACTATAACTACGACTTCGCTGTATTCCCATTGGACTGTAACAGAATATTACATGTCCGACATCGGAAAGCGACGCCGATAATGTCAAAATCAAACAGACTGTGGTATCGATAGAATAATGGGATTATCTTGAATAATTACACATGACATACATGTCTGTGCAACTGAAACCGTGTTGCAGATGTGCATTGTATTATGTATAGCACTACAATATCTTGCACATTTACACGCCCCCACGAATATGGATCATGTAATTTCTAATTTACAAAATAGCACAGATTATTCACAAATGTTTCCTCCCATATTTATTATTACAGATATTTCATAATATTATTCTAATAATATTTTAATAATTATTTTATAATAATATTTTGATGTCCATGAACAAGATGAATAATCAACTACTCGTACAGAGGAATAATATCTAATTCATTATTTTCTACAGATTTTTCTGGTAATACTTTAACTACATTTTACTAAAATATACAATTCATATGAAATTATTTAATAAGATCCAGTAGATGCAATTGTTTGCAAGTTCTCAGAAAATAACTCTTTGCTTTCGAAGACAGTAAAATGTTTTCATTTATCATAAATCGATCGCCATATTTCATCCGATCCTCCCCGTGTATAAATATTCAGAAAGTAGCTAGCAAAGTAACGCCTCTTATACCGTTCGCAAAACGATCAATCAAATCTACCCTTCAACACTTTCCCCCTGTACCTACTTAAAATGCTTCTGACGAATTTGAAACATCCTTCTATTCAGAAAGATTTCGAGTTTCTTTTACGTAGAAACATTGTATATTTACTAAGGTAATACTTCCTGATATTCTTCAGAAAACGATCAATCAAATTTAACGCTGCCTGTATTTTCTCTTTCAAACAAATCCATTCATAATGCATTAAACCCTTTTTATATCCACGGAATAAATGGAAAAAATTACAAGAAATTTTGTGGGAGATCATATGTGCACTCATAAAGATTGGAGTCTCATTTAAATATGTAATTAATTTACTCATATGTAAACTATTAAAATGATTAAGTAACCGAAAAAATATATTTTTATTTAAAGATTTACTAAACGACTGTTCTATTTTATTAAAAATCTGTACATAACATTTTCAGTGGCTTTGGTTCTGAATGAAATTTTAGAGAATAAATTTTAGGTCCCATAGAACTGAGAATTTTTAAAATTATTTATTATTATCGCGGATTTAAACTTTCTAATTTATCGACATTATGAAACTAAGTAACTTCGTAATGAATCTGTATTTTTGCCATTCTGTAATAAAATATTTTTGAACATGAAATCAAATGAATTATTTTCCAAACACGATTTTCTTAATAAATAAGCTGAAGTAGATTAATTAACTCATTATTGAGATATCGTGATAGCCAATTTGGAAAACATGGTTTCGGGAATAACGCGTTTAGTGGTACACTGTTCTCTTAAAATCGTTATAACTTCGTCATTGCAATGAATTGAAGCATATCACTTTGGGAACACATTTTCAAGGTGTTAATACTTTAAGCAAATACAATTAAAACAGAAAACGATTTTCACCCCCCGAATTAGAAGACCCTCTTAAATCATCTAAACAACTTCTTTCACCTTCACTGCAACCATTCTTAATTTACTAAAAAGAACATACAGCAATTCCTCGATGAATGTGACACGAACAAAGGCGTTATTCTTACCATTGGGGGAGTCCCCTTCTGGAACCAATGAAAATAGAATAACCAGAAGCTAAGTAGAGGCTCGGCTTCGTCTAAAAAACAAATTTATGAGAGGCTGAAATCCTTTCCACCTTGTCACGAATCCTCCAAAGCGGACCCGTTATCATCGCACTCATCGAGACATTACTGTAGTACCTATTCACGATCATAAAACACCGATCGATCAAGTTCTGCGAACGTCTCTGACCCAAAACCGCTGTTCTCGTCCTCGAACTTGGCCAGTTCTATTTAAAAACACTCGGACGGCAGAAGTCGGCCGGAAATTAACAAATCTCGGCTACGTTCCGTTGGCTATTGCGGTTTCACGAGTGGTTTCTCTGATATCGAGTGGCTCGACAACCGGGGCTGTTCCCTTAAAGAGGTCTATTTCTGGCGCCTCCTCGCCCGTTTCGACGCAACAAACGCGCGTTAGTTTGTCGAACCTTTCGTCGTAGGATCTTGAACGATCGACATCACGGTTTAAAGGACGGTATCGGCGGCGACGTGGTTAGTACTCTGGGTCCCTTGTGTTCGTGAATCAACATAATGTCAAAGAGAGGGGCTAACAATAGCCCCACATCGCTTGCCGACGAACTTATCGATCAATCCTGTTCGCCGGCCACCGCCTCGAAATTCATCGATGTTGTTTCATTAATTATAGTACCGCCGCCGTTGCTGTTCCGATTCAGCTTGAGATCGACGTGATTTCTCGTCGAGCTCCCACTTCGAATTTCCCTGTCGGATGGGGTTTCCATCGCTGCAAGGACTGATCGAAATGAGAATACGATTCCTGTACTAATGGGCACGAAATAATTGTATCGGAGAAAAGAAATGATTAAATAAATGAATAATAAAATATTTGTTTAAACATTCAATCGACACCTGGAAAATAGTACCTGTTCACCAGGTCAAACGATTTTTCCTCCGTCCGCTAAAAAGTTAACGAAGACACTGTGCTCGAAACGTTATGAATTTTCGAAACGACCCAATGCAATAATATACAACATTGACCAGACAACAGCTACCCTTAATTACTTATCTGAGTAAGCACCGAAAGTTCGATGCTATTATACTGCAGTTTATTACTTTACTTTTGTTTATATGGCTAAAGGAGTCACTTCCATAAAATAATTCTAATTAAGGTCTATGGAATCTACTGGTGGTATAAACAGGTATTAAAGCAAAGGGAACTATCGTAAAAAACAAATGGATATTAAATAAGTTGCCAGTTTACAACGTTCTGTTGTATTAAACTGTATTTTAGAAAACAGGAAAGGTTGTCGCAATATGGAAACAAAGTGGCAATTGTTTCAGCAACCGATCTCTAATGAACAAACACCATCATACATGGGCGTAGCCAGGGGTGGGCAATTACCCCCCCCCCCCCTGGACGGAAAAAAGTGGCTTTTGCCCCATCCTACAAGAAAAAAAATTGGATTTGCTCCCACCCCTTCCCTTCCAAAAGTTACAAAATTTTTGCGTAATATTTAATATCGCAGTATAATTTGAAACACCTCCAACAGCCTCTATTAACAAAACACATACATTTTCAACTATTTATGATTTTAAAAACAAAGTAAAGTGTGTCTGGCTACGTACGGACTTTTTCACTGTGGCAGTTAATGTGTTAATATTTTTGCCCCCCGTCCTGACTGATAACTTGGCTACGCCCATGCTATCATTTTATCAATGATGTCGCTACTAATCCAATCTACTGGTTCATACGACCACAAATAACAGAGAAACAAAGAAAGAATTTTGAGATCAATATTCCTGCGCTAAAATGAATTGTATAAATAATTACTAGTTATTAAGATAGAAATCAGCTGGATTCTGACATTAAATTCTTACATTTGATCGTGCCAATCGTACGTCGTATCGAGTTTCCGCAGTGATTCGAGCGAAATTAGAGTTAATTCAACCTGTCCAGAGAATTGGAAGTCGCGTGTGGTCGTTGTATAAAATCCAAGAGTTCGCCCGTCTCATGTGTAAACGTCTTAAGCAGACCTTCCGTTCTGACGTGTATGTCTTGCGACACGAGGAAATTGCAGCCCAGAGACCGCGTATATGAGACTTCACCTGTGTCTAATGCTGTTGTTAATTGTATTAGTACCTGTAGTAGTGCATCCAGTCGAGGTAAGTATGCCGAATGCCATTACAGAAAAGCAGGACAATTAATGTGTAATCGTCTTACACGTGATGTATACAAGGAATCGTCAGAAGTGAGATTTACCGTGCCGACATAGTCTCATTACAAGAGCTTTATGTAATCGATTCGTTGTAGAGTTTCTTGGTCTCAGCTCTCGAATTGTTTCATGCCTCCCGAAATTTCAAGTTCTTGGTGATTCTTTAAAACAATTCGTCGATAGACTCACTCGAATGTTTCTATCAATTTTTCCGTTTCTTATGGGTAGACCGTAGATTTTTAAAATCATTGACCGCGTTACAAAAGGAAGAATTATAAAGGATGTCTCAAGTCTGGTAGTATAATCGGGCAAAGGGTGATTGTATAAAACAAAATAAGTCGAAAAAAAGAATAAAATTTTTTGAGTGACGCTTCTGATAATAGAATAAGACTTGACTAACGTGTCTGTTCATTGCAGGCCGGTTCTACTTACTGCCAATACAAACACGCGTGATTTAGATGAATCTTTAAACCGAATTTTCTCGACAACGAAGTCTTGAATGAAAAAAATGTATTCTTTTTTTTTCGACTTACTTTTACTTATAGAATCACCTCCAATCCAGTTGCATTACCTGATTCCAGACACCTTAATAGTATTAGTACAAGTAATAGTTAAAGTACAAAATTTAATAGACGTTATCGGCTTAGCTTATTCGAACCCCGAAAAATGTTTCATACGCACGATCCTAATACAAAAATTTGTTTCGTTTATTGAAGAGTTTTGTACATCAAGTCGAGTTAAATTAATTTACATTTGCTTTTTCAATTTTTCATTAAAGTTCTTGTTTAGATATATTTAGGTAACCCTCCATAACGCCGTGTAACTTTGAAATCACATTTATACCATTATTGATAAAATGAGAATGTTTTTCACTGTGATCATAAAATCAAAAACTTAATTTGAAAAAACTAAAACTTTCAAGATAGAAAATTTAAATTCCATGCTTCTCAACTAGTCAGTACTAAACAGTATGTACAGATACAAAATTGGTTGAACAGTAAAAATTAATCTCGGCGTATACAGGGTTAATATGCATAATAAAGGTGTTTATATTCAATATCTCTGTAGAACTTCAAATCGATCTACCAAGTACTTCCTGTCACACCATAAAAGCCACACGATAAATTCATTTTAATATACCGTAGCGCCACTCTCAGAATTCTTCGAGCTTCGTAATTTCCCTATTTCCCGCCGCAAAACCTCAGGGCCACATTTTTCAAACTCCGAGCCGAAAAACAGACCACGATAAAAAGTGGGTACCATTTTTCATACTCACACATCCAA
This sequence comes from Dufourea novaeangliae, assembly GCF_001272555.1. Lineage (NCBI taxonomy): Eukaryota > Metazoa > Arthropoda > Insecta > Hymenoptera > Halictidae > Dufourea > Dufourea novaeangliae. Next base: position 138,732 of record NW_015373960.1, on the reverse strand, counting down.
CGTCTCGAACACTTCGAAAAAATTCCTCTCCACTTTCGTAGCTATACTTTTCACCTTTCCAAGTCTGACCCTTTCGAAATTTCACGAAATTAATAGCATCGCTAAATTATTCATACCTTCGAACGTGATTTAAATTCTTTTTCCTTTAACAACGTTTCGTCTTGAAAAAAAAAAAAAAGAAAACGAAACAGGGGAAAGGTCAGTCACGGCTCGAAACTGTCCGTGGACCTTGTCGCGATCGATTTCACGCGATCGATCCTCGCGAATTATGCGTCGACGGGCCAATTATTTTGAGAGGTTTTCCACCCAGGGGAACAATTTGAAGCGGTATCGCGGGGTCTTATCGATTCGACGGCCTCTTCCGCACGATATCGTTCTGTCGGCACCCCACCAACCCCCTTTTCCCTTTTTTTTTCCCCTCCACTAGCCGCTGAGTGCGCGATTTGTGTCAGGAATCTACGGGCTCGTCGAACAGGAAATTTATTCCGCTCGAAACTGGAGGAAGCAATGAACCGTGCACGTGACGAGTATATACCCCCCCCCCCCTGTACTGTATTCCTCGTTATTCCGCTCCCTTATACACGGAATTCCAACCCCCCCCCATTGAATTATGCAGGCGCATTTATGCAAATCGAGCGTAATAAATTTTTGACGGGCCGCGTGTGTCCTGGCCACACGAGTGGCCCCTGTCAGCCAATTGTGATCCGCGTGATTAACACGCTTTCCAGCGAAAAACGATGGAGTCTAAACGCCAGGGGGATCCCCTTTGACGCGCGTTTTCCTTTGAAAGTTCAAACTTTGAAGATCCTCACCCCCCTCCCTAACCCCTTTGAACTCTAGTCATTTTGAAATTTTTAGTTCGTCGACGAGGAAGGAGGAAAGGGTTCTGAATTTTCTATCAACGCGTTATTGCTGGTGTTTCGGAGCACTTAACCAGATGGATGGACTTGGGAGTAGTTTGGGGTAGTTTGGTTGTTGGGAAGTGAAGTGTACTGGAACTGTGGAAAATAGTTGGTTCGTTTGATGTTTACAAAAATGTAGATGGTTTCACGTAAACAAAACGGAGTTGATCTTCGAATGTACTTTGTGTTTTCATCTACAAAGGAATTATTAATGTCAGATTATGTCCACTTTCAAGCCACGCCAAAAAACTGTCGATAAAAATTGTCGATGAAAAAACGAATTCAACGACCTATAATAACGTGACGTTGAATTGACCTCAAACCTCAAAATCAGAAAAAGTATGAAGTGTAGTTGTGTAGCTTACTTGTTGTAAAGTTTCTCTCAAAATTAACCCCTTCGCTACGACGGAGTTGCCCACCAGTATGCTGCCACTGGAAGGGACAGTTGTGTCTCGAGACTACAGTTTGCCGCGAACAGTGTAACATCTGCTTAATTAACGCATGTAATTAGTTGAGTTAATTAAATTCATTCGGTTACTATAGTCACCCTTAGTAAAATTTCGATTTTATTAAAAAAGAAATTCTTCTTTCACAAGTTTCAGAATAAATTCTCTAAACGGTTATTTTTTTTCGAACTTAGATTCATTCGAAGTTTCAGGAAAACAAATTTTTAATTTTTCACAGTCTGTCATTTTCGGAATAATGGTAATTTTAATTTCAATTTTAATGACCCCTGTGTATACATTCACTCTTATTGTTATTAAGGAGAGTGTTAACGCGTAGTGAGCGAAGAACATGTATAAAGTTCATGTAAACATAAGTACAATAAAGTACACGTATTACAGTTTATTGAATTTGTATTTTTTAGGATTACAATGCAGCATTGAAAAAAAGTCACTAACCTTGAAAAAATTCAAGATTACCACAATATCTCAGGAAACATAAGAAATAAAAAAAAATTGAAATTGCATGCACCTGATCAGTCCCGTCAAATTTTGTGTTCTGCTTTTACAGTAATTATTCAGTAGTTATTCAGTTTCGTTTGACTCGACATAATTCTCTGGACTCTCCGAACAAGGTTTATATCACGTGCTATGGTTTGATTTTCTCCTAGGCCCTTAGTTTTTGAAATAAATTGAAGAATATCACCAAACATTGATGCGTTTTCGGTGTCCTTTTCACTTTAAACATTATTCAACCCTATGTAGAGTTCTATAATATAATAAAAATCTATATCATTTCGTTTGAAAGAGTCCACAGAATTATTCGGTGTCAAAAGAAACGCAATAACTGTTACTGTAAAAGCACAGCACAGCTCCAAAGTTGTAAAAATTTGCAGTTTTCTTAAAAATTGATTTTAAGACAAAGAGTTCAAATTTGTTCAGCAATGTTATCGATGGAAACGATGAAACGTGCATCTTTTGATAAATTGAAACATGCTAGTTTCCGTAAGCCAATAAGTGTGCCTAAAATTGCGCCATTTCCAATAGTTACATACATTTCCGCGAAATAAACGAATGATCCTTTGTCGAGCATTGCACGACCCGATCTAAGAAACGTCCCCATGCATTGTCAGTTTTGCTTCCAACCGATGCCCATGAACTAGAAAGTGCACGATCATTTTCCTGTCACGTACGACGAAAGGGGAAACCATGAAACGGTACGGATATCTGTTCGATAGGATATCGATTAGAGGTAGGGGGTGAAATAAGGCTGAGGAACGGCGGAGAAGAGAAAGGGCTATAAGGAGATTTTCTTTTCGTCTCGCGGATAAAGCCCTGGAGCACCACGATCTCACTCTCTCTCTCTCTCCTTTTCTTCCGCCTCTGATATCGGTTCGATTTCGAGGAGGCGCTTGTCTGCTCTAGTCTGTGAGTTTCATGCACCCACGGCACGGATGCGCCCTTTCCACGGTTCTTGTTTTGTTGATTCGTTGTTTTCACGCTGCCGCTTTCGTGAAGAGCAGGGAAGGGGGCGAGGAGGAAAACGGATGGAAAAGTATGCAGTCGGCTGCCTTTGTTGCGTGGGTGAAACTCGTCGCGAAATCATTCTGTTTGCTAAGCGGACACCAGTATAAAACAAGGTGGATCGAACGAGTTTTTTGTTTTTTTTATCGTCTTCTGGAGAGGGTGTAGTCCAGGGATGGGTAACTGTTCGAAAGAAACAATGAGGACGAGGTGTTTTTGTATGTTTGTTGAAGTTGATTTGAGGAAGATCTGAACTGTTCGATTCGTTTGGAAAGTGATACTGTTTGGGAATTTATTTGTTCGGAACGATGATTCGTAAGAATTGTTACTTGAATTTTATGTGTACGTTTTATCGAATATTCGGTAAATGTTACGAGGCAACAGGAAAGTGTTGAAAGTTTGAAAGAAATACTGTTTAGGCGATATTGACACGTTCAATGCGGATGTATTATTATAATTCCAACCCTAGTGACGGAAATTTTTTGAATTTTTTTTTGTTGAGTTTTATTTTAAAACGGAAGAAAGTTCACTAACTAATTAATAAGTTATTAATGTATTCACAAATATTTAAAGAAAATGATGTTGCATGTATCGAGCTCGTCATTGGGAAAGTGTGAATTACAAAAAACGGAAATTAGGTCCGAAAAAAGTATATAATACTCGATATATGTATCAAATTCGTAAATCAAAAGCACGTTCTCCTCGATACATACATATATCGAGCTCACACTGAACATGTTAAAGCACGACGTACAACGCTTATGCTACTATGAAGTAATAGAAGTAGCCTAAACTACACAAGTTTTATGAAACCTCTATTTTCTTCATACAGACCAGGTCTTCTAATATTTATGAGCGGTAGTGTAGGTAGATTAGGTACTTTAAGTTAACGTGTTACTTAAGTTTTCTGTTCAGTTGTTCACATTAGAATGTTGAAACTAGAGTAAACTGACGGCTTTAATAAAGTTTCGTACCTAATATGTACTTTTATTACATTTTAACCCACTGAACTAAAAAACAGATAAATGAAATATCTATTTAACACGTGATTTGGTAAATTAGTCAACGAATACCTGAACTCGTATGAAGATCTTCAATCTAGTAAATATATTGTGAACAATAAAAACATTGGTAATAGTTACATTTAGCTATTAATGCAACGTCAAACAACACTATGTAAAAAATGTCTCTCAGTTTGTCTCGTTTTTCCTTAAGGAGAAGATTGTAAATCTATAATTTGAGGAACAATGTTGGATCAAGTTCTTTTTTTAAATTTGTCGCAAGGGCATAGATAGATTGTAGATCTTTATGTTGATATAAACTTTTTCAAAATTATTTCATCAAGACTAGCATTAAACAAAAGTATATTCCTTCTGCTCATAGTTTGAGATTCTCTTTTTCATTAAAACATCTACTTTGATTCTGCATAGAATTCATTAAATCTAGTCTACCTATATAGTCGAATTTTTGTGTTTTCTTATTTTGTATGTTTCAGTTAAAATAATAATAGATTTGTTTCGAATGCAAACATTCTGCTAAGCAACCAAAAGAAATAGTAGAATATTTTTCCCTAAACAAAAGTGTATGCATAACACAATGACGAAAATATTTGTTATATTAAGATTTACCCAAAACGATTGCTACATACTTGAAATTCGTTTGTGTCATGTCCTGTTGCACAACCTTCCCAATTCCGTTTAGACGCGAGAAGTTCATTAGCTTCGTTTTTAACGAAGTTCCGGCCCAATTAAGCGATAAGGAACATAGTAATTTGCACTTTAAAACAATCAAGACCATCTTCTGCATTTTAGAACTTCTGTATAAGCAGAAAGTTCTCCGCGGAGAGTTCGTTGGTTAACGAGACTTCATGAAAGTCCAATGCCTGGCTCTGTATCCTTCTTGTCACTGTATATCGTCCGACCAAGAATACAGGAGTTCCACTTACACTCGCTTCCCGTGAAGCCTAAGTCCCCATCAATGACCTCCATTTCACCAACGAACAATCTAACCGAATAACCAACCCGGAAAATATCTATATAAAAATCACAATAAAATCCATAGAATACAATTTCTTACATTATCCACTAAACCAATTTCTATTTTATTAAAAATGAAATTCTCTTTGAGAAGATTAAAAAACAATTTCCTTAAAAGGTTAATTTCTTTTAAAACATAAATTCATTCAAAGTTTCAAGGGAATGAATTCTTAATCTTTTACAGAGTCTCTCATTTTTTTAATAATTGCAATTTCAATTTCAATTTTGATCATATATCTTTATTAATGCGTACAACGGCAATTTTCTCACCTATCAATTGTTTCAGTAATTCTCTCACATTTTCAACTGAGAATTTAAAAATTTAATTATTTTCTATAGGGCACACTAGAAAGTGAGATCATTATAGTCAGTTATAATGATGTATTTGTAAGTACTCGAATCGAAAAATGATTAGTTTAAAAGAGAAAGTTTAGTAGACTCCGTAAACATGAGCGAAGACGATCGAAAATGTTTTTATCAGGTATAACATGGTTTCAAGAGAGCTTCAACGTGATTATAGCAAATTTTCTGTCAATTTTATTAATTTATTATAATTTATATAATACATATAATTAAAAAATTAAGGTAAAAGTTATATTATGATACTTACCGAATTCGTCTTGAAAACCTCGAACACATAGGCATAAAAAAATTATTAGGTGTATTTGCAAAAAATTGAAGGTGACCTTGAAAAATCATGAAAAAAAGAGTTGACAAAAAATTTGCTATAATCATGTTAAAGCTCTCTTGAAACCATGCTATACCTGACAAAAACATATTTGATCGGACTGCTAATAACAGAGTAATCTCTACTTATCCACGATTCGTGGTTCACCCTGTATATTTGTTTGAACCTAATAGTTACACTTTAGAATATCAAGTAAAGCGTGACCATTCACTCTTCACCATCAAATGAAAAATATCCCTTGTTCCATGGTGTTCGTCGAGAGTGACGATGAAAGGATCATTTATCTGTATGCATTGCATTATGTATTTCGTACGCGGCGTTTCGATCGTGGATGAAAGTTATTTTCCAAGCTTCCTCTCTCAACTAGCACTTGTGAGGAACGGGGTATCAAGCACCTGCGAGCTTCGGAACTGACCCACATTGTGCCACAAATACATACATCAACGGAACGATGCACGGGAAATACATATATGTAGATACACCGCCGGAGCTTTTTCCCTCAAACTGGAACGCAACTCGATGCGAAATAATAGTATAGTCTGACAGAATGCCGTGATCGACGGCTGAGGATTTAAAAAATAATTTTTTATACCACCATTTATAGGATATACGTTTATGTGAAATATGAGAAATAGAAAAATTAACGTCAGATCTAATACATTTTCCATCTTATTCTTGTCATAATAAAATCCTTAAGAAATGAAAGAAAATTCTAAGATTATATCTATCTTTACAAATCGTTTAGCATTTCTCATATAAGAAAACTTTCAGGGGGTTCCCCGTACCCCATCTCAACAGTAAACGGTTAATAGTAATATTAGTATAAAATTGAAATGTAATATTAATTTTTGTATAATTGTTAAATATATATTTCTGTGTAAATTGTTGTGTAATTATAATTTTGTAAGAATATTTCAAAATACTCTGTTCTTTATGAAAAAGTAATATTAATGCTATTACATCTGTAATTAGTAATAATAATGAAAGCTATGTTGTGCAATATGAGTTTTGGGGATACATTGAATAGAACGTAGATCTCTTTAAATAAGTGTTGATTAACTGGCAGTCAATAAGTTAATGATTAATTATTCCCAGTTTTATCTATACCATGAAACAGTTCAACTCCACCTGACTTATAACAGTAGGTGCAAAGTAAACGTTATGTCACAGCACTAGACATAGGAGATGAATACTACATAAATCCACGAGAATCCTTCGTGTCAGTGGTAAAACCATCTCTGCAGTCAGAGGCGATCCCGCCGAGCGTTTGGTGAAATATGGAAGGTATTACAGATATTCAGATACCGCTCAGTATCTAATGGAACAGTCTCCATGGTCTGAAATCTACTCTCAATAACCACTATTATGCCTTCGAGTACCATATATTTACTTCTAGCAGAACAAATTTTAAATAAAACGTGAGGTACTCGATTCTATATTCATTAAAAAAACATTGAATAGTGAATCGTCACTTCTATTATAGTTGTAGCAAAACTCATAACTATTTTTCATAATGATTATTAAAATTGCTACTAAAAATAAAATGGTTTAAGCAGAAAAAGAGTGACTGATTCAATTGATTTCTTACATATTGTTTTAATAGACTTCGTTGTTTTGTAAGAAAATGCACAGGTTTATCTAATACAAATTTCATAACATTATATTAACACGTTCATAAACATTTAATGCAAGTTTCACATTTCCGCAAAAATAAATTCTCAATTTGCAAGAAAATTTTCTATTTTCTGTGCAGCACACACCTTAACGCAACGAAATGCACATAAATTGCTGCGTAGAATCCCCCAGAAATATAGAACAACATTTCGCACACTGTTTACAGGATAATCTGATAAAATGGCGAAAAAGCTTGTCACCGTAAAAAGTATCTCCCGTTTTTCGTCGGAACAAGTTAGATGGGAACCACGCGAATCGATATTCAAAGCTGGAACGCCAAGGGAATGCCAAGACATAAATTCTGGAATGAGATTGCCTCTCCATTGTTATCTTTTGTCTTTACTTTGAGGACAGAAATCGTTGTAATACATTCTCTGAAGAGTCTAAAGACGACGGAGTTGTCAATCTTTCCATAATTTTATTCCGTTTCGATAGAGATTCATTCGTTCCATTTAACTATCTTTAAAGTATTTACAATATATCTATAAAATACCGAAGTTATCTATCTATTATTTAAATTATCTATTATTATACTATCGGAAAAAAGCATTATTGTTTATTACTATTCCTTCTAAAACCATTACACGAGTAAAGAAAATACTTGTGATTAATAATTGACAATATCTGTCTTCTAATTATTCGTTGATAATTTTCCATTTTCTTCATTTATTTACCTAAAGTTTTCTGTATATTCTTGTATTCGACATTTTAACACTTACATTAAAACAAATTATATCTTCTTAGAGTTTATTTGTAACTTGACCTATGGAACAAGTTTAAGAAAAAAGTAAAAAAAACGTAAACTAAACTGCTAGTTTACATTTTATTAAATATGTTATTTTCTTTAAATTGAACTGTCGTAAAGACGAATTTGTGGATATCATGTTTGGAGAAATGTATCGATGTGCCTATACTGTACTGTCACCGAATACTCGAAGTGATACATAAAAATATCTACACATTACTATTACACATTTTCACGTACCGAGTGCATATAAATTTTCGAATCGAAACAGTTTCTTGGCACTTTCTCGTGTGACATAAAACAAATTTTGCTACGCACGCTTCCGTTCCCTTTCTGCTCGCACACCATGCTTGATAATTTATTTTCACGTCCTTATTTTGTCTTTCAAGTTCTATTCGAAGAGACAATAAGACATTTGAATAAAAAACACCCCAGATTTATTGATGTCTTGCGAAAGAACAACGACAAAATTTAGCAGAACGAATAATATAAAGTAAATAATTGCTAAAGAAAAATATGAGAACGAAGTTTTAGTAGTGAATTAAAAACATTTCTAAATAATTACTGAAGAGAAAAACAATTAATTTCGAAATGTACACCGTAGCCATTTTTTCTTTAAAAGTCGGATATAGGAGTAGCATTTGAATGTCAAATGAAACGATATTGGTAACGATCTGTCAAACTTTGCGTAACGGATTACGGAAATTTCAAAGTTCTTTGAACATCGTGTACACACAGATTGTAATGAACGTGTCAAAGAGACAATTTGTCAACTTCGAGCGAACGTTATATTTCTCTAGCGACGTTGCCGACAGGGAATCTATATTTCACACGAGGTTTCAATAATAAATCGGTTTTCCCAGAGACCGTATTAATTTTTTCTATCGATTACTTTTCTAACAACCCTAATGGTTTCTTTTTCTCGTTGCATTTAATCCACCATCATTATCGTATCTGTATATTTGTGTTCTTTGTTTCTTAAAAAAGGTGTTTATGAACTTCGTTATCATGGCACACGGTAAGAAAAAAATCAACTCTTTTTCTTCCTGTTACTTATGATCGCATCAATCACTAGATTGGGTTATTAGTGATATCAAACACTGCCGTTCATAAATATTAGGATCCTAATAAAAATGATATATCTTCGGACACTTTTATAACTTCATATTAGCATCAGTGTTATCCATCACGCTGTAACGTCCCCTAAATAATATTTATTTCAGTTCTTCAACAATTTCGTAATGTCTCATTAGTTCTAACTCAGATTCGACAGATTTCCATTAATGAACAGAAGTGTAATTTAAGGGTCTATAAAATTATTTTAACGACTGTCTGCCAATATTTCTTTTACATGCTGTCATTTAAGCTGGAATATACCGGAGGCAAATGAGGAAAATCTGTTACAATGTAAATTGTTATTTTAAATATAGAAAATGAATATACTTAATACTAGAACTACCAAAGCAGTCAAAATGAATGGTTACTCAGTCTTAGGACGATGATTAAAATGTTATTTTAACAGTGCATTTTCAAGAGATCTTTTACAACTGTTATTGCAATATAAAAGTGAAAAAATCATTTAATTTATAAATCTGTGTGCTTTCAAAAGTGTGTCACGTTCATCGATCCGATTGAAATAGATATACAGGGTGAGTCAATAAGATATACTATTTGAAATAACTCGTTACCTATTGGTTGTGTCAGAAAACGTTTTAATGAGTTATATAGCCTTTTAAAGGACCATTTCATGGATATAATTTGATTTTTTTATATCTTATGTTTTTTTAGATATAAAGGTGACCTTGAGTTTTACCAAGGTCAATGCATCTTTTTTTTAATATCAGAATGTTATAGATCGTTAAATTCATCCTTCCATCGACAATACCGTGGCATTAAACAAAAGATGCAGTGACCTTGTAAAACTCAAGGTCACCTTGATATCTCAAAAAAAAAATAAGATATAAAGGAAACAAGTTATATCTATCAGATGGTCCTTTAAAATGCTATATAACTCATTAAAACATTTTCTGACACACCCTGTATACGGTAATTGTCCCTAGTTCTAGTGTTAAAAAGATAACGAGGACCGTTGATAACAATTTGATGAATATATGAATATACAGCGTGTTCCATAAAGTGTACTACTTAGCAGTCAACTGCAAGTATACCTGATACATTTTCAAGGTCAATTTTCTCGAAAACAAAGTCTTATTTTAAAACATTTTCTTCATTTTTGATTTATTTGTCCACGAAAAATCAAGTCCTGCAAGTGTTACACATTACGGGACACCCAATATAACTAAGCAGTTTATTTCATAAGTAAAGTGAACAATAAATTCCTTTGAAATTAATAAGTGAACGTAGTCGAAAATAAGAAAGTACTTGTTGGTACTATAGAGACAGGAAATGAAGGTTCAGTGACAGGTACTGTTGGTTCGATTCAAAAATTACAAGTCAACCCGTCATCCGATCCCAATGCATGAGCACAAGTTCTCGCGTGCAGCCGCATAGTTTTGCATTCCTCAGCATTTAACGACCGACTTCCACCGAGCACTGGGTAATATACAGGTCAGCCTCGAGTTCCTATTGCGCGCGGGGGCAAATTGTTACCGCCGAACTCCATGAATCGATATTTTACGCTGACCTTCTAATTACTATTCAGATCGAATCAATACGCTCAACCCCGCTTTAGGAACGCAACCGAATTGCTCCATAAATTGTAATCTAATTTCATAATAAACATGATCACTTCAGAAAGGTCTGTACAATCTACAAGGTGTAAATAAAAATGCGATACACTTTCACAGAGTGGAATCTACTATACAGTACATTCTCGATGAGTGTTCGAAGGCTCTTCGGCATTGAGAAGGAGAGGTCCCCAGGTGAAACGATGACTTTTTAATGAGGTTTAGTATACAGTTATAGAGGGTGGAATTACGAAGCCAATGATATTTGGTTCAGCCGCATGTAGCCATTAGTTTATGAAATATTCAATGTTCAGTGCCGAGGAGCCTTCGAACACCCATTAAGGATTTATTGTACATGGCAAATTAACAAGGGAACGTATTCAGAGCGAAAATTTTTTCTTTCGTTCAAACAGACATGAATTTATAGAGACTTAAAACCTGCTAAACGTGTATTTTTTGTTTTCGCTAAAAAAACGGTTTGAAAGGGTGAAACAAGCCAATGTTCGTCGCTTAGAACATACTTTTTAAGATTACGTGTAAACGAATCGTCGAATCGAGAAATGATGGTCACGAAAGTTGCTCAGTTTTTAACGAAGAATTATATAGGTGTATAAAAAATATGTTATCTGCAGTTTTTAAAAAAGAACCTCCCTCCTCGAAGAACTTTTTAATTCTTTTTTGAATGGGTCATTCTACTTTGACGGCCGAAAATGTTAATCTATTTTTAGAAATTTTTTCTTTAGTGAATACAACATGTAATCAAATGGATCATGTTAGTATTTACTGAACTACTTATAAGTAATATGAAAAAATTGCAAAAATATTTTTATCATATTTTGTTTTAAGTTTTCTTCCAGCATGGATGTGACACCTCAAAAAGGTACTACCATGGCGCGGGTGATTTTTCAGCTCAGACTCATCTCAAATAAAAAATTCAGGAAGATTCTTAATTAGTATTCATGTCACTATCAAAGGAACTACAGTCATGTTTATACCTTTAATTTATCATACGTTTTACATAACAAAATCACCGAAAAAAGTGCTTTTCTTTAATTTTTTTATCAAACCTTCGCTATTTTGTTATTATTAAGATAAATTATTTATTGTAGTTTTTACGATAGCAACACTCATACTAATTAAGAATCTTTTTGAATTTTATATTTCATATGAGTCTGAGCTGAAAAATCACCTGCAACATGCAGATACCGTTTTGTGAGACGTCATTGACGTCATGACTTTCATGCTAAGAAAAAACTTAAAACAAAATATGATAAAATTGTTTTCGCAATTTTTTTATATTATTTATAAGTAATTCAATAAATACTAACGTGTTGTATTTAAATACATATTTTATTTACTTAGGAAAAAATCCCTAAACATACCCTTAAGTTATTGGATTAACATGATAATTATATTGCGATGAAATGATAGTAGCTTAAATGTATCTGAACGATTCCTTTCGGTCCTATCCTGTACATCCTTCATACCAAATCATTGATAGTTTCGTAATTTTCCTTTTAATCATGGTTACGAAAAGTGAAAGTACAAACAATGCATATTAGCGTCACAGTGATGTTAATGAAAGGTTAATTTGAAAAATTTCTATACTACCACAGTCAAGAAGGCGATCGATCTTCACGTTCGTGCATAGTGTATGGCTTCAAAGTATCGACTTATTAAAGTTTCAACTGTGAAACTTTATGAGGGTTGTAATTAACCTATAAGTCTCCGTGGCTGGTCTGAAAAGAAATAAGTGCCACCATTACGGGACGGAATAATGACTGCTGTAAAATTAACCCTCTTTCGTGAAAACGCCTCGCGGTTTTCAATTGCATTGAATTTCTCGCGGTATTTCAGTGTGGCGTAGAACGACATTTCCCTCGAGATTTCGTGTCCCCCATTTATTTTTTTGCCTCTGGAATACTTCCTCCGTTTGTTCACTTCTTATTATGAATATTCTATGAAAATTCAAGCAAATGTTTCGAATGACATCCTTGGACGATATATACTATCCTTTCAAGTGTACCTACATTTTCAAAATGTTTAGTTTCATTTTGTGTTAATTTTTTCGTAGAGTCCGTTAGTTTTTAATATAAAATGGGTACAGAATTGTGTTCTTGTGTTGTGAATACAGAGTGGCCCAATAACTCTGTTCACCTGGAATATCTTCGTTACTTTTAGATATATGGAAATGAAAAATAAAAGAAGAATCGTCGGATTGTTGAAGCCCTCCCATGATGCAAGACTCCTTATTTTGCTCCTTTGTTTATTGTCAAATGACCTTGCATTAGAGTTTGTTGAAATCGTTTAAACATCCACTATTCTATCAGAAATAACGAAGTATAGCATGACATTTAAAAAAATAAAGACGACCTTAAAATTTTAGAAAACCTTCCACCTACAAAACAATTATTACTGACTATACTTATTTATTATGGATCTATCTGTATCATATAACTTTCATGTATAAACTTTTTCCGTATTTCTTAAAATAATGGAAATATTCCACGTGAACAGAGTTATTGGGCCACCCTGTATAAGATAATCTGCAGAATGATGAACGCTTAATGCAAATATCTAATTTCACTATGCAAATACAAGTGTTACAGAAACAGAAATGTTTTCTTGTTTTTTTTTTCTGAAATAGCTGAATATATTTTACCGTTAACATTACTTCCAACGTGTTTATAACAGCGCACATGAGAACTATTAATAATAAATGTAAAAATCTTACGATATACAGTGGGTGATCAAATTATTATAAACACTACGAAGTACTACTCATTTGTATTTTGATCAAGAACGGAATCGAAAATACACTTATAATAGTACCTTCTTTATTACAAAACATATTGCTGTTTTTACTCACACATGACAACGATTATAATTTCTCAAAAAATATATGTATCAATATTTCGTCAAGTAACCCTTCGCATCTATAATTGCTTAAGTTCTTCTTGGCATACTTTCAGTATTTTTTTGACACAATATAATTTATCAGTGTTAGAATAAATAATAATCAAGGAAACTAACAATCAACAAAAGAAACACATAAATCGGCAGTAACAAGTCATACTTACGAATTATCAAAGGTAACACGATTTAGTAGCTTGTTATTGTACAGTTATGCGTTTTACTGTACCCGGATTACTGAGCATACCAAAATACAGTTAAATCGTGCATCTATATGTTAAGAAAAAAAGAAAGGATACATGTACTTCATTATTACTGAAGTCATAATAACACCGAAAACATAAAATATTTAACTTCTCCATAATAATTTGATCACCCACTGTAGATTGAAATCATTTTTATGGGTAGCACGTTCAGATCGTTCAAAGAATTTCAATCCTGACTTACAAAACTATTTTAAATATTTCTCATGAAAGACGCTCATCGTTAACGCATACAACTTCAACCCAGCTGCATTTCGTTCGAGAAACTTTCGAAACCGCGCTAATAGATAAAATATTTCCGAGAAACCGGAGAGTCTGACTCCAAGAGGGAAAAAGACTTTTCCCTCGGGGAAGCTTTAAGGTTCAATCCAATTTACCAAAATAATCCGACTCGAGAGCTCGGTACACGGGCTAATTCTTAGGCCGCCATTATTTAAACGAGTAAATAGATGGGGAATAAAGACGAAAGTCAGCCTTTTCAGACGGAAATCAAAGAGGAAATTCACGTGTACACAAGCACCAATGATTCCTGGCTGCTTTGGGTTCTACTCTCTTTGATTGCAAACGGTATTTCTTTCATAAGCGAACGGAAAGAGAGAATTGCAGTTTAGATGCGTACGATCGTGCTGAAAAATCTTAGAACGTAGACTATTTTTTTTTTTTATACACTCTGGTTCATATTTCTAACTAGGCTGTGGATTTTGTACATTTGTAGCTTCTGTGAAGTACTAGGGAAGACATAATTTTTATTGATAAGAAGGTCACTAAAAGGAGATGAAAACGCTGAAGTTTGATTGAAAGGAGGAATAATGAAGGTCAAGCTGAAGGAGAAGACAGAATGGGAATACAATTATGAGTTTAGCTTGTCAGAACACACACAACACATTTAACTCCAGTTTGAGGCCGAAAGACAAAAAGTTGTAACTCATAACATAAGTCAGAAATTGTAAGTCAAAACATGAGTTAAAAAAGATACATCAAAACATAATCACAAAGTATGGAATTTTGTGAAACAATACAGGGAGAAATAAAAGAAACATGAGAGTATTAATTAACAAATAATAATAATATTATTAAAAAAAAAAAATAAAATTAATATTAAAATACTATGAGAGTATTAGTTAATAAAGATTAGTAATATCTTCTTTCCACATTTTTAATCTCCTACGTCCTCGAACAGAGAAAGTACATTTCTCATAAATTCTAATTATTCTAAAATAGTCCGTAAATACATGAATTTTCATTGTTACTAACATCAATGGTCACCATTTTTCAGAATACATATTCCTACATAATTTTGAGTTTCTCGCTCATACACTGATCACTATACTGTTGATATTTATGCATTTATAGTACACTCTAACATGCAAAATGCAATAAAGTAAACATAATAAGACATTGAATAAAGAAACTAAATTTCTGATTTTTATGTTTACAAATTAATGTCTAAAAGTCTGAATTTGTATAAACATCCGCAGTCTACAGATCACCATTAACCAACTCCACATCTGAATTTCCTTTATGTACCGAAACGCAGTGAAGAGGAACCGATTCTTCGTATCTATCCAGAGCAATGCATTTCCTTTAATAAACCTCGTGCCGACACAGAGATTCGAGAAAGCTCGTTAGAAAAATTCTTTGAACGTTCGCCAAAACGAAGTCGGGGCCCCGTGTCGAAGGGGGTCGAAGGGGGTCGAAGAGGTTCGGGTTGGTAGGGGGTGGAGTGGGAGGGGGGAGGGTCGTTAAAAATTTTTTAGCTCCGATTCCAATCGAATTAGACGAGCCGAATCGTCTGGGACGCGTGCCTCGTGCGCCAGTTTACCGTCCGCGAACTTTTTCAATGATTTCCCTCCCTGTTCTTTGTCTCCTTCGCGTCCCAGGTCTGACGTTGTTCCGGGACGTAACTTTAGAGGGGTGGGAAAAGTTTGATATTGCTGGACTTCCCGGACATGAATGTTTTCCTATGCTCACGATGTAAAACGTCGGGGGAAAAAAACACATACAAGTTAACCCTCAAAAGATGGACCCGTTGTTGTACACAGTTTGTCTCAAAAAGTAACCGAAATTTTTGTGAATGGAAAAAAATTAGTAGCGGGGTATCTATACGAAAATTTTGTTGTAATATACATCATTCAGTGATATTGTGTCAAAGTTTTAGAACGTTTCATTGAATGGAATGTACAGTACGGGGAAATACAGTAAATCCTGGATGAGTGTTCGAAAACTCCTTGGCACTGACATGGAGAGGTCCCTAGGTGTAGCATTGATTTTTTAACGAGGTTTCGCACAGTGATTGAGCTTGGAATTCTGAAGCTAATGATATTTGTTTCAGACGAATATGGCCATTAATTTATGAAATATTTAATGTTCAGTGCCCCCGAGGTGCCATTCAATACTCATCGAAGATTTACTGTAACCCCATTTCAGAGATTCAAATTGCATTAAATAAAAGAAAAAAAAGAAGTCGAACTTTGAATCTTTAGAAGCCGAGTTGTAGCATCAAAGTGATACAGTTAGCCAACGACTTGCGATTCGCGTTGGCCTGACTCCTGTTGTTGTTAAGAAATAATGACGAACTATTGATAATTGTTTTTTTCGTGCCCTCTAGTAAATTTTATTTTTTCCGAAGCACTAGAACAAAGTGTTATATGGAGTAATAAATAATGATTGTCAAATTAGTCTTGTTTTAAATTATACTGCGATATTAATAGTACGCAATAATTTCATAAAAATAATTCAGCCTCATTCGCATTGTATATGTCACCTCTCTAAAAATTCTCAGATTCAACGTTAAAATAAAATTTCCTAAATAAAAGAATCACGAGTAAAAATATTTCGATTCCTCCGAAGAAAATCGGGGTTGAACTTCATTAAAAAAAAATTATTTCAAGTGTTGTAATAAATACAGTATTCTTAATTCATAAAAATATAGTTAATCCTTCATAAAATGGGAACAATTCGTAATTGGATCACTTAACCCCACGGGAATCGGAGGGTTGATATCTGGGTCGCGAGTGATCCACAATTGTCGTCCGAGGGCTAAGAAACTGATCCCATTGCCTCGCGTGTCTCGACCTTTCTCAAATCGGAGTTTAAGGTCAGGTTAACACGAAAGCGTTTCGACTTAGCCGGCCTCGGTGTGCAATGATGTGGAGAGAAAAAAATGACAAGCTTCATCGAGCATTGGATTCCATTTTAATTTTCCGTTGGAAAACCATTCGATACCTCGCCGCCTCCGGCGAGCACCGCTTGGCTTCACGGATCACGTGATGTGTTGTTTTTATTTCTGGTCCCTGCTTTTGTTATCGGACTTCCATATTTATCGGAACAGACGCGAGTGGAAATTTCAGAAATGATTTTTTAATCGACTGGCCACGTAACACTTTATGTCCTGACGGTATACTTTGTAGTACTACTTACATTACATTAAAATGCTACCATGAACTAATATGTTAATGCAAAATATAAAATATAGTAATAATATAGTAATGTACAAAAAGTATACAAAATAATAAAAAATCATATTTGAACGGTTTCCAAGTATCTGGAATAAAATTTGCGGTAAAAAAGTAACGATAGCATAATTCAGGCCATCAAAAGTTGACACTAGCAAACCCATCAAAATGAGAGATTTCTTATTTCTCGTTTACCGAAATTATAAGAATGCTTCTGACGGAATTTATGTTGGTTTTTAATTTCCTGCACATTTTATGCTGTACTATATTACGCTCAATTTTACTATATGTATGTATATTGAGTATATCACTGTATCATACAATTTAATTTAGTGTACATTTAATGCTGGTAGTTCTAGTCTTAATTAGAGAAATTATACTGTATTTCACAGAAACCCTCAGTATACTTTTAATTCGGGTCATAATGCTCGTGACACAAACTAGCGATAAAAACTTTGATTCATTCTGTTTAAAGTGGTCTACGGTTTTTATTTAATTCTTCCCGGTTTTATTAAATTTATCAAATAATCATGATTCACGATTCAGTTTAGGATAATACAGTGATAATACCATAAAGTACAATTATAATGAAATCGAAGAAGAATTAATGTTCCATTTTTGTTACGTATTAAAATTTCGCTTCTCATATCAATATATTCTGTGGTGCGGTTTATTTCAGAATTGATAAATTATATAAAATCAATGAAATTAAATTTAATAACACTGTTCAACAAATGTTAACTTTTTTCATATCTCATAACCGTTAGTAAGCGTTTCTCGTAAATTTTTATGAGCTGAATACGAATCTGCAAACCGTTTTTTTCCCAGCTGGACCAGTTTTTGAAAAAATCAGTTTAAAAAAAAATTGCAAACTTTCCACTTTGGCAATGTGTTGTGCTTTTACAGTAATAGTAATGCAGTTGCTTTTGATACTCAATGATGCCGCCGCGTCTTTTGCTGAACTATTTCGCTTATCTATTGAAAACAAAACAGATTTTGTGCCATGGTCGGATTTCCTCCTAAGCCTTTAGTTTTTTAAATAAATTGAAGAATATCTGCAAAAATGGGTGCGTTTTCAGTGTCCTTTTCACTTTGATAATTATTTAAATATATATATTTTGATATCTGTAATAGCAATTCACACTATTTTGTTCGTGAGAGTCCAGACAATTATTTCGCGTCAGAATCAATTGTATAACTATGACTGTAAAAGCATAATACATTGGCAAAGTTGAAAATTTTCAATTTGTTTTTTAAATTGATTTTTTCAAAAACTGGTCGTGCTGGAAAAAAACGATTTGCAGATTCGTATTCAGTGCATACGGATCTAATCAAAAACGCCTATTAACGGTTATGAACTGTCAGATAATGCATTGACACACGCTACTTAAATGCTCCAATGGTCTTCATCCCTTTATTTCATTCTAGAACGCCAATACTTTACCTCTATACTTCATCATAACTACACTTGAATTTTTATGGTATAATAAAGTGAATTAACTAACATCAAGTTCGATGATTAATCCCATAGTTACAACATACAACACTACTTACTCTTACGATTAGTATTCGCAGTATGAAATCGTATTATTTGACGTTCCAGAAACGTTCTACACTCGAAATCGAAATGTCCACATTTGCAATATCCTTCGGAAGCTTTTTCCGAAAACTAGATGGTACTTTCGTTCTAACACGAACGAACGCTGAACAGACAAGGTGATTCTGTGTTATCAAGACATTTCACGTGAGAGAGTCGTGAAAAAAGGACGAGGACAAAGGGATTTTCTATTCTCGAGGCGATATAACGCTGTAAAGTAAATTGAGTTTTCTGCTTCCGCGATGGAACAGAAATGTTCGAAGCCCTTGCGATCGTCGAACGCGACCACTGCAGTCAATCATTCGGAAACCTCGGGGGATCGAAGTTATAGGATGACGTTATAATTATTACTATTTAAACCTTGTTATCGCCCACCTTTTTGTAATACCTACACACTTAGCGTGTCTGGATATGTTTATTTCCGAGGAATATCATTGGCCACGAGTGTTAATTATTAAATTATTCTCGATAAGAGTTTTAAAAATGACCAATTTTAACTTTTATCAAGAAGAAATATTCGTCTATCAGTGGCCAAGTAATTTCAGAGAATTTAATTGGAGAATTTATTAGAGAATTTAATTGGGGAATTTGTTAGAGAATTTAGTTGGAAAATTTGTTAGAGAATTTAGGTGGAGGATTTGTTAGAGAATTTAGTTGGAGAATAGTTCGAATTTTTATTTTAACCAACAAATAGAAAGAAGAAAATTACGTATCTCGAAATTCAGATTTTCCATTATTTAAAAAACAACTTTTTGAAAACAAGCGCAATTAAATAGTATAAAATCATGTCCTAAAAGAATATTCTGGAATTCTATTTCTTTGGAATTGGATTATTATTCTACTAATTGAATTTCTCTTTTCAAATTGTTAGTGCAATCATTCGTCTTCGATTACTTTCGATTAATATCGTCACACACGAGATAGAAGCTTGGTCTCTGTGCCGTCGAAGACGGAGAAAACAATCCGCCATTACCGCGGGACACATCGTGTCAGCTCTTCGATTACAGGGAACACCGATACGCGCCTATCCGTGCCGTGATCTCTGTAGGCACTCGAAACAGTTGAGTTCGGGTTGCCTCCCTCCAACCAACCCCTCCAGGGCATGTCTCGATAATTCGTTCTGCAGCCGACCACGGACACAAACGACACGATTTAATCTTCTCTACCGCCGCGACAATACCGAACCGATGTCTGCCTCGATTTCAGCGGAGCGAAACGACGGCAACGCTATCGATCTTCCGGCACCGCGCGAAATATTCGATTCCGTTCGACGCCATTCGGCGGCTAATAACTAAGCCTGACAACAGAGGTGAGAGGCTATTAGGTCGTCCAGAAAATTTCGTGCTGTTCTCAGGCGTACCATCCGTGGTTTATACGTGTTTTTTTTGGCTTTGGAATGTTTCATTGACTAAACACAGTGAATGTCAACCTGTGGGGCGCGTCGCCATAGGAGGCAGAAATAACAAAAATTGGGGGCGCGAAGATATGTAAAAAAAGACTAAAAGAAGAACTATTTATTGAAACCAAAATGAGAAAAGATACGTTTTGTTAATGCAAAAATAATATAGCACTATTAAAAATAGGTAAATATATACATATAAGTATCATAAAAGGTATTTTGATAATAGTTACTTAAAATTCCACTAATTAGTGGCTTCCTAGAGCCTGTCTTGCAAAGCAAAGCTCTTCAAACGAAGGTGTTATATTTGAAATTGACGCTCTGACAAGGGAACATACCGAATTGACAATCGCCGATTTTGATGCAACTCTGTGAGATTGTAGGTCTCATAAAAATATTTGACAGGTAGTTATTAAAAAAAATGTACAGAATCTTTAGTATTTTCCGCCAAAGTTTAATTCTGGCACTTCCATTTTTGCTGAGCAGAAAAAGGGACATTTCATACTTCATATTAAATGAACTATTATTAAGTTTAAATGTTTTTAAAAACACTTTTATTTAAATTTAATTATAAAGGGGGGTTTGAATATAAGATTTATTGTCGATTTTAGCATAAATAAATAATAAAAATCAATTTCTGCGACAGCAGAAATCGCACGTGATTAGAAATAGGGACATGGACCTTAAGGTAATAAACACAGTATGTCCGAAACGACATCAACTTCCCGGACGACCTAATATATGAACAGTTTTCACAGGCCAAAGTGACTAACTCCACTTTCTAAACTTTTTCAAATGTACGTGCCAAAGCACTTGATCGGTGGTTAACATTTTATATTTGAAATAAATTTTCAATTTACATTTTGCGGAGTTAATCACTTTGGCAAATGAACGGCTCATTAAATTTGAAACGAACGTTTTGATAAAATTTGAAAACTACACTGACCTTTAGAAACGAGACTTCTTCTAAACACATTGGCGACCGATAAAGTTTCGTTGAAATTTGCTGAACTATTTGTCCACTGAACTCAGACACTATGTTAGGACGAAGTTTACGTCGACGTACGTTACGAAAAGTAGCACGTGATGAGGTGTACTCGCGATAAGCTCGCGATTGCCACTGCTAGTTGGTAAATTAATACCACGGAACTCGTTGGAAGGTGGTGTAATGGTTCATGGTAATATCGTGTGATTTGAATAATTTAACACTACTTTGTAACACACACACTTAAACTTCAACACAAACATGAATGTAACAATTTGCTGTATGTGTGTACTAGTTGTGCTTTTTCTGACAGAGAGATTTGTTCTTGCTGACGGTTGAACGTGTTCTGAATGGTGGTTGTATGTGTAGACGCTTGTTTAACGAGTCGAGTAGTAATATAAGGTAGAAGAAGTGGGGCTTGGTGTGTGTATTGTTTCTAACCATTTTTCAAGCACTACCGGTAAAAGGGCAAAATTCTTAACCCCCAGGAACGGCCTATCCCACACACAGTATAGGGAAAAAAAAAGTTTGGTATGTGTATTGTTTCTTGGATTCCTGAAGATCAACGTCGAAATATAACAAAGAAATGGTCTTAGGCGTTAAGTCGCAAGAACATGTTTCATTTGTCTTACGAAGACTGAGACATTTCAGTTTACAAGCGACACGAAAGAAACAAAATTTATCAGCACTAGTGTCTAAAGAACATATCCCGAGAAAATTTATTTAATGTTGTAGTAAAATTGTTAATTAAATAAATTCGTTTGTGTTTGTTTATATTCGAGCAAGTTCCACTTATTTCATTAAAAACGTTTATTTCAGTTAAAAGAAACGTTTATCTTTATACTTTTGCAGTAGAATGGTAGGTAATCTATTTAATGTAATGTTTTTTACAGCTAGTACAGATATATTAAATTTTTTTTGAAGGAGGTTTGTACTGCTATCACAATACGATAATAAAAGTAATAGTAAGATTCTTATTATTTAACAAGAACAAGATCTTTATCACATCACGCAAAAGCAACAGAAAATAGAAAGAGAAAAGACCAGAAAAAGAGTGAAAATGATATGATTAGACTGTGGAAGTTTATGCAAATTCACAATTTTAGACACGAATATTCCAAATTTAAAACGAGACAGAATCTTAAATTCTGTACTAGAAGCTTCACTGCATTAGTAATAATAAATTAGTAACATCGAATTTTATTAAAATCTTTATTATACTGCATTTTCCAAGTTACGGAATGCTGTAAATGCATAAACATTCGCAGTCCAATAATAATACAATTAATCTTTTCACTTTAAATATTCAAGTTAGGTGAATTTTGTGAAACCAGTATTTTTTGAAAGAATATCAGAGATAAATTGAAACATCGAGAAAATTTTTCAGATTTCTAGTCATTGACTTTGATATCCTTTGTAGTTGCCCCAGGTATTCGAGGAAGGTTATCAGAGAGAAAGGAAAGGAATCGAGGGGGTTTCAATAGTAAATGGAAACTTTACGTTCGACCCCATCGAACACGTCACATTCGAAAGGAACGAGTTTTCGTCATGAAACAGGCAGGTCGAACGGAAGAAGAAAACAAGGATGAGACTGGGGCAAAAGAACCGGGGCGTGTTTTCAAAGTCTGAAACTCCAGGCGATACACGTAGCTTGTACAGAGCTGTTTTTATCGACGTTTTACGACGGTTCCTCTCGAACCTAGATTAATAACACATTTCTCTCCTTTCATTGTACTTTGACTGTACTACATTTTTATGCAGAGGATCTTTTTTTATACAATTCAAAAATTGCATTGGATGCAAACGATTTTAAAAGGGCTAATTTTTTTTCTAACTCATATTTAGTGAGAATTGGTTCTGAAAAGAATTACGATTATGGATTAAGACAGTAACTGTTTCAATATTGGTAGTAATTATAATTAGATTCTTTGTTTTTAATTCTGGATAGAAAAATGTGGTTTTCGTCCCACTCTACAAGAAAGAAAATGGATTTTGGCCCCCCTCCCTTCGCAGAGTTACAAAATTTTTGCGTAATATTTAATATTGCAATATAATTTGAAACACGACTAACAGCTTTTATTAACAAAACACATACATTTTCAACGATTTATGGCTTTGAAAACAAAATACAGTGTGCCTGGATACGTACAGCCTTTTTCACTGTGGCAGTCGATGTGTTAATATTTTTGCCTCCCCTGACTGAAAATTTGGTTACGCCCATGGGTATAGTTATTAATCTATGTGACAAATGTATTGTCTTAGCGGTAAAATATAGAAATTTACACCACGCACCGTTGCATTAGTAAAGCCTAATCTGACATTATCAAACTATGTATTAACTAAAATATTCTCCAAACATTGCCAGTTTTTCGAAACGTACACTAATATAAAAAAAGAACATGAAATTAAAACGTGAAGAGTGCAGTGTGCAAAAAACAGTTAATTGGTATTTAAGAGCATATTTCCAGGGAATATCGGTTCTGTTACAAAGTATTCGAGACTGTCCTCGTCGAGCAAATTACTCTCGGCGATACGTACCCAGCTGAAATCTCGTTGTCGTTTCACATTCGACGGGAAATTATTTCAGAAGATTATTTCACTTCGAGCACACACTGCACGTATCGAACAGTAATTAATTAAAAGAAAAAAAAGAATACAAAAAATTATACGTGAAATATTCTCGTACCATTTCCGTCTCGGGAAACCTCATTTATAAACTTGCGATCCGTGTCTCTCGAAACGACACGATTAACTTATTGAAAAGAGACGTGTATGTCCCGAGAGTTTAATAGCACCGAACTGTACCACTAATTATATTAAAGTCACAGAGTCCCGAAGGATATCGAAACGGATCCGGGAACTTTTTCCATTAGCTCTATCCATTATCCTTTCGTAAGGGAGAGATCGTGTGACTCGGGAACGTTAATCTTATTGGCCAAGAGAATGATAAACAGTGCGGCGAATTTCCCTCGCTGAGATTAATAATCCTGGGCTCGATAAAAATGGAATTGAGATGTTTTATTTAGGAAGAAAATCAAAGTGATCGAAATTACGTTGTTTCAGATGTACAATTCTTCAACCGTTGTGCACAGTTCAGGTCAGTTGCACTCAAATAGAGGGAAGATGCCGTAATTACAACCAAGCTAACCCATTTGACACCTAGACACTTAAATCCTTATTTCAAAATTATGGGACAGAGATATATACAGGGTGAATCAAGAAGAAATACTATCTAAAATTACTCATTACCTATTGATTGTTATCAGGAAATGTTTAAATGAATTATGTAGCATTTTAAGGGATGCTTCCGGTGGATACAATTTGATTTTTTTATGTCCTTTTTTTATGACCTTGAGTTTTTTCAAAGTCAATGCATCTTTTTTGAATACTATAGGTTTCTTCATGCTATAGGTTCTGGAATTAATCCTTCTATCGCCAACAACTTGGTATTAAAAAAAATGCATTGACCTTGAAAAAACTCAAGGTCACCTTGATATTTCTAAAAAAAACAAATAAGATGCAATGACATTAAATTGTTTTTTGATACAACTGATACATAATGAGTTATTTTAGATTGTATTTTTTATTGGCTCTACCTGTACATGTTGTCTCTTGTTATTTTGAAGTCGAAAATGTCGACATTAAAGCAACCTATTTTATTTTTCATTTTTTAAAAATCTACTTTTAACCCTTTAATGCCCAAACGCCTCTTTCGGGCGTTAATTCAGAAATGGTTTCAATACATGAATCTCATCTGTACCTTTACGACAAACCCTCTGGAAATATGACTTTCTGAATGTGACGTATATCGTCGTTAAAGGCTTAAGATTGTAACGTAACTTCATTTAATCATTTTGCGTGTTGTTTAAGCTAAAAAAACGTCTCAGTTTGTAACATAACATTATTTAACATCCTTTTCACTTAAAAAAAGTAGTTGTATACATTAAGTATGAAGAATTAATTAATAATTAATTAAAATCTATGATCGATCCTAGCGTCCCTATAACCGTCATCTAAACAATTAAAGTAATTCTTATATACTTCAACAGTTCATTTTTTACAATATATATATATATATATATATATATATATACTTTTTAAATGAACAAATTTTTCGAATTATACATATGTTGGGTTCTCAATTTTGATCCACTACAAAAACCTGAACTTGCTCGTCACTGTTCTAACCGTTTTAGAGTGAAAACGTGTTATGGGAATACCGTGTTATACGAGGGTAGCCTGTACTTTCGCGATAACGAATGTGGGTCACCGGTGACCCACACGACACAGAATTAGCTTTCAGTTCGCGCTGAAATAGCTTTCAGTTCGTAGTAATACCCAGTTCTCGTTGAAGCATCTGTTCCTTGCCGATCTTCTAAATACAAAGTGGAGAAGGCTGTCCTCCAGAAATTTAAGGAAATCCAGGTGGGGTGGTTCAAGGCGATTCGATAACGAAACGGAAGCTCCGAGTGCCACGAATGCTTGCCAAAATGGTCCTGGCACAATATACACCACGGACCGACGATACGCGAATTTATTCTAACGCAAAACCGTGCAGGAAACGAGGTGATTTTGGAACGCGTATACATATACGATATTGATTCCGCTCCGATTGGGATTATTTCTCTCGCGCGCAGGCACAAACTACCCGAATAAAGAATCATTTTACGACAAGATCGTTTCGTTTATTGATACGACATTACCGTGGTAATTTCAACTTTCTATTACATTGTAAAATGTTCACATTGATCTGCCGACACGTTTAAGGTGGCTCCCGAAAATTTTTTATAATTATAAGTTTAGTTGAAAATTTACCAGAACATTCTTAAAAGTTTCAACTTTCGATTGCTACCAAAAAATCGCAAAGGTCAACGATAAAATTATTGAAAAGGAAACGTTATAAAAATTACTTAGAGCCTTATGGAACTGTACTTGATACTGAGAAGTTAACCACTTCTTATTTAGTTACAACAAATGACATTTTCATACAAAATTACGGGGTTATAGATCTTTTTACAGAGATTCTGATGAGGTGGAAAAAAAGATATGTTCACGATCAAATAAAACTAAAAATTAAGTTTTCGTTTGATTTGTTCGACGAACTTTACAATTTTTTGTACAATGAGGACAAACATGTTTGTTTTTCTACTTATTTGTAAATTTGTTTTCCATTGAAGTATTTTGAAGTAGTTTAAAATATTAATCATTCAAATTAAATTGGTAAAGTTGATAAGAAGTATAAAAACACCATATGGAGCCCCAAGTAGATACGATATCAAACGCAGAAGCTACCTTAGGGAGTATTCCCATTCGAAGGGGTCAAACAATCGATTCTTTTCTATTGTATTCTCTTAAACAGTAACAACTTGCAAATAGGTACCCAAAGTGATATGCTTCAATTCATTGAAATGACGAAGTTATAACGGTTTTAAGATAACGATACACCAGAGAACGATGTACCGCTGCACGAGAAAACACGCTTTTCTCCAAACCATATTTTCTAAATTGGTTGCTACGACATTTCAATAACCAGTTGGCCAATCTATTTCAGCTATGACATAGACTGTCACTCATACGTTTAACCGCACAATGCAAAGATTTAATCACGCATACAATATTCGGATATTTGACGTTGTTGTGCTATTGCCCGAGTTAATATCTTCATATCGTGTAATAAACCTATTACAGCCGTAGTTTCCAAATCTGACTGTTGTTTTTTAGTTTTCAGTAGTAAAACAAATTTACAACCGAAAAGAAAATTGTGAAATGATAAAGTGAAACTGGGTTTTATTTACTTGATTTTTAATTGATGAATAGAATGGTAATCTCACTTTTGAACTTATACATAAGGATTAATATGGATGTGTGGGAAACATGTATTATATTTATATTTTACTTAAGTTAATTGTTATTTTTATTATCATTTGTTAAATAACATAGAAATTGTTGTCAGAAAAATTGTCCTAGGTGAATAATTCGAGAAAGAAATCAAACCGAACAGTGCTAACTTTATATTTTAAAAGTTAGACTTTGTGACTATTAGGGGAAGAACTAAAATCAACATTTGTGTTCAGCAACCTTCAGTTAATACAAAAGACCAGGTTTAGTTACATCATTTTGGAACTTGTTAAACAATGTAATGGTAGTTTCAGTGTATAGATTAGCGATTAACAATACATAGATTTACAGTTTCTGGCGAAATCAAGTTAAGAGCCTTCTAAATGTTTTAAATTTGTGAAGTTCATTAACATTAACTTTCATCCTTATATTAAATATTAATATGATGATGTTCCTGATAACGTCAACGTTAAAATATTACTTCATTATTTGCGCACGTATTTTGTAACGTATTGTTTTTTTTAGTATAGACGACATATATGGAACGAAAATAAACGAGTACGTTGGCCTCCACTTCTAAGAGGGTAATCGATAATAAAAAGACGTCGATAAGGTGGAACCTTGCCAAATCGATTTCCACGCCGGAATAAAAATAACATAACTTTACCTCCAAAGAAAACAGCACAAGCAGATGTTTCTACTGGGAGTGCGGACTATCTTCGAATAATTTCACCGTTATTGCCATTGTCGTTTCTTCTCGATCTAGTTACACGCTCAATGTATCTGTTGGTAAATGGACGAAACCATTTTGCCATTTACTTCGTAACATTTCTTGAAATTACATAGCTGTAAAGATTTTTTAGACAAATACGAAAATAGGTAATCTTTTTTGGTTTATCTAATTTATTAGCCACTGATTCGATTGGTAACTGCTTTCTACCAATGAAATAAACAATTCTATTTAGAGAAAAAGTATTTTTTCTGTTAAACATTTCAAAAGTTCTGTTGGAAAAAAAAAGATACGATTTTCGATAAAAGAAATACCGGCGACCAATTTACAAAACTTGATACATTTTTGAGTTTAGTACTAAGTTTATATAATTTAATTTCTTTGTTATTTCTTTACTATTGCACCGACAATATAGGTTCCAAATATAAATCTTTACTCTCAGCCCCATAATTTAGATTCCAAATGTAAATCTTTACTATTGTATCCATAATTTATCTCCAAAACATAAATCTTTATTATTACACCCATACTTTATGCACCAAATAAAATCCTTATGACTTAAGAAATTCGTTGTACGAGACTCTTAAATCAACCACTCCAAAAAATATAATAATAATCATTACGATTTCCAAACCAGCCATAATTCTATTTTCAACTGAAATCAATGAAATGAGAAAGTTCCAAAGGAACTCGGTCACGAGTTTTATGTATATAAAGAAACTTAAAAGAAAAGCTCCCTGATTGTCAGAAAATCGTATCCCTGTTATTTGGTCGGGCTCATCCGATCAAATAAGCAGAAGTACTAAAAGAAGTAATAATAGAAGTATATACATAATTCAGGTAAAGATGATTGGTATAATATTAATATTCTCAGGGGAATATGGCAGTTTGTATACAAATTTCCGAGCCACCATGTTCCATGAGCCTTCTTCGCCGAGGAAATGGACGAATCAATCTCCAGGAGCGGAGCAGCAAGTTCCTCAGGCGGAACGGAAATCCGACCTATACTGATAAGCAAGGAATCGATAATGAAGCAGGTTACCCTGATCTTCGGGACACACGGATGCTCGGTTGGAAATTCACGGACCTCTGATTGCTCGAAAGCTACATTATGCACCTAACATGGAGGAAAGGGAGGTAGCAGATCACCTGGTTAAATCTCCTGTAATCCTGTGTTCGAACGGAGAAACTCATTTTTAGTTACATCCACGTCTATTGTACGCAAATACGTGATATCGAGAAAGGAAAACTGTGATCATAAGAACGAAATTATTGATTTGCTTGGAAAGTTCATGTCGATTTTCGATAGGCAGTGGTGCTTGAATAAAGAATAACTCTCCGTATAAGTTTTAAGAAAAGCTATGGCTTTTTGATTTCAGATGAGTGAATCCAGAGATTTTAGGAACACCATTTGGGCATCCGTTCTCTTACATTTTCAATTAATTTTTATGCATAGAATCTCTACTCTGATGTCTGAAACTGTATTATAACTATCGTACAAATTATCCTCGATTGCTTCAAATTTTCGAACATCCACAAAAAAATCAGATTGAAACATCACTGTAAGAAGTAATTTTACAAAAAAAAAATCTCCAAGATACTAGTATAACATTTTCTAAAGAAGGGAAAACGAAGCTAATTGACAAAATAATGTAAATTTCAGTAGTCCACTCCTCCCACATTATCATTAATAACCAACAAGAAGCAGGTAAACACGTGTACACAAAGAAAAAAAATCATCTTATAGTCCACCTCACCGTCAAGAATTCAGTAGTTACAGTGCAGTTATGGTCAGACGTCCGGTATCTTCGAATTATCGTGCAGTTCCGCAAGTTTCCAAGTGCATATATTCACTCTGGGGTGCAACTAGACTATCGTGCACGTGCCGTTATCAGTGAGTGCATCGATAAAACCCCCCCTCTCTACCAGAAACTATCTCACGGTATGTATTAGCCGGCGTCGTTTCGTTTCCTAAAATGCGCAATAAGTTCTCGAAACGATCATCCGGGTCCGTCGTGACCAAGGAAACGGGCGAAGGAACGTGGAAGAATTATTTCTGCGTCGAGGAAGCTGGGGCCACAGGTCAAAAATTCAGTCCGGGTAGTCGATTAGAGTCGATAACGGAAAAATGTCAGGTCGAAAATAAGGGAAGAAGATCGTGTAATAATTGCTGTTAGGAAAGAAACTCTTCTTTTTATGAAGACAGGACACCATTGTGTTGTGGTCCTTTCTGCTTTTCTTGGTATACACGTCTCTTAGTTTCGTAGCTTCCTGTGTTTCACTTTCTTCTTTTAGTTAACACTAGAAATACCGACGACATGAACGTACCTGCATTTCTGTCGGATCGATAAATATGGCAAACTTCATATTCTGATAAAAGTTGCGAAAGATATTGGAAAATCTATTATTGTAATATTCGAATCATATAACATGTATTAATCCTGTTATTTTAACTGTTTTGGTAGCTCTAGTGTTAATTGTATTCACTGCGATTTAGTTTCTCTGTGCCACCCTTCGCGAACTCCTTTGCCTGTTTAGCTATTTCTTGAACCCCATAGTATCATGGATTCTTGTTTTTCCTCCTGTACGGATATTTTTGTCCCTATATTTGCAGGAAATTTCCCCTTTTAAAATTGTCTTTAATGGTGAAGCAAAGAACTTGTTCGCTGAGAAATGGAATGAACAGTTTATGGCCAGACAAATAGAAGAGGTCACTTATCGTTAAATAAATACAAAATAAACTCAAATGGACAAATATCTAGAATACGGTATTGACGATTGGATAAGTAGAATATGTTGATTATGGCTAGACAAACGGAACAGGTACTTTTATGGTTAGGTCAGTAGAGAATAAATATTACTGATAAATGAGTAGAATATGTCATTCAAGATTAGATCAATAGAACATGTTGTTCATGGTCAAACGAATAGGAGAGGTTCCTTATGGTCACGTAAGTAGAACAAAAATTGTAATGGCAAAATAAGTATTGTATAATACGCAGTTTACGATTGTATAAGTAGAATATGTTTGCTATGGCCGGGCTGACAGAAGTTTTTTATAATCAAGTGAATAGAAAATAAATTTCAATTACAAAATAGATAGAATACGTCGATCACGATTAAATAAGTGGAATGTGTTGTACATGGTCAGACAAACGGTAGACGTTCCTTACGGTGATATAAGTAGAAAATTAACTTTAATGGTAGAATAAGAGAAGGAACTTTAATGGTAAATAAGGAAAATACACTGTTAATGATTACATAAGTAGTATATGTTAATAATAGCCAGAAAAACTGAAGAGGTTCCTTACGGTCAGATAAGTATAAAATAAATTCTAATGCCATAAGTCAAATAGGACGTTCGGGATTATGTAAGTAGAATATCCTGGTCATGGTCGGCCGAACGGAAGAAGTTCTTTACGGTCAGATAACTAAGAAAATGAACAGTATCGACGATACAAGTAGAACAGGTCATGCATGACCACAACCAATCCCTATCAATACTCAGAAAGACAATGGCCAACAACAAAAAGGTAATTAAACTACCTCCGGTATCTCAAATACAAATTTAAAGATTCCAACCACTTCCTACCCTTCTGTTTGCGAAATTCTGCCGCCACCGTAATTTTATTCATTTCATTCTAACGTTTCATCATCCTACTGTCCCTCATTTTTTATTCCGCCCGTTTCCATTCTTCATCTGCCCGCTAGCTTCTGCTTTCTTCCTCCTCATCCATTCTCCTAGTTTTCCACTTCCCTTTCCCCCTTCATTTTCTGCTTTTGATCGTACCGCAGCGGCTTCCTTTTCCCTTTCCTGACGTTCACAGGGTCTGTGTGTTTTCTTCTCCCCGCGCATATTAATGCCAGCGTGGCGCAGCCAGAAGAAACTTTTCCGCGGCAATGCAACTGCGGGAACTACACCGTTCTCCCTCGCAATAAAGGAAACAAATGCTCGGTGAATACACACACACAAAACCTGGCGAGGGGAGGCTTGTGGGAATACTTCTGATAGGATTCAATATGGGATCTTTTGTTGCGTGTCGCGGAAAGTTTGTCCCTCTTGCTCGCCCCAACCCTGTGTTCCTGACCCTTAACGATACGCTTATGGGAAGAATAGTTTATGCTGGGCAATCTCCGTGGGAAATGAAAGTTAACGGGATATTCCCATTTGCGTGATCAAGAAACGAAATTTTCTCGTTTAGTTAGATTCTCTTGAAAGTCTTGCGGTGAAATTTGGCGAAGCTACGAAATTGCGAAATTGTAAAGATGGCAGAGTCATGGGCAGTGAATATTTAAAGATATTTCCATTGGAATTTCAGGTTTACGGTGCAGTTCGTAGCGAAGCGAGAAATAACGTTCTACAGGCTTGAAATTTTAAGGTAGGTGTGTATCTATCGTTTATTGAAAGTATGTCGATATTATGCACTAGCTTGCTTCCGTAGAACCTCAAAAAGTAAAGAAATTGTAGACTTTCTGATATTTCTATTTTAAAACTACAATTTCTTTACTATTTTATTTTGTTTAGTTATTTTAATATGGGGGGATAAGTAGATTAATAGAAATTTGCTTTAATTTTTTTAGATCTTGAAAGTTGGGAATTTTCAAACTTATTCTTAAATTAAAAACTGTAAAACCTATTCCTGAAGAGGAAAATTGTAAAACCTATTATTAAATTGGAAAACTGTGAAACCTATTTCCTAAATTGGAAGATTGTGGAACCTATTCCTAACCTGGTAAATTGTAGAACCTATGAAGGATATTTTTTTTAGACACTGCTGCAAATTATTAACAGCTACGAAAATACACAAGATAATTCTATAATATCTTCGAACAAGACTAAATATAGGTGTTCATTTTTTATTAATCTTAGGTCCTATATCTTTTCATTTTAAATCCTACAATAGAAAATATTCAACGAAGTAGTTTTATAATGTTACATACATTTTAATAGAAGCTTCTTTAAAAACATGATCCTGATAGTATTACTTTCGATTTGTATTAAATATCGAATTATTGCATACGATACAATTGAAGCCAAGCATACGAGTGATTTGTATACTGGAATAAAATTTAATGAGCGTAACAAATTGAAAACAAAACAATAATATATCTGGCACCAGAATAATATTATTACAGATTATTTATTACGCAGCGAATATTTCGTTGGTTCATTTGCTCAAATTATTGGTACTAAAACTATACACATTTATAACTGTTAATACCATAAACCTTAACTTACAAACTGTATATTCATATTTTACCTCGTGTTTGTGTTTCGCTTGTGCTGTACCATTTTTCAAATAAATTTCCAAAGTAGCTCAAACTAGCTCGAAACTAGAACCGGTTAAAGTTCTAGAACTGGGTCAGCTATTTTCAAAAATTCACTTAACGGATTGGGCCTTACCTACTTAAATGTCTTCACGTCGAATTTAAACTGTATTTTCAATACACGGTTAAATAGTACGCTTGTTCATTACAGACTAGATTTATAGATTGTGAAATTACTCGGTGACTGAATTTCACGGTAATCTTCGTTACTAACGAACTTTCATCGCGATCGATTGCGACACCTATGTATACGTAAGGTGAGTGCATCTTCATTGCCAACTATCGTAGTTATAGATTTTAAATAAGATGTTTTAAATATAACTACTATTAATTTAACATACATTTTCCACCAAAATATCTGCCCTTTCCTGTTTGGAAAATTTTGCAGGCTTACTTAATTCTCCAAATATACAACATAATATTAAGGCCATTGAATTTGTTCCTACACGCTCTATAAAGATATCAAAACAAAATATGAGGCTTCGTTAAAAAAATACCATGACCTTGAAGTCTCGTGAAAAAAAAATTTCCACCGTAACATGTGCCTCTTGTTACTTGCTAAATAACTAATAAAATTCTACTAAAAATCATTATACAGAATTCCATTAAACTAAATAGACTATAGTATAATATTAAATTCTTGTATGAATTCTATCCCCATCACTTTCTCAAAATATAAAGGGAAAAAGAGTCTATTACACACTAAGAAACTGATCGTATACTAGTTACAGCATAAAGGGTAACTGACAAGTATAATATAACCCCTAAGTGTCGCATTCATCGGGGAATCAATGTAGTTACAACAGAAAACAAGATTTCTTTTGATTTTCTACTGCTCGAGAATTGCGAAAGCCGCGAAGAAAACTGTGCTCCGTATCACGTCGCGACAAACTCCTTATTCTAGCCCCCCCCCCCCACCCGAACGCGATTTCAATGAAATGATAATCCTCACGGTGATCCACTTAGAAGAAAGTTTCGCGCCGCCGCAACGCCGGGATATTTGCATCGTCGCTTAATAGCTTATTAAAACGGCCACGAGTGTATGTTTAACGAGCCGCGCTATCTAGTTACACACTCCTCTCCCGCGGCCTGGCATTAGCTATTCATACAGTCGCCACGCGCGTTGCGAAATGCTTCATTCTCGTCGCAACCGTCGCTTCTATTATGCCGCTGTATTAGGCGTTTGGGCGCGCGGGGGTTATTTTATGCAGGAGGCTACAACGGAATCCCCTTTTATTCTTCTCCCTCGGCAATAAATGTCACCGTGGCCGTTTATTCATCGTTATAGCACGTAAATGAAAGACTCGAGCTTTTATCGAGTCGTTTCACGAGTATATACTTGTTTCGCTGAGAGGACATTCGAACACGTTGTACGAATATGAAATCATAATTTCCTACTCACGAATTATGAAGTAAGTCCCTATTTCTAATTATGTAAGAGTTCTGCTATCGCAGAAATTGATTTTTATTATTTATTTGTGCGACAATCGGCAAAAAAAAACTTATTAGATATTAAATCTAAACCTCCCTTTATAATTAAATTTAAATAAAAGTATTTTTAAAAACATTTTAACTTAATCATAGTTAATTTAATATGAAGTATAAAATGTTCCTATTTCTGCTCAGCGAAAATGGAAATACCTTGAAATTTCGAAAAATATGAACCTAAGAAAAATTGTTTGCATATAAAAATATTTATCCCGTCCAACCAAATGTTTTCATTCTCTTCTGTCTTCATAACCAGGATGCTCACGTTAGGTGGGACACCCTGTATAAAGATCGAAGGTTTCATTGTTGGTCGATTAGAATTTGTTTTATAACAGTTATTACATTCATCTCGTGTTACGTTTGTCCCGAGTCTTCTCTACATATGTTGCCTTATAAACCAGTTCGTGGATTACAATAACGTCAATTATCGGAATAGACGATTATTATGCACAGCCCAATAACTTCGCGCCGATGATAATTAATCAGCGGCGGTTTACAGGTTCCCAATGCAGTTCGAGAGCAATCAGAGAAGGCGGCCGCGCGGGATAACAAAGCACACGGGTTCCGTGATTGTATCGCGTTCCTTTCGACCTCCTTCTCCCTACACATACCCTTCCGTCCCTCCCACCCCTTCACGCGAATCAGCGACACGAAACGTTCTGGCGCATCAGCGAAACGTCCGTCCGGTTAACATCGTCAGTCGCACTTGCAGACATTTCCAATTTTACCCAGCCGGGCCTGAGCCGCGTGTTTCGAATTTTGACGTTTTAATTAGACCCCCGTTTCAATTTGTTCCCCCGTCGACACCAAGAGACCTTCTAAATAACTTTCCATCACACATCCAATTTCCGTGAATTAGACTCTACTAACTGGGAACGAGGGATGGTATTTGACGACGGGGTAAAAAATGAGTAATCTTATTGTGCGCGGAAACACGAAAAACACCTGTAATTCTGGTTATGGTGTACACTTTATATGCGTAGATACGTAGTTTACGGTCAACGAAGTAGTTTTATACTGGAAGACGAAAGATTATGAAAACGGAGGTTTCATTGGCAGACTTTGGATGTTTATGCAAATATCGAATTTTGGGGACTAGAAAAGGATGTAGAGGAGAGTGGGTATGTATGCTGGTGTGGAAGGATGAATGGAAAACTGTAAAACCAAGTTCCTTTTCAAGGCCGGTGAGGCTGCAAATAAATAATATAAATATACAGGGTGAACCACGAATCGTGATCAGTTAGAGATTACTCTGTTATTAGCAGTCCGATAGAAAATGTTTTTATCAGGTATAGCATGGTTTCAAGAGAGCTTTAACGTGATTATAGCAATTTTTTTGTCAACTCTTTGTTTTTCATGATTTTTCAAAGTCACCTTCAATTTTTTGCAAATACATCTGTAATTTTAACTTTTACTCTTTTAATAAATTCAAATTCAGTTTTGTCCTTTTTATATTACCTTTTTCGAAGTTACATTTGAAAGCATTTTATTCGTCGGATTTTCGAACGACCATGAATTAACATCACGAAATCTTCTGACTTCGATAATCCTCTCACGTACGCGATCAATTTCAAATATCCGATAATAATCATTTATTATAATGACGAGTCGCCTTGTGGGATTGGTAAATCACGGGTGTAACAGTATAATCGTGCCATAATTCCGATAAAGAGCCTATTAGTTCCCATTCACGGACAGTCCTCATAGGCATGACTGTTAGCTAATCGTTCATATTGATCCCTCTATGTACAATACTAATTTAGTAATATCTGTCAATGATACAATGGTATAATCATTAGCACTGAATGCATAGCACTTATAAAAAATGTATAGCGACAGTCGAAATCATTAACAATTGCAATTAATTAAACGACTATGAATTATAAATCAGGAATGAATTACATTGAATTAGCTGAATTTTATTAAATATAACAGTTGAAACATTGTGGAACTGGAAGACACAAAATATGTAAATGTTTAGGAAAACAATTGGATCGATTCTATAGCTTATCTATCAGTTGAAAATTCGCATATCTGAATACTTATGATTTTTGAAAAATTTAAATAATGAACGTATCTACTGTATTAAAATTAGTCATTATCACTTCAACTTAAAACTATACAGTGCAAAACAACATATCATCGCCCAAGTTCTTAACTGTTTTAACTCCATTTTAAAAAAAAAATTAATCAACCTACGTACGTTTCATTGGTACAAAGAATACAATTTCACAATAATATAAAAAAAATTCCACCTAGAAAACAACAAATATTCTTTTAAGTCCTAACTTCGAAACTTTGAAAGTTTGTTTTCTTAATGGTTATATCTCCAAATACTAACAACAATTAACCATTTATGTCGATAATAAGATAACATTTTGTTAAATATTGTAATAACTCTACACAGTACATGATATTATAGTGTGTTTTATTATTTCACTGTTTTTCTCAATAACATTAAACATTGTAAACTTTAACCTCAGTTTTCTCAGTTCAGAAACAAGCGGAGATAACACAATTAAAGATTAGTGTCGATATGTATCATTAGACATCAAAATATCAACTGAAAAATAATCTACCAAACACTAATATTTCTCTCCTGATTTAAATGAAATTAATTTATTCAAATGCAATTTTTTTATATTATCCATGGCGGAAGTTACTTAACCGAAATTTACGAAGCTGTGGGGAACACTATACAACGAAAATCGAGGCGAAGTTTCAATTCTGCAAGCATCAGGAAGATAACGAAGCACACCTGTACTCTGCAATTACCATCGAGGTGAACTGACTGAATTACTGCTCTCTGTCTCTCTCTCTTTCATAGTGGTTTCCTTTTTGAGGCCATCGTTGAAATCGAATTACCGGCATGCACTGTATCACGGGCTCGAAAATGCTCGATGGCATCAAAAGAAATCAAAACTGACTTTTTTCTTTTTTTGTCAGACGCGTACAGAAGAAATTATTAATTTTCTGGTTTCAGTTGGAACGAAGCGGTCGGGAATACGTGATTGCGGTTAGGAATTCACACCGGGGCGAGTTCATACGGAATTCCATAAATTCGTTACTATCTTAACGCCACAGAACCGTCTACATATCTTTGGATCACTCGCGACCCCTATCGTTCGTGAAGAAAATTTCTTGGGTCATTTGCGTAATACGCATAATAGTTTGCAAAAAAGGAAACGTCAACGGACTCGTTTTCTATTTACACACTGAACGTTTTTTCGTACCTTCGATCTACATACTCGAATTAAGATTAATAATCATTTTTATCCGAATAATTCTATGAATGAATTTAACAAATGGATAAATGAAAGTTATATTCTTATAACAAATGCATTGCGATGAAAAGAGACTATATTAAAAAATAATACACGTTTCTAATTTATTCGATATCTTCTTACTTAGACCAAGAACCTTTGGATCTTACTACGTACGTTTTTTTTTTACTTATATTAGTGTGTAGATTTACCCCCTGAAACATTAAAATGTATTTACAAATCACCCTGGACAGTAGTCACATGATTGACAAATATAGAGACTTTACTGTATTTTAATTTTACCCTGTTTCACGGCTACACATCGCAACAGTGACGTTTTCAAGAAACGTGGTCCATATCTCTATCAGAATTATCCTATATTATCCCACACTTCTGTTGAATGGAACACGCAAATCATGCTCGCAGGAACGTATTACGTTCACGCCATAAAATTCCATCGTCGATGGGTAACGCCCGTGGAACACCGGATGAATAGAGCGACACACATAATTCTCCGTCTATAATTTGTACTCTTCACCCGCGCACAAAAGAGGGATTCACGTCCGTTATAGCGCGACCGAATGAGTAGTTTCGGGAGCGGGGAGGGGCTTATCTCGCGACCCGTATTCGCGGGGTCGAAGACAAAGGCAAACGGCTGCGATAAAACCGTCCCAAGCGCAGAGATCGTGTTTTACGATCGTGTCGCGTCGCGTGGGAAAGAATTTCTATGGGGCACACGCGGATTGCATTTCACCGTTTGAAATATATGCCGATCTACTACAGGGTGTTAATAAAAATGTGTTACACTTTCATATTCGATTAGGTCCTCTGGAAAATTCGTGCAGTTTTCATGCGTGCAATATACAGACTCCTCTCGATTATCGTCTGACGTGTTCTACACGATTATTGTCCAGGCGTTATCCCGCCACTGGGAGGGGGGTGGTGGAACTTGTCAAGCGCATACTTTGTTGCCCCTCCACTTTTACTGCCAAGGTTCTGGCTTCGGGCAAAAAATGAATTTACGAGGGCCTGAAACATTTCTCCCTATACAATTATTGTCCTGGCGCGGACCCGAGTTCGGGACAATAATCGAGAGGAGTCTATACACTTTTTTTTAGACTTTAGTATGTTCAATTCACTAGAAATTTCATGCACTTGAATATTAAGATAAGAATCCATTAAGAAACGGATAACACTGTCGTCTACCGTAGATGGTCGTCCCGAATGCTCTTCATCTTCCAAGTACAGATACGACTATCTATATAAGGTTATCGATAAACGTCGAATATGGGGCGAAACTGGGTAGTTGGATATTTTCGAAAAATCTTGTTTTCTA
Source organism: Dufourea novaeangliae (assembly GCF_001272555.1). Lineage (NCBI taxonomy): Eukaryota > Metazoa > Arthropoda > Insecta > Hymenoptera > Halictidae > Dufourea > Dufourea novaeangliae. The sequence goes on along the minus strand of NW_015373960.1, from coordinate 99,438 downwards.
AATAATTTTTCACCGAAGGACTCTCATTTTCTGATTCTGTAAGGTCCAATTAAGATTCCTATTGGCGTCCAAAGCTTTTTTTGCTGTCTAATTTTTTACTAGGAGGACTAATACACAGAGAGGAAAACACACTGTGTAACAGCAAGATGAAAACGCACACTAACACAAAGAACTCCACAACTACGATTTTATACGGGAAACTGTAGTATCTGGTGTGCCTCACACAGTTCGAACACTCAAATGGCAGATATTTGTCGCACTGGTCACAAAAGGAACGACCTGGCATGTCACATGCAATTCGAGCCCTCAAGTGGGACATACGCGTCCCGCTGGTCACGAAAGGGTTACTCCAGCGCCACCGATAAAGGAAACGATCAATGAGTGATACGGTATCTCGGGTGGAGAATATCGATTCTTAATAGAAGTCGGGACAAAGATATCGCGGAAATCAGTCGATTATCGACGGATATCGGGTTTCTGATCGTTTCACGGAAAGGAAGCTATTGATAATCTGATTACCGGCCTGCGGATTCTGTGCATCTGGAACTGATCGAACTAACGTTGAATTCCGTGAAATAAAATGACATCTTTAACGCTGGAAACGTATTTTTCGTTCCCTGTGACTATGTAAATTAACGTGAAACTGTGCAAAACAAGGATCGAAAAAGTTATGGAACTTTTTAATAGTTTCTATTTAAAACATGGACAGTGGAAGTTTTTTAAAAAACGTTCTCACATTATAAGTTCCTATGAGGACAGATAAACAAACATTTTTGAAAACAAAAGTTTTAATTTAAATAGAACTTATAAAGTATAAAAAGAACAATTTTTTTATAACAGCGACAGATACTTTGTTCATGAATATTTAAAAAGTTCTCAATCATTGTAACAAATACTGGATACTATTCAATGAATAGTACTGCAACAATATTAGATAATTATATTAAAATGATAATACTTCTGATAATCTTCAATTAAGTAAATATACTTAAATATTGAGTGTAATAACACTCGTAAGTAGTTTTATTTTTCGAGGATACCGAGTAGTAAATCTATTTTTTCAGATTTATGTATTTCAAATACAGAACAATATTTTAAGGCTTCACCACGCTCTTTATCTTTCCATCAGAGCATAAAGAACGATAGATTACGAGCTACTGATATACAAAAAAAATTTTAACAAACTTCCTAAAGGAACGAGCAACCTTGTCGACGACAGAAGATGAACGATCTACGGTTCCATAATCCAAAAACAAATCATGAGCATGAAGACATCTGGATGATGTATCTATCCGGCACGTATCTGGTTAAGAATCGGTCGTGATAGCAGACGATATTACTTTCGATAATAGAATATTGATTTCCAATTAATCTCAACACGATGAGCCATTGAATTTTAAACAGGGCTCACTTTAGCATCGATTATAATACGGGCGCGGTATATGTGGGATGCAACCTAGTTGAGAAAGCAGAAATCGCACTCGAATGAGGGCTCTCGAGTGAAAAAATTCATGAAAATTCGGGATCGAAGGTTTTTGAACGGGTTGCGATATTGATTTTGCCAACACGTCGTTCCACAATATTCTGACTTTCCGCGCTTTTGACTGTTCTCGAAATATCTTTTGTTACTTCCAGAATTATGTCAACATCTACCACTATATAACTATTTTAATGCTACAAATATGATATCAGTAACAAACTATAGATTATTCTGCAGTTGGTCAGATTATTGAAGAGATAGTTGTACATGCAAAAACAAATGGAAAAGCAAGAATAAATATTTCCATACAAAATTTCCTTATTGGAAAAAATCTAACTTGAAAATTGGAATATCACTATTGAATATGAATACTATGTAACTATTGACTACTGAACATGACTACTAACTATTGACTACTGAATATGACTATTGAATATGATTATTTAATATGACTACTACCTATTGACTATTGAATATGACTACTGTATATGACTTATTAATATGTCTGCTTATTATTCACTATTTCTACTTACAATATTCGCTTACAGTCACCAGCAGTAGGTATTCTCTATTTACCAGCCACCAAATTATTTCCCAATCTTTACTTTACATCCTACTTCTTGTGAAATAGTATTGTTATTATTCATTAAAATTAAAACAGATAGATGTAATAGAAAATAGTCAGACACACAGACTAACTGCATACATAAAAGGAAGTTTCAACAGTGATCCTTTAAAAACTGAAATTTTACGGAAAAACTTTTCCTTCACCTTTTCGATGTTTTCGCACGTTGCAACATATGCCTACCAATTGCAGTTCACCCTACACATGGTTTCATTTACGAAAACAAGCGTGGCCTTGTCCCCGGAAAGTGGGTCGCAGGCGAAAATATTATGTCAACCAGAATTTTTCGCTATTTTTAGAAACAACGAAAATACTTCAGCTGATTCGCGTTGTATCGATCCAACTGTACAATTAGATACCATATCTACGATGTAAATATAAATATTTTCCTTATTCGGAATATAATTAGCGAACAAATTTTACTCTAAGCCGTTAAATATAAAACCATCCCGCGCTGTTTTCCATCACCTTTTTCCCCCGTTTCGAACTGTTATTCACGCGAAATCGTTAAATAAATTCCACGGAATTTCCACTCTTTGAGCAATGTGCGAACACGTGAATATTTCCTCTGTTTCCGCGAGTTTCAACGCCTAGCAGTGTAGGTAGGTACATACGTATCGAACGAATAAAGTGGCGCAGAAATGTGTATTGGTTCTCGAGTGGCGACTCAATATGTATTTCTCAGAACTCCCTGTTTTTCCTATCATGTTTAAAACACCGTGTATTTTCAGGTATTTTTTTTCGATCGATAGACGAATAGCAAAGTTTTCGTATGTGAAAAGAGACTAACGCAAGTGAAATATTATAAATTTACACTTCTTTCAAAAATGAACGGTGACAATTAAATAATATAATGGTATTAATTGAATAACAAAGAATAATGATGGTAATGACGGTCACCGTTGGACGTCAAGATTTGTTATGTGACTTTAATATCGTGAAATTTATGGAAAACTTTGCGCGGATCTTGAATTTAGATGAAGCTTCTCTAGCCAGACTGTCGGGCTAGCACGCTATTTAATCTGAATAATTTCTGTCAGATATTTAATACCATTTTTCGAACTTTTATGAAACTGAGACGAGAAACGACGATCCGAACTATGTAAAATGTCCGTTTAATTATTGAGTTAACATAGTTCGTTTAATTATTAAATATGAGATGTTTTATTGGTTACGGAAATAAAAAAAAAGTGGAATTGTTATTCTAGAGCACTGGAAAAGATATATTCAATTATACCAATAAAATTATAATGTACTTAGTGGAATATCACTTATGTAACATAAAGTGACAAGTACATCTTTAAGATACACAGTTGAATCTCTAATTTTCAACATACGTGCACTGCATTGATGTATGAAATAATTTTTAACAGACACACGATTATATCGTTGCAAATCGTTCAAAATGATAATGTGCGAGAAGAAAGTCCCTATGAGATCCTCTGTTACATTTTCTTTAAGAAGGAAACGAATTTTGGCTATAAGCATTAAGACGAATTCTAAAGCAAATAATATTTTAGGCTATTGCACGAATGTCGGTTTCCAATTCACTTCATTTCAGGGATCTTAAACATGGGATCGAAAAACTTCTAATTTAAAAACGATCGACGAAAACACACATGGACTTGTCCCCAGAAAGTAGGTCGCCGGCGAAAATATTATATCAATCAAATTCGCGATTTCCGATATCTTTGAAAATGAAAGAAAAAGAAAATAAAAAGAAACTTACCTTGTCGTCCAGATCGGAAACGACATCCTCAACGGCTTGCTCCGCCGTTTTCGCGATTGCCACGGCCTGTTCCTTTCTCGACATGTGGCCGCGGAAGGACGCCTGGATTTTCGTCGCCGCGTCGCAAAGCTCTGTCAACAGAAAGGAAGAAAAGAACGCTGTTAAGTTGACGCCGATAGACGAGACAGACCTGGATCGATACGGTGTGTCCCCTTGTCGAGCCCCGGAACGAAACAGAATTGGGAGTGCCGAGGACTTTCTAAAGTGACGGACACGGGACGGATTTTCTCGTGGAATTGACTTGCATCCAAAAACGCGATCCAGGTTACGGAACTCAATTTTAATGTCTACCATCTCTGAGATATCTACTTTTCGGGAATTTGGTAGATATTAAGGATTTATGAGGTACAATAGCCGAGGGAATAGAATGGATTCACTGAGGATTATACACTGTAGTGGAAAAATTTGTTGGATCAGAGTAATATCTAGACTGCGGATGTTTATGCATTTATTAGCATTGTTTAGCCTGCAAAACATAGTGAAATAAGGTTGTTAATCAAATATAACAGTATTTATGTACTATTAACAATATATTAAAATCTCTCGCGGAAGAAATAAAATTCTATTCAATTCTGAATCTTATACATGTACACTGCGTGGCGTAGCTATAAAAAAAAATGTTGTGGTTAAAATAAAAACAAGCCGAGTATGCCATGTCTGGAATCATGTTGAGAAATAATGTTTCTCAAGAAAAGGATAGATTTATATTCCTTAGAAAAAAGTGTTTTGGTTTTATTTTAACCAGAATCCATAAGAATTTAAAATTTTGGGGTGATTTTATAGTTACCCCATGCAATGTATTATTATTAAAAAGTGTGATTTTGCATAAACATCCATAGTCTAGGAATGTCATGGGATTTTAGTTAAAATATTTAGAAATGAGTAAAAGGTTGTCATAAAATCATTTCAAAATTATCATAGATTTACAATACTGGAAGTATTTACTGCACCAGAATATTTAGAAATGATTAAAAGTCGTCTCAAAATTATCACGGACCAACAGTACTGGAAAAATTTATTTCATCGGAATAATGGCATAGAATTTTAGTTAAAATATTTAGATATGATTAAAAAAGTTAAGATGAAATCGTCTCAATATAATCAGAGAATTACAGCGCTGGAAAGATTTATAGCAACAGAGTAATATTGTAGGATTTTAGTAGAATAGTTAAGAATGATTAAAAGAGTTAAGATGTCAACGTCTGTAATTTATCACAGAGTTACACTAGTGGACAAAATTATTGCATCAGAATAATATCATAAGAGTTCAGTTTAAATATTCAAAAATAATAAAAAAAGGTTAAGCTGAAATTCTCTGAATATAATCACAGAATTACAATACTAGAAAAATTTGCTGCATCGGAGCAATGTCATGGGATTTTAGTACAATATTTGGATATGTTTATTTTTCCACTGCATATTCTGCAATGAATATTCATCAGTAGGAAATATGAAACATCGCTGTTTGGAATTATATTTTTTACTCCTAAAACATTCAGTCAAAAGTTCTGAAAAGTGAACATTTCGAAAAGTGGTTTTCGCGTCTGCGAAGATTAATCAATTTTAACGTTTCAGGTCGAATCGGACAAACCGCATAGTTGATTTTCCCGAACAGTATCGATCACTATAGAAAAAAAATTGGTGGCTGACCTAGTTCTGAATTAGGAATGAGTTTGGAATTCAGAATGACGGGAATTCGCTCGACTCGCTGCTGATCTGTTAGTGAAACGTAGATGGCCTGTTTGCATAACTGGATGAGTTATGAAGTGAACTATTATACAAACGACTTGCAGTTTAATTTTAACAAACTTCCGGTAATTATTGTAGGTACCACGTGTATAGAAGTGGATTTCTCGTGCAAAATTCAGCCGATAATGTGAAATGATATGTTTCCACGTTTGATTTCCAAGAATGTTACTGAATAAATCTGTATTTGCAAAAGAAAGCTATGAGCTAAAAAAAACGTTCAATTCTATACTATGTGTGTTTAAAAATATTTTATCTTTCTTAATTATAGTAGTATTTACAGTGAAAGTGTAAAAAATTAAAAAAATTAAATCAATAATAGTCATAACGAACAGATAGAGTAAAGTAACGAATTTTCCAATAAATTCTAAATTTTCCCTGAGCTTCTGAAAATACCGATTTTTTTGGCCAGTGTTTGCTATTGCATAAAATCTTGAATTTATACATAGAAATAGTAAAATTTCATTGGTATGTATAATTAAAGTTACACCGAAGGTCGCAATTCTTTTAGCAAAATTTTCCATTTCGATGCATATACCATCGGGACCTGTAAACGTCAAGTGAGTAGATTAAAGTTTCAGTTTCATTAGCATACGGCCCATTACCGATGAAACTCGTACCCAATAATATTCAGTACAGTAATTGGCCAATTGCTCGCGGCAAAATACGAACATCATCGTAATAGCAAATTGTGGACCGCGTAACCGGCTAGTATTCATGGCGGGGTATTTCTCGATAAACTCTCCCGTTATCAAATCGATTCACTGCGGCCTCATTCCGTGTCGTTGCTACGGGTAAACGTTAATTGAGACATCGAATTTCAGTTAATCATCGTACATACGGGTACGATTTCGTTACGTTCTGTTACCTTTCGGAAGAGTCTGTTGAAATCGGAATTTTAAAGAGATCATCTTTTCAATCGGAATCATTTGAAATATTTGAAATGTTTTAAGTGCGACGTCACATTTCTGCAATCCACTTTAGTGTATTCAATTCTGATATAATATGTGCATCTACTGATTCCATGACACTTGTTAAACCATTGTAAAACTATATTTTCTTCTTCTATTACAGAATTCTGCAGAATAGAATCATACAGAACTAGATAGAAATAGATATACCTAGACTGAGATACATAAAAATAGATAGAAATAGATAGACTTAGACAGAGATAGATAGAAATAGATAAAAATAGATAGAAATAGGGAGAAATAGGGAGAAATAGGTAAAAAGTAGGTTGAAATAAGTTTAAATAGGCAGTGATAGGTAGAAAAAGGTTGAAATAGATTCAAATGGGTTTAAATAGGTTGAAATAGATTCAAATGGGTTTAAATAGGTTGAAATAGATTCAAGTCGGTTTAAATAGGTTGAAATAGATAAACTATCATCGTCGGTAGTTCTAGTGTGAAAGAAGAAAATACACTTTGTTTCATATTTACAACCCACCTAGAAATCAACATTCATTTCCGATCAGAGCAAGGATATTTTCACAAATTTAACATTTTAACTGCCACAGTGAAAACGGACGTACATAGCTAGACACATTTTATTTCGTTTTTTTAGTCATAAATCATCGAAAATAGATACGTTTAGTTAATAGAGGCTGTTTGTCTTGTTTTAAATTATCCTGCGATATTAATATTACGCAAAAAGTTTGCAAGAGTATGTAAACAAGTCCAGCCTCTTTGCAATCTTTTAACTACGAAGTATCTCCTACCTGTCAGTCAACGTGTTAATCCAACATGATGAGAACACCTAAAGAGAACGATTTTTTATTGATGTCTTGAAATGCATACAATAATTTAAATTACACAAAAATCATTGAATTGTAAGATTGCTTAGAAGAACTATTGCACATTTCAATGTTTCAGCAAAAAATCTTTTTCTGCAGATTTCTTACCATGTTGAATTACATTTGTGAAAATACCCACTCTCTAATAGGAAATGAATGTTGATTTGTAGGAGGGTTGTAAATATGAAGCAGACTGTATCTCCGAAATTAACACCAATAAAAACATTTCACAGTTTTCATACGGTGTTCCAAGCATAAAACATGAACAGTATGTTCAATGAAAAATTGGATTTAAACTTTTTGAAATTTAGATTGATCGCTCCTTTGAGACGAATCGTAAGAATAAGTTAAGCTGTACTACGTCTTCGCGTCGAAATCAGGAGCACCTATCTCAAGGGGGGCAGACAATTACTCGCGAGCACTTCTGCCTCTTGAAAATGGAATCTTTTTAACTACTATAGCCACCTGCTATAGACGGCCAATCGAATAAATGGCGAGTCGTAAAAGCAATCTTCGAAACGGGACGACGTATCGTCACCACATGAGTATTGATCCGGTTGAACGTTCTGCAAACGAGAACTGCTCGATTCAGGCGTCGCTTCCGAAATTCTAACCTCGCTTAACCGTTTTCAGCCTGCAGCCACTTTAGACCACGCCAGTGAAAGCCATCGAGGGCTATTTGCGAACCAAATGCAGGCTTTATTTAGCTCATTCCGTAAAAATTGAATTTCTAAATCTCGGAAGCTTTATTTAGCCTCGCCGCTAAAATTGAATTTCTAAATCTAGGAAGCTTTATTATTAAACTTATCCTCGAAAAATTGAATCCTCGAATTTCTAAGGATTTATTTAGCTCATTCCTTAAAAAATTAATCTCTAAAACTTTATTTAGGTCATTTTTTAAAAATTGAAATACCAAATGTTGAAGGATACCTTTAGCTAATTCCTGAAAAATTGAAACACCAAATATTGGAGGCTGTATTTCGCTCATTCCTTTAAAACTAAATCTTTAAATCGTCACAATGAATAAAAAATTTATTCTCTAAAAATGATTAGAAAATTATTTCTCTTGGAATTACACGCCCTATTTATGAAATGTAAAGGATAAGAATTCCTAGAAAAATTTGCATTCTTCATCGATTAATCTCAGGTTTTTTTCTTTGTCTTTTTTTGATGTTCTCGTTACCCATTGGATAGCTTTAGTTTCCAATGAAAAGAATTTTAAATGATCCAGAAATTTATGTGAACATTGCAAAATGTAAATTACACGAAACACGTTGATGTTTTCTTCTGTGAAAGTGTTACAAACACGCAAACCAAATTGTAAAACAACGACACAGATGGATCGTGTTGCATTGCCGATAAAAGTTCCCTTTCCCGGTGGTAAATTAATTTACGTGAACTAATGGGTAAAGCAGCGATACGTAACACGATCAATTTTTCCCGAAAACAACCGAACGGTCAGGGTGGAATAATAAATTGTTACGATGACGATCCATCATGAACAGTTTTGGCAGAAATGGTGTAACCTGGCTCCTTGGAAAATTTGTTAGGACTATTAGTTAACTGTCTACAACTGTATTACATGCTGCGCACTGTATATTTTACCTTAATATTAAACGTAACAATTCTTTCTAAAGTGAACAATTTTTATTATTATTGAATTAATACAAAAGTATTGATAGATTTTCTGCAGATGACATGATCGTCATGGTTGTGTGAAAACAATAAACAATTATGTTAATATATTAGTTACTGATGTTAAGTTTAGAACAAAAGTTAACGCGATTGAGTGCGATACATTGTTTAAACTAAAATTGAAATTGAGGTCCTGATAAGAAATTAAAAGATGGAAAGAATAAACGTTATAAATATCACAAAAAAAAAACATTTTTTATTTTAATTTATTCTTTATAGTTGCATCAACCTGTAACAACAGGGTTAGATATTAGCGACTTCGATTGCATTCAAATTGTGATCGGTTTGGAGAAGCTATTGTGCCAATCACATTCTGTGGTAAACTATATATTTATTAACATAATTTAATTATATAAATTTTCTCAATAATAATATTCTAAAAATTTCGGTATTAGAATACAAATTTATATAAACAATACATATATTATAAAAGAATCATTATGTATTTCGTTGAATTATTATAGAGTTACAATTAAATGTATTATTAGTCTACTCTTTCAGCGAAAACCCATAAAATCTATTACACTGACCCAATACTTCAATGACTATTCGCTGAAATTTCGTCACCTATGTTTGAAGGTATATGTATGTAATACATATCTTACACAACTCAGTGATTGACATACCTAATATAATATTTCCGATCAATAATTAATATTTATAACTGGTGTTATATTATACTCCGAAATAAAAATTTGTTTTAAAAAAATAAAAATGTAATACTACATTTGTATATACCTACATGTATTATAATTATATAATTATAATAGTGAATAATGGAATTGTCATGTAACAGTATTTGATAATGTTATTTTCAATTTTCTGGCAAATAATACAAGTTTATTTCATGATTACGTATTGTTTACAACGTTTTGTTCCGAAAGGGCCGAAGGACTATAGAAATCGCGTTAGAGAGCCACCCAAGCACCTAGAATCAATCAAGCACAGTGACAGTACGTATTTTCGGCAGGACTAAAGACAACTGCCAGACCGCGGTGGGATAATTAATCGTCGTGAGATAAAGTAACGAGGGACAATCGATTTTGCAAAGCGCCAACGTCAAACTTTTCCTGTCGAGGTTTATCCGTCCTGCAATCTCAGCACCCTCGACACTAAGCGTTCGCTCGAGAAATTCCGATCTCTACGCAGGATGATAAATCTTTCGCTCAAAGAGCGCTTCGAACCCAAACTTCCGTGACAGTAAATAATTGTCGCGCGAAAAAAAATCCGATGTGACAGGTGAATTCTGTGGATTCGGTCCCTTTCAGAAGAAATACAATACACAAGAATTTAATATGTTCGGACCGATTCTTTGATTTCATTTCTCGTGAATAGCTTAAACATCGTCATTTTTCATTTGGTCGCGCAATAATATTACCCGATGAGACGTTACGAAACTGTTGAAGGTTTTAAAGAAGTATTACCTAGAGAATATTACAGTGTAATAACCTATACTTATGATATCAGCAGATGCAATCTATATAAAACATAACAGGCTCATGCCACGCCAAATCGATCACTTTTCGCACCCGTTACCAGGGATTTTGTTCAAAATAAAATATGTTGTAGTCCACGTGAAATTAGGGTGGGTTTAAGTCACCATTTTTCGGTTCCCGAATTTGTTTGAAAAATATAGATCACTGAAATTTACGATTTTTGCGTATTTCCGTGAAACCGCGATATACTTGAAAATTTATATCTCGGAACCTATTTATCTTATCGACTTCATTCTTCGATTATTTTAATCTAAAGGATTGCTGTAATAATTGTTTTGTTATATAAAAAGTTTACTTTTAATACTGAAACATATAAACAAATTCTTTTTTCACGATTTTTTCTGTGATGTGCAAGGGGCGTTTAAATTAAAAGAATATATAGTCATGTTCTAAATATAGCAACTAAAATTAGTCTCATAAATATAGCAATTATAATGAGCCTCACAAAGAACAGTAAAAGTGACTGGTCTACCCCCCCTTTCAGGTAAGCGCGTCACGGCGAGCAGTACAACAAATTGTTCATTTTTGTGTCAAAATCGTGGAACTTTTGATAGAAATAAGATAGAAAGACTTTGACGAGGTTAAAGCTACAATACTGCAGAATCGGGGAAAATTGCGGGAAAAGTATCAAGCGCAAGTTTTGACCTTGGAAATCTACGTTAAACTTGATATTTTTTTAGGAAAATTAGTTTTCCGTGATAATGTGTGATTGAATTTATTTTTTGACCCGTTGTACATCATTTCCTATAGATTTCGACAAACCGAATTCAAATCTGGCCATATAGAATATTTCTATATCTTTAGAATTTTAAGAAAAGTTCGATTTAAATGAAAAAAATATCGATAAAAATCATGATTATTCTGGTTTACATGCTTTGATAACACTAGTTTGTTGTCAGTGCATGTACGCAGACTACATTTGAGGAAAAGTGTTGTCAATGCATTTTACCACACTGGAATTCGTACGGTAACAGAGGCCATCTAGCCACCGGTACACGTCTCTGTTACCGCTAAGACCGTGTTTTAAGGTTGCTTCCTGCCTCCTCAGCATTCGCAACGGATATCAGAAACGGGGACGAAGGAACATCCACGAATGCCAATATACTCCTCCGACAAATCCGGGTCACGGAGTCTCCTTCCGAACCCGTCGACGTCTCGTGGAAAATCGCGAGCAATTTCCACGGAAATTCCACGAGTTCGAAGTCAAAATTCACGAACGGCAACATTCTACCCCGGGTGGGGGACGGAGGTTTAGATTTTCATGGCCCACGGGGAGCAACTGGCGGGGAAAACTGGTTGCACGAGATGAGAATGCCCGGGGATCGAGTTTATGACGCGTCTCGTTTGCGGGCTACGCGAGGAATGCCCGTCTTTTCCATCCACTTTACGAACCATGGGACACGATACGATATTCGCTTTTCCGTTCTACATGGAACCGCGCTCGATCTTCATCCCTCTCTGCGGTCACGATTCAAGTGAGAGAAAGTGTGCCGGGCGATCCAATGAATTTCTATTAAAAAAAAAATATTTCCTGCACGAGAGAGAAGTCTCGAATGTTGGGTGAAAGGTTCTCTCTTGTTATACATACGAGGTTTGATCAAATAGTTCCGGGATTTTCAATTCTGATATAATATGTGCATCTATTCCATGACACTTGTTAAACCATTGTAAAACTATACTTTGGTCTTCTATTACATAATTCTGCAGAGTAGAGACATACTTTTTGACACAAGCAGATCGAAATAGATAGAAATAGACAGAAATAGAGAGAAATAGGCAGAAATGGACAGTAATAGATAGAAATAGATAGAAATAGATAGAAATAGACAGAAATAGATAGAAATAGATAGAAATAGATAGAAATAGATAGAAATAGATAGAAATAGATAGAAATAGATAGAAATAGATAGAAATAGATAGAAATAGATAGAAATAGATAGAAATAGATAGAAATAGATAGAAATAGATAGAAATAGATAGAAATAGATAGAAATAGATAGAAATAGATAGAAATAGATAGAAATAGATAGAAATAGATAGAAATAGATAGAAATAGATAGAAATAGACAGAAATAGACAGAAATAGATAGAAGTAGATGGAATGATGGGTGAACGGGTGTCTCTCTTGTCATCCGAGGTTTGATCGAAAGATTTCTTGGATTTTTTATTTATTTCAAAAGGTATTTTAGGTAATATTTGTTCGTCGATATAAGGTAAACGCACCAATGAAGGAACACTTAAGGGCTTCTGTAAACATTAAAGTCGAATTTCGAATGATAATAATATTAATAAATTTTTCAGCACACGAAAATTTGAACATTTTTAAAATTGTTTGAGTATGAAATAAGGTGTTGAAGAAAATCAATATATGTATACGCTGAAAATTAATCATACGGTGGATGCAACAGTAAATGAACACGTACCACTGAATTACATAATATGTAATATAAAACCGAGTAAATTAAGTTATTAAAAGTGAGCAAATGATTAAATATTGATTTATTTGCACTAGTGATATCTGTATCTTTTCTTTTTAATTTAATTAATTATACTTTTCCAACTTTTCAAATTGACATCTGCCTGTTATAAGAAGGTATAAATATTAAAAAATCCAAATTTTATGTGCAAAGTATTTATTAACATTATTATGATTTAAAGTTCGACTTTAATAGTTATAAAATCTCTTAAATGTTCATTCATTGGTGCGTTTACCCTGAACTAATCCTTGAACTACGAATTTTCTATAGATTACTACAAGTATTTCCCTATTGTAGATAATAAGAATCTATAGGAGATTAATCTATAAATAGATACAGGATCGAGGAGTACGAACACATTCTCTTCGATGAATTAATTCATAGAGACCACCGTGAGATAGACTACTTAATGGATCGAGAGTACACAGAAATGGGTTCGAACCGGATCTCCACTATTCCCTTGGTGAATGTTAATATCTGAACACCGTGAAAATTAACTCAAAGACGTATTGTTACCTCACACAGGGAACTTCGAAAACTTCGGAAGCTCGGAGGCATGGATTGCAAAATGCACAAAACGAGCAAGAGATATCTGCACAGACATGCTGGAAATTTTGAACAAAGAAACTGGGTCAAAGTGTTACATCCGCGTCCAGAATACCGTAACAAATTACATCGTCCCTGTCCCTGGTCGATGTTCTTTTTCTATTTTTTTTTTTTTTAAACATTTCCATCGTAATCACAAGAGGAAAATTACAGAGGGCAACTGGCCAGAAATTATTATGATTAAATTCTCGCGACTAAATGACGATAAAATGATTAAGCTTTTTCAACCGTCCTCATTAAGGAATGAAAATTAGAGGACACCGAAAAATTGCAATTTACTAGATTACTGTTTTTCCCCCCCTTCACTTACACAGGTACGGGATGAGCACGGACCACGCGAGATGGAAAATTGGAGGTGAGCTGGTGATGGTCCTTTAAAAGTTTTACGACGACCTCTCCCCGTTAGGCCCTATCGTCCTCGACCTTGACTGACGTTCCACGGAAATTTCAATTCGCTGATTAAATACTTAATTTACGAACTGGAATTACAAACTTCAATCAGTGTTTACTGATTCCTATGTTTCCTGAACATTGCCAAGATGCTAGATCGTCGACTAATCAATATTACATACTAGTTTTTCAGATGATAGAAGCAATTGATATTTCTTGAGACGTTCACGAACAATGTATCCTCGAGACATGGTATTTCACTGAAGATTTGTGTAATAATTATTTCAATAATTTATCACAAGTACTACGGCCTATACAGGATGTTTACGCTATTACCAGTGTTTCTCTCGCATCATGACCAATCCAACGATTGTCATGTATATATATATATATATATAGGACAAATAACTTAAGAAAAGTCAACAGAAGTTGTACAACATTGAAGTATACCAAGGCGTTCGCTAAAAAAACGAAGCTACAGTTTTATTCTATTATAACAGTATTTTTCTACTTTTTTTCGTATTCGATGGATATTCTCGATATTCGAACTGATATTTTTTGACAGAATTCAAATCCACACCTGTTGTAACATCCCGTACACACATTTTACATTCGTTGAACAAGAGCCTCGGTTTGAGCCGATTCTATCTAACGGCAATTTTTAATAATAAATGTCATGTCGATAACACGGGGGGAACAGTGTCAGGTATTTTATTTCGCGTGGGATACGATCGAGCATACACACGTACACAGGTCCGTCGCAATTGGCCCGATAAGAGGAACATGGAATTGCAAAATTGTGGCTCGCACGGCTAATAAAAGTGTCAGCTGACGAGCGTATTGCATGCGACGAGAAATATACTACGTGTTTACGTTAGAAACCGCATCTAGTAACGAGCATTTATACTGGTACGCGATCGAAGCTTTAATTCCACTAGAAGGTCGCATTATTTACAATAATTAATTCACGAATTAGTTGATACCTGTTATCTTTGTAATTTCACCATGGTTTATCTCTGTGGTTATTTTCTCTTATACATATCACGGTAGATTTTGGTAAATTCTTTTAATTTTTATATATTTCGAGATTTCTCATTTAACCCTCAAGCATTGCATTACTGTTCTGTGAATTAAATTGGGTCCGAATTAAAAGCAATTAAGGAAATATGTTTGCCTATCACTGGATTATAACATATTTAAGCTGTTGGTGTGAAATTAATTTGCAGACGTCTATAACAACAAATTTAATAAAGTACCAAACTTTGGGTTTAAGTCAAATTGACTGGAACAGTAAATAAGGATTAAAATCACCAAAGGGTTAAATATAATATATTTAACCAGAAAAAAATTATCTACCTATCTCCAATAATAATTCAAAATTTTTTAAATTGTTGATTTTATACTTGTTTGAAATATAGTGTCAAGTTTTTTTCAATAAATCATAACTGTTCATCCTAACAAACTGATCAAAATGAGTTTTGTTGACTTGTTTGACTGTATCCTAAACTTTTTATAAATTTTTCAATAGTGTCTTGCTATTATAAAATTGCATTTCTTTAGAACAATTGCAAAATAAGTGGTTAAAAAATAGTTTCTACTAACTGCAATAACTTTCATTACGTACTCTTATGTCTCCAGTGTAAGCACCCACAAAGCTCATTTGGATCAGTTTGTCAATTCAACGCATGATCTATTGAGAAACCGTTGACACTATATTTGAAACAGCTGTAAAATCAACAATTTAAAAAAACAAATCATTTGAGATACGTTTATATATCACTAAACACTACAATATATCCAAGTATGAACAAAATCCGAAACGTTACTCCAAAAAGTGTTCGATTTCGCTTTGAATGACCCTACATCGAATCACTTGTATCGATAAATCAGTCAGTGTATCTGTAACTTACGATCTGTCGGGTCTGCACACCTTAAGGGGTCGGAAACACACGCTGAAAAGGTAATGGAAAAGAAAACAGACCACGATCCGTTCGTCTCTCAGACATCGTTCGTTCGTGAACTTCGGCAATTTCTCTTCTGACGTGAAACGAAAGCATTTTCCGCGGTGAAGTCGAGGGGATCGAAGGGTCGGAAAAGGAATTCTAAAATTAGAGGAGCCTCTCCCCCGTGTTTCATCGGAACGATTTCGAGGGTTCGTACGTGACACTCACCCTTGTCGTCTGCTCGGAACTCCTCCTGGAGTTGTTCTTTGGTCGGCTCTGGGTCCGATTTGGTCCCCGTCTGCTTCGCGGAGGATTCAGTCTCCTTCATACTCTTCCTGGCTTGACGGCCGCGGAACGCCGCCTGTATCCTCGTCGCGGCTTCTTCCCTCTCCTTAACGACGACCTCGTCGTCTTTCCTCGCCTCTTCGTTCGACTCGTTCGGCTCGGACTCCTTCTCCCCTGTCTTATCCTTATGAGCGTCCTGCGAGTCTACCTTTTCTGGACTGGTCTCGGACGCTTTTGGAATATCTGAAAACCAAGTGGATACGGACGTGTCAAAGTGTGGTCATTTATTATCGTGGCTTTATTTAACAGTCACTTGTCCAATTGGCCTAGAATTTGACATTGAAGTAAAATATCGTGTAGGCATCATTGAAAATGATGCCTACTGGTACTATGGAAAACCTTTGTTCGCATCTTAAAGTGAATATTAATATTTTCCTTCACTTTAAAGGAAAATTACTTAATTTCAGAGAGATTACTAGAATCATTAACTCGAGATTATTTAATCTGTATTAGATTATCTCTATTAGATTAGGAGAGATTAACTAGACAATTACGAAATAGAATTCAGGAAAGTTAGTTCATTTTCACCTTTTATCGATTTAATTAATTTAATCAACAGTTTCCAGACCTAGTTTAGAAACCCTGTAGCGCACAGAGAAGTTATTTCTGCAATTAGCTTCACTCTCAAGCTTCGAAAGGAATCAATTTCTAAGTTCCAGTTACGATGCTTGGGAACTTCATCTGAATTTAGTCAATAGGCATAAGTGCATAAGAAATTTTCCAAAATTATAATATTATTTGATGTACATACACAGTCGGGTACACAAGATTCGATAAAAGTGCATCGTTCGCTAAGAGATTTAATCATAGACTTTGATGAAATCTCGCCGTGTGTATGTAATTCTCTTTGAACTCCGCGTTTCATGCAGCTCTCTTGATTAAGCTGCGGCTTTCCTGCCTCTCGGAATTTGTGGAAACTTCCGTTCTCAAATGCTCCAGTTTCGTTTTATTTGCTACACCAAACGAAGTTTAATATGTGTCTGTATACTTCAACGGGAAATATTCTAAATAAAATGTGCGTTTTTATACTACTATAATTACTAAAAATAATAAACACTTCATTTTATTATGCTATTAAAGATTTTCCTTACAAGTTAATTGCTGAAAAATTAAACAGAGGATTATATCCCTTGTAGTCGTCAATGAAATTGCAACCCAAGTGGTTAAGTATTTAAAAATAGACATTTAGATTTAGAATCTGTGTAATCTATCGCATTCATATCATAAGGATTTCTGTTAAAAATATACATATTTGGGGGAGTGATGTAAAACATGTAACTTTTGTATTGAAATAAAAATATTTCTTTTTGTAAGATGTATTTAATTCTCGTGTAATAACCAGTAAACATTTTAGATTTTCAATTAAATAAGGAATTAATAACTGGTATTAATAATTTCTATTTATTTTTATTTCTGTACATTTTTTCATTATGAAATAAATCCTGTTAAGAAAGAATTTTTGCTTTTCTTAAGACGCTGGGTCGGTCGAATGGTCGCGAAGGGTTCTATATGAACTCTTTAGAGCGCACTTTAGGAGTGAGAAGAGCACTTGAGAGTTCACGCCTTCAGGTCAGGGATATCCGACTCGTCAAGATTTTCTGTCCCTCGTTCCTACAAATTGTGAGTTCGACAAATTTCTCTCCCGGCAGACTGAAACTACAAGCACGCTGTGCAACATAAGTCAATGTTTATCTGAATATTGCAGTCAAAAATATTTCTTAAAAACGGACATTGTAACATTATTGCATTTAAATAATTTGTTGAATAAAATTTACGTCTCAGTAAAACAAATTTTTAGACATATTCTATATACTATCCGTTTTCTCAGTTCATATAAATAATAACCTTTTCTAACGAGTTTTAATGTTGCACTGATTACAACGTTAGTGGTGTTGAAATAGTACGAACTTTACAACTTTCATTCACATTTTTTAGAAACATTAACACATACATCTACTTGAAAGAAATGCAAAACTACTTTTCATGCATAGGATGTCCACTTATCCCTTTTGTAGAAACTGTTAAAAGATGAACAAAACTCCAAAGGGATGTAGTTAAAGGAATATTTTAATCTACAGCTCAAAGAATTTCATCAGAAATTGAATTTTAAAAAGACAGAAGATGCATTCCTTTTTACAATGTAATTATAATCAGACGCTTCTTTCAATTTCTTTTATATTTTAGTATTTACACTTACAAGTGCTTTTGTCACGAAATAATGGAAGAAAGACTTAGTAAAAATAAAAAAGGGTCGAAAGAGATGGTCGTTCGTTATTAGTGAATACGAGACCCCAGGTAAGTCCTACTGTGTTACTAATGTACCACTGAAAGAGGCGAGGAGTTGCAACAACGTCATGAACAAAAAGATATGAAATTTCATTTAAAAAAAATCTAATTGAACTTGAAAACCCTCACCCACCACTGCATCTATAGAAAAATTATTTTTTCTTATTATACGTTCATTCAAATGCCCTTCGTTTTGCTATAATTATACATATAGTATCTAAGTAAGCAACAGATTTTGACTCATAATATTCAAGTACCCCTATATAAGCCTTACAAAATTTGGAAGTCTCCAGGAATGTAAGCATAAACCATTCTTCCTTTTTCTTTTATGGGATTCACCTTTCATTATAATTTACAGAAAACCTATATACACTATGTGGTACCCAAAAAACTTGTTCAGAAACAATTTTTTTTTGTTTCTCCACTCCCTTAGGAAACATCGAACACTGTTCTCACCAGGAAACAAATGAGTTTAATGATAATTATATAGCAGATAATTCTCGACAAAAATATTTGACATGAATTTTTCTTTATTAGCCATCGTCCATATTAAGGAAGTGATACCAAAGTCGAAAACTGAGAGATGAAAATATATTTTTGGAAAATTTTGCAATTTTGAACGTGGATTTTAGTCATATAACAAAATTTTACAAAAAAATTCAAAATTTTTAATATTATCTAAACAAATATTTTTTTATTAAATTTTCTTATGTGATTAAAATCCCCATTCAAAAATGCGCAACAAACTTTTCCTACTCCCTGTAGTTTCCGTGATATTCCAAGAAATATACTTTCATCCCTCAACTTTGGAGTCTGTTATCACCCCCTTAACACTAAAACTACCGACAACAAACGTATACCCATTTTTATTGGTCAATAAACATAACACACTTTTAAAAATTGACAAATTTATAAATTAACTGATTTCTTTATTTTCATATCATAATAAAAGTTGTAAAAGATCGAAAAAAGTGTATTGTCATAACATTTTAATCACCATTATGAGAGTGTACTGAGCAGTCATTTTGACTGGTTTGGTAGTTCTACACAGTGTTAATATGAACGATAACCAATAAGAAAAATTCGTGTCAAATATGTTTTCGAGAACTATTTCCCACATAAGTTACATTAAAATTAACGTGTGCAGGTTCGACATGTTCCCTTGTCAATTCACTCGCATACACACACAAATACACACTGCATAGAAATAAAAGTTAGGTAGCCAGATGAAAATTTCGAAAGATTTCAGGCGTTTCTCTGTTTTTTAGGACAAGCACGGCTCATTTTTCTGCTAACGCACACAACTCGTACTTCTTCGCGAACGCTTGTGTAAATAGAGGGCCATGTAGGCCAGGGGTGGAGCGGCGGTGTATCGCGAAGGGGGGGGGGGAACGGGAAAAAGAAAAGAATGGACTCGCGTGGGAGACGGTGATAACAAAGAAACCCGTGAATCATTGCCGTTGCACCGCTAGTGACACGTGTACACGTTTCTCGCGCGCCCGAACACCACGACTGTACCTCCTCCAGTCTTACTCCAGTAAATGAACGTGTGGCCCGATATAAAAGAAAACGGTGCTTGGAAATTAAAATGGAGGAATTTCGAGTGGCGAATTGGGAAAGATCCAGGTCAATTTCCAAGAGTAATTTCTAACGCGACCCTGGCTCTTATGTCCGTTGCTCAGGAACGTGAAACTGGATCATCTTCCATGTTAGGGGATAATTATTTGTTTGTCGAAGTGGACGGCTGCCAGAATGAGATCGAATGTGACAATTGGAAAATATGGACTTGTTTAGTGTCGAGAATAGACGGTTCGATCTGTAGCAATTACTACGGCTGAATCGCAAATGCATTGCTTTTTGCGTCGCAAGAGACATTAATTGTACGATTATCACCTTTCGAAATTTTCCAATTCTTACTTCAAACTATATTAACTATCTTGGGGTTTATGTCGACACAGGGCTAACTTGGAAATTCCATATCGTATCACCTTTCTTCGCAAAGGACTACGCACACTTAACAGACCCAGTGGTGGCTGATCGGACGACATTCAAAATTAAAGCAGACCTTTCACCCCTTGCCGTATTTTAACGAGTCTGACTCGTGATGAAGATTTTGGCCCAAACGTAAATATCACGAGTCAGACTCGCGGAATGATTTTTTGCAGAAGAAAAAGTTAAAGATCCTTATATAATCAAGGCATCATTAAGATTATTTGGATTTACATCTACCCAATTTGGGGCTTAGCATCGTAAACCAAAATAAAAGAATAGCCTCAACACAAAGTCTCATAGTAAGGGAGTTTTGACACATTGATAGGTAACAAAAAAAAAAACATAAATAGTAGATACTTCAAATCGACACAAACGTTAAATTTCAACAGTTTCAATTGTTTTGAAAATCGCAGCCAATTTAGCTAAAACGCAGATGTAATACGATATCAGGATCCTCGAGTACTCTGAAACCGATCTTAAATTGTTGACAACATGAAACAAGTATTTTTTATTCCCCAGTGTAATTTCATGTTATGCTCCCTGCTAGCTAATTACACCACCTATACTACCTACAATGACGGCATAAATAAAGTATACTGTCATTAGTTCAAAAACTGTACCCACAATGCATACAGATAAAAAAATGTTTCAACAATAAAAATTAATTTTGGTTACCATATGCTACTGTTCCTTATAACCAGTTTGCAGAATTTTCCTGTAACTGTATACTTCCATAAACTAATTTACGAAACACAAAAACTTTAAGGGCTGATTTCATTCCTTCAGAAAAACCTTCCAACAGAGAAAAATTATTTCTCTCGTATCTCATCTGCTGTCTTAAATTCTATTAAATAACCAATCAAATTATACTAATTTAACTTTTAATTTATATTTATAATTGATATAATATTAATTATATTTATAATTAGTATTATATTAATTATAAATATAAATTAAAAGCCAATATCAGTGTATTCATGTCGCCTCGGAAAATGACGGAGAATCTCCGACCGAAATATTTACACAAGGGAATCATGAAGAAACGATCGAGGTTATAACTGATGACGATGATTAAACGGTAATTACTTCGCGCCAGATGAAATCGAATTATTTTATCTGTCGCCATTAAGGGGACAAGGGTGACGATCAATAATTTCGTATAGGCTGCATAAAAACCGGCCGCGCAATATGGTCAGAGAACGACTCTCTGTCGGACCCTCGTTCCTTTTTACGAGGGGCTTTAAAAACGTTACGCGTGGTTACGACAGCATAAACAATATGGCCGACATTCGCGAAGGACGTACACGCGCCTCGAAAATAGAGACACGAAAGCTGGCAAGATTATGGATCCGTGGAAATTAATTGCAACGAAGGATTACTGCTAACGCGTTAATAGTTAATCCTCTTGATCAGCATGCTAGCAGCAGCCGGAATCGACGACACGTCGAAGCCCCGGAAAATCTAAATTCGCTAATAATCTCGCCTAATTACGTGTCGCTCAAATTATTGTTCGTCGTAAATGGGATGACTTATTTTATCCGGTGCTCCTGGAAAATTCACGTGTCTGTATGTTCTGTATAACGAAATCATAATTCCCTTTGATTAACCGAATTCTGCTTCGCATGGAAAGTGAATTTTGAATTTTTACTTTAAATTTCAATTTGAGCATTAGGAATTCTATCAGTATGGGGAAAGTCGGTGGAGGAATGGCTTAGATTTTGGTTGTTGACAGTAAGTCCTCCAAATTTATAGCTGTTTATAATTCAAATACCGTAAATACGCAGTCGCTTTTAACAGCTTCAACATTGTTTGAATCAGAAGTCTGTGATTTGAATTGAAGGAACAGTACGAATTTCCATAAATGAAATTCGTCAGTTCACGTGTGCAACACCACAAACTTTGTGGCACAAAGTAAAACTTTAATTGGTGGTGAAAATATAATTAATGGTGGCCACCTTTTAAATTGTGCAAGACTAAATGAAGATGACAATGATTTTATTGAAATCATTGCGTTTTGTCTTGAGACATCAAATTTAAAAGATGATCCAATTATTATATAATAACTATATCTATACTTCTTATCGACACTAAAACTATCGAAAATAAACGAATTCTATTTTTATCGCGTTGGTAAAAAGGAGTTTTTCACTTCATATATTGCAACAAAAGGTGCAAATAATTTTTATAACAGTTTTCGAACCAGTCATTTTGATTGCTTTGGTAGTTCTACATTTGTAAATTGCATACTACACGAAAAAAAATTTAAACAATAGTTGCATGATATCAAAGGGGGCATATGTTAAAATAATTGTTCTTCTTTCTCCATGGTTTACACAAAGTTTTGAAGACCACCTTGATGTTTTTTAATGGAACACCCTACATTTCGTTGCAGAAATTGAATGAGCATTAAAAACTGGGTAAATAAGTATTAAAGCATAATAGATCTAATGTGGGTATTAATTGGGATATTTACAATTACAGTTTTATAAAAATATAAGATGTCCCATTTAAAGAAAATCCAGGTGACTTTCAAAACAATATGGAACAACAATTATTACTATAACATAAGTCCACCTTGGAGTCATGTAACTTTTGTTTGAAAAATTCTTTCGTGCATTAAGTGAGTTACGAGTAATTTGAAATCGTCAAGTTATGTAACTCACCCTCCATAAATTTATATATTCTTCTTATAATGGTGAACAATTGTGCGTTGAATTATTATTATTTCATGTACATCAGTTAATCTTAATAAATCCTTCCTCGAAATTAGAGGCTTCACACAGATTTATGGTCCCGTGTTCATTCATTTGTTATACAATACAGCACGATTAATTTTCAAGGTACGTCGACACTACCTAAGTAGAATTCGTGAACAGTAGTTAAAGTAACGTAAGACAGAATTAGAACGCTTTATATCACTTCACTGTTATACGGGTTAATGATAATTTGCTTAATTATAAAGCCGCGACATCAGTCCGGCTGGGGTTTACCCAACTTATTCGAGAGTCGGCTAAAGACTTAGTACGGCAATTAAGCCTCATTAAGCAATCACGAAAATTCACTATTTTCCTACAAAATTGTTACGAAGAACAAATTACCGCGGGGTAACAGCTAACAAAGAGAGAGAGACATTACATAAATTAGAGAATGAACATGTTACACTAGACATAATATGAAGTACAGTTATTCGACGTAGTAGTAGATTTTAACTGTGTATGCATAATAAATTTTATGCAAGGAAAATTAAATGTATATACAATGAATATAAAGTAGAGCAATGTGCATAGTTCATTTTGCATACAAATTGCTTATCAACGAGATAATAAATTGTTGCTGTTAAGCTAATGAATACATACGTAGGCTAAGTTATATTATACAGTAAATTATGAACTGTAAAATAGATGTCGCTTATAAATTTTTACTTTGTGATTCTTATAATATGCGTTCAATAAGATTCAAATTCTCGAGCACATCCGAAAAGATACGATTTTAATGAATTTTTCGTCTTATAAGAGAAATTAAAGTATTGTCCATTTTTTTAGTAACATGTCTGACATTAAAAATACTTGTTTGAAACTGTTGAACTGAAAAAGTTGAACTAAGAGTTATTTATTGTATTTTCTTGTTAGAAAAGGTCAAAACCTATGCGACTACCTATGCAATACAATATTATAGGAAATATGATTTGGTAGTTATAATAGTATGTATTCCAAATCGAACAGCTTTCAATTTAACTAGCTTTTCTATCAGATTATCTCATAAATAATGTCTTCTCTATAAATAATATTTTTAAATACTAGGATTTTTGTTAAATCACGATTATAAAAATTTCATTCGTCTATAATACATGTTTTTACAAGTAACTCAGTTCATTCTCTTAACACGAATTACTGTACCTTCCATTAAACTGTTCTCTACTAAATTCAGTTCGTCTCGCATCGTCGAGTGCTCTTGATTCATCCCAGGAGGGGGGATCGTGTTTAATTAAAACAAAGTTCAATCTAGGCGAGATATGATCTTGCACGAGCCAAGAGTAACCATCGAGGGATTTAAGGGCGCATCGAGGTATTTAAGATCCTTTCACGCGTCTCACTTTCACCTTGCGGAGGGTAATTCATGGTTTTTGCGGCGTTGAGTCACGATAATCGAAGCGACCGTTTTAGGGAGAAACGTCACCTCTGCCCTTCAGTGATTAACGAGCATGATCCAACGATCGTTAGAGTGGAAAGTGAGATTCAACGTGTCGTGTCTCGGCGTGTAAGTTGTTCACGTGCTTTCAGGTGAAACTATAAATAACGAAACCTTAAAGGAATTTAACGTCGAAATTGCTTTGGAAAAACCGAGGTGGATGTTTAGTATTATACTTGAACCAGATTGTGTCAATATTTATAATAACTTAATCACAACACGATTACAGATTTCGAGTTAGAGTTAATAATAAAATTCTAGAATTTCATATTAGTTAACTTGGAAGTAATTTCCTTCGTCAAATTAATTGTAAACGCAAAAAAGTTTATATTACAACAATGGTCCAGAATGAAACTTTAGCAGCTCAAGTGGTTAGAAATAAATTTCTTTTATTTTCTAAAAACAAATTTCTATTAACTCTTGAACATTTGTTTTATGCATTATTGTTCTCCTTGGAATTCTAAGAGATAAGTATCCTAGATTAGTAATGCTAGAAGGTTAATATCATTAATCTTAGTAAAAAAAATAGAAAAAAATTCTCTGAACATTCAGATTTTCAGGAAGGTATTGAAAACACTTAATGAATGATGACATCGTCTAAGAGGATCCCGAAAGCTGTACAAAATTTATTCATTTATCTACTTCTATCTAAATCAAATTTACAAGTTATCGATTGCTTAAGACAAATAATCGTACGAGCCGCTAAATTTTGACTCTGGACCACTGTACGACTGCTTCGTATATTCAAATATTTCGTTTTCTTATGTTTTCTGCATTCTCGACGTACTTCTAAAAGCTAAGAGAAAAAATAACAACCAACGATGATGAAATCAATTCTAAGTGGCTTTCTGTAATTCTAGCTTAGAACGCATTAAAATATTTTTAATCTTGTACCCGACTGGTTCGTATTCTCATTGTCAGACATTTCGTTATTTTCTTACGTTTACTGCATTCTTGAGGTCACTTTTGAAGCCAAGAGATAAAGAGAAATAACCACACCGAGGGATGCACTCGACGGAAGTAATGTCTTCGACGACGAAGTCAAACGCGTTCCACGTGGAAGTATCTGTGGTTTGAAAAAAAAAACCGCGAGTACGGAATACGATATGGTTTCCAATAGCTCGATCGCAGATGGTTTCCTTTATTTTCGCATTTTGCTGCTCCCAACTGTCCTACATAACTCTTCCTATCGCCATTATTCCCGAGGCCATCGACTGGCCCGGAAACTCGGAATCCCATAACTTTTTAACGAAGATAAATGCAGTCAGGTTTACTGGGTCCCTATGGAACCCACATTAGCGCAGCATTCCGTTTGGTTAATAATCTGATCAACGGAGTTAAAGGAATCTATTAACCCATCTAGAGGATGACAGCAAACTGAAATTTAATCGTTTTACTTGTCCCGAGTAGACACTGGTGTCGAAAGATTAACATGCAATTGAAATGAAATTAAAATGAAATTGTAGTAATCATTAGACTGTGGATTCTATGTGCATTTTTAGAGCATCCGATCGTCGACAATTCAAGACAGTAAAAAGTTTCAGAAAGTTTACTCAGGCTTTCTATTTACATATGTCGAACGTACGAAAACCTTTAACGAACTAAATTAATTTTTCTTTGCATTCCTTATCGGGAAATTAATCCATAAAATTGTATATACATACTAGCATAAACATTTGCAGTCTAGTGAATACTAAAATTTCATTTCTTAGCTTTAATGAACGAGAGAAACGAAATAAAATTCAGAAAATAAAGGTATCCTCAATGATTATTTTTTAAGAAAACTGCCTCCATAGTTTATGCGTTAATTTATTCAAGTAATAGTAGTTGGAATATATGAATATACTAGAGCAACGACGAAACAGCGATAAAGTACCTACTTCAAGTAAGAACTCAGTGGCCACAAATGGGCAGTATTGAATATCTAACCTGGATTGCAGTCATCAAATCCGTTTGTTTTCCGATTACCGTGAGATATTTAAAAACACAGAGAGATTAAAATGAAACAGCTCTTCTAACCGTAACTGAAGAATCGCGACGCTTTAATATTCAATGCATTCATCCGGAAAGAGGATCTGGAGGAGGGATTACGAAAGAAAAAGGGGATTTCCAGTTGTTCCGTCACACCTTTCGTTACGATAAAGTGATCACAATGAGTTATTAAAGCAACACTCCTCCATGAAAGTGCCTGCAGTTAAATATTATTCTTTTGATGCTTCCAGCAAAGTTACGACGACTCCTCTTAATAGACCTTAATCTAATCCAAATAATAGTGAAACATTCTTGAGACATAACGTTTTATCGTGACAAAGAGAAAATCGTGTTGTCTTACTTCGCCCCTTGCCTTATAATGTACTAAATTTTAAATCAAGAATTATTCATTTCAAACAAATCTACATGGAAATTAATTCAGGGACTAGTGAACTACTTAAAGCACATCAAACTACACAGTCAATTGTGAATTCATCTAAAGGTGTTACTATTAGTGTTGTTGATGACCCTAAGAAGTAACTGATGTGACCATAAACAATAAAAAAAATATTTAAATTACAGAATAACAGCACACTTACAAAGAACACATAATTCCTTTTCTTTTTAGCAAATTATTATAACAGTAAAATATCTCAGACGAGTGCAACAATGAAAGCAATCCGGAGTTAAAGGAGTTTACAACATTTTCTCTCGAATATCAGAACCGTCTCTAAAACTTTCCCCAATTTTAATCAATTCGAAACTTATTGAAACAACTATTTCATGTAACTAGTTTTCTGAAAATTATGTGAATTGCATAAGGTGTTCCATAGTATGTGTCCCCGTTTTGTGGATGAATTCGACGCTTGAAAATAATAGAAAACGCTCGTTTCAATACAGACTAAAGACAATTAAGAATAATTCAATTTGAGGTGAGAATATCAGCAGCTCCCATCTATTAACACTAGAATTACCAAAGCGGTGAAACTTACTGGTTAGACAATTCTTATAATGACGATTAAAATATGTAAAATATATTTTCTCGGATCTTTCACAATATTCATTAGAAAATGAAGAAATTAGTTAATTTATAAATTTGAATATTTTCAAAACATTCTCACGTTTATCGATCCAACAGAAATAGATTCACATTTATCATCGGTAGTTTTAGTGTTAATTAATCTTAACACTAACGCTTCTGCTGCAGTCTCAATCGATCTGACTTATTTGAACTTTATTCGCCCAAATAGCTGAAGGTTCTGCTTCGACTACTCCCCGTAGAATACATATAGAATGGATTGCATAATCGATACGTTACCGAGATGTACGATACGTATACGCAGTCGAATGAAATACAGGTAGGTTCTTTTTTCATTTTCAACGGGATTCCATTTGCTCTTATACGATCGGATGGGGGAGGGTGAAATGATATATGCGTAAAGGAAATTCGAATTCCATGGATGAAATCGAATTTTTGTTACGAATAACAACGCCACGTATACAAGTATATCGAAATTCTATTCCACCGAATGGTACTATCGTGTTTATTAAGCTCTGACAAATACGTATGTGTATCACGTTCTTCGCGTTCCCGACATCTAATCCATAAATGACGCAGAATTTCGTATTCCACGGGGATCGATGAAAGCAGTGTCCGTGGAAATTCGAAATGTAATCCATCAGTATCTACGAAGCAATTTATCTTAATGTATTACGTGTGATGCAAAATAGCAATTTTCTCATCGATAATCCTTATTGATAGTGATAGATTCCTGCAGCATCTGTTACTGGAAATGGTCACCCTTATTTTCTAGTAATTTTTCGACATTTTTCCGTTACAATCGGATTCCCATGTCGGCAATTTAAAACAAAATTACGACACCAACTTAAATTGCTAATAAATCAGCTCAAAATAAATTTTAATCAATCGAAAGGGAAACCATTAGAATCTACACCATTTTTCATTCATATTTCCGTATTATCAAAACTGCGTTTTCATTTAGTTTTGGAATTGAATATGTTTTTGTCACTCTTAGGAACATTTTAAAAATACTTACTGTCATAATGTTAGTTATGTCCTTGTTTTTTGAAACAATTTCCTGGACTTATCAGTTCTTTCTCCTGTTAATAATTATTTCTGCAAATAGTCACTTCTTAGATTGCCTTTAAATTGTCATTTAACTTCTCAAGTTAAGTTTTTAATAACGAGTTTTTCCCGAACTCGTCATATTATTCCCCTGTGTGTCACTTGAACTTGTTATCTTATTCCCTGTACACCTGTCGTGAAAACGTTTATATCGTTGAACTTGACAGGTTGTTAATAATTATCAAATTAAATAAATAAATAAATAAACTTTAAAAATTCATCTAACGCATGTATGTATTCATAGAGACAATAAGTAGAAACAGAATACAACGAGCAGACTCGTTAGTCAAGTCCTATCCAATTGCACGCGTATCCACAAGGTTTTCAAATTCGATTTTCTTGAATACGAAGCATCGTACTAAACAATATTATTCTATATTTTCGACTTAGTTTTGCATGTAGAATCACATACTTTTGGATTGTACCACTATTTCGGAAACACTCTGTATAAAGTGCAAAGAATACCGCCTGCACTCATTCAATGTCTGACTACCTAAAAGTATTAATCTGTCTCCCAGTATTATTTTTAACACGAGAGCTACCAAACCCGTCAAAATGACGGATTGTTTATTTTATGTTACAATTACTGAAATCCTAGAGACAATTTCATCGCAATTTTTATTAACCTCTAATTTCGTATACACATATTAATATATTACACAATTTAACTTAGCATAGATTCAATGCTGGCAGTACCAATGTTAAGTATTACAATGTGTAATATTAAGTAATAAAGTTTAGCTTTGTAGAAAGTGCAAAAATTGAAAATTAAAAATATTTTAAAACCCTTTTACTCGGTTCACCCTCGTGACAACACTTTCGTCTTCCGAGGTACAAAACACATCTAAAGACAGACTAATAAAGGTTCACCTAAACCCACCGTCTATTCGATCATGAACAACGTCCATGTTCCCATTGTTGACACGATCTTTGTAGCTTCCGAAACACTTTTCCCAGATACCAGAGCCACGGTGTGTCCACGGAGGAGGAACGGAACAGGAAGAAGGGAAAAGACGTCATCGTCGTACACCTCTTTGTAATTTATTCTGCGCTCGTTAACCTAGGTAAAAGCCCGTGGGCGCACCGGCCGGGGGTGTCGCTATAACTGCTGGCCACAGAGCACTTTAATTTCAACAAAGCTGCTTAACGAAACGCTCTCACGGGATTTTCAACGTCGATGATCCGGAATTCAGCCTGGTGGCGCGTGAAAAAAAAAAGCGCGCAAAAAAAGAAAATATAAAATTCTCGTAGGCGCAGAAACGCGCATTTTTTTTTCAACGGTACACCGAGAATCAATCGTCTCTCGCAGCTCTAGACATTATTTTTAGCACCGCCAATCAACTGATATCTGTTTCACGCGCTCATTAATCGGCCGTCACACTGTTTTTCTCTTTCTATCTCAGTATATTCGTCATCCCCCTTTTTCACACATTCGCTTTCTTTTTCTCTCACTTTCTGTCTGTGATTTTCTTTTGTTTTCTTTTTTCTTTCTATTCGGCGTAAATGTCACCGAAGAATGGAACCCAGTGAATGCCCCAGTCGCGAGAAGGAGGGAAGAAATTTCTAGATCTACGTTGGAGAAATGGGTAAAAATAGAGGATCGTTAATTTTATGCCCGGGGAACAAGTGCCGTCCGGGTCGAGGTTCGTTGTTGCCCTCCGCGTGTACACGCGAAACTTCGTTCGCCGCAAGAAAACGGCGAGGACGCGGCACGCTTTTAAAGTTCTTGCTAATGAAACACGCGCGCGATCCGTCCGGGCGCTGGCTTCCTCGACAAGTGTTTTGGGGATAGCTGGCGTTCAAGGCAGGTCTAAAAGGACGCGTTAATGTACGCCACCGGCCAAAAGTATGGGACCAGAGTTCATGATTGATGGACCAGTAACTTAGATAAGAATCGGTGGATACGTACAGTGGGTAAAAAAAAGTCTTCATACAGCCTTGAAAGCGGAACAATTTCTATAAAATTGGACCAAGTGACTTGAGTTTTTTTTTTTTTTTTTTTGTGAAGTTAGAAAAATTAGTTTATTAAATGTAATGTAAAAAAAATGAAAAAATTGCAATTGGTCGGAATCGCGAAGAAAAATAGTAAAGGTCGCTTTTTACAACTTTTTTATCGGAGACTGTAATGAAAATTTAATAAATACATTAAGGTGATTTATGTTAGTTATATCTGTTACGGTAACAGCGTTAATTCAGTACATGTATACATTGAATAGGAAATGTATGCACTTACTAGTCTGGCTAGTAAATATATTCACAAGGAACGAAATTTATACTTTCACTAGTAAATGCATACATTTGCATTTCTGATTTAGTAAAAGCATGCAGAAAGACAAATGCATTAATTACAATAAACACTTTTGCTAACACTTTTTCATATGTATCATATAATCTATCAATTTTTGCATAATTGGGACGCGTCTTTGAACTTTACACAGATAGTTGATTCCACGGGTACAAATCATTTAGGTTATATTATTAAAATGAATAAAAACAGTATGAATGAAAGTTGCCCGTTAATTTATATAACTGACATATTTATTTTACATTATAATTGTTTCATTCCAAGTGTATTAAATAAAAACATAACCGAATCTAACCTATGTTCTTAAATGTATTAAATAAGAACACCCCATTTTCTTAAAAAAAGATCCCTAAATGATAAACTAAAGTGTTAATTCAGTAAAGTTTTCATTTTTCACTTTTCTCATAGTAAATGAATACATTTACTATTTAGAAACATAATGTTTTAGGAAAATAGGTTTTACCTTAGTGTGAAGAAATTTGGTAGCGATACGTAAATAAATTGTAAAAAAAAATGTGTTAGAACAACGTACACGTGGATTTCCGTTCATCGAATCGTAACAGTAGCTGCATTTTTCGACACAGAAACAGTAAGTAGAGTAATTTCCAAACAAATAGTTTTTTAAACAATGAACATATATGTATGTGTTCCGCACCGGTGTAATTAATTACATCGTGAAATTATCGGAAAACGATCAACTTTATTAATTAATGCATCACGCAGGCAGCGAATATTTGCTTCTCGGTTGCGTCTGTTATTCTGACCTTTGTAAAGCAAAGTATTATCAATGGAAAGTACAAAACCCATCCAGAAGTGTGTTACTAAAGTTCCAGCATAGTCGCCTGAATCGATAACGAATATTTGTTCTTATTTTTATAGATTGTTTTATACAAACAAAAATTAAATGGAATAATTTAAAAAAAGTTCAATGTAGCTTACAACATTGTCAAAAAATATAGTTGGAATCGTAAAATCTTATGCAGATGTTTCTAATAATTTAATCACCCACTCTATACTATTTCACTCGTATTTTTAATTGTACACCCCATTTTTCTCAGCAAGAAATTAAGAAGACATTGTCGATTAGAAATATGTATACAATTTCATAATTTAATAACATACTGGATTACTTGCTGGTAAATCTAATACATAAGAGACATTTTTGAAATTATAGACAGGATTAACAAGAATTTATGATTAAAAATTGTGCATTGTGCTGGCGAGTTATGATCAGCTTAATTAGCCCCGTTAGTACCGCGTTAGCTGCTTTTTTACCGCGATTATTCTTCGGCTAATATCATTCGGTCGGAACCAATCCGAATTAAGCGAAACTCCGCGGATGTTTTATCCTCCCTCTTAATTACGGCAACGTGAATCAGCTGCAATGAAAAGATCGTATCTCGTTAACCTATTTCCGGCGTTAATATTGGAATTTGCAAAAAAAAAAACATAAAAAAACCAGTCGATACCGAAACGGACTGCAAATTAACAATATATATTTGGATTTTCGTAACAACAATGAGCCGAGCGACGTACGTACATAAAACAAACGTGTCACTTTAATTACTTAGTGATCAGAATTAATTCGTAATTTCATATTCCTTGTCCACTGTAATGAGTGTCAATGTGATAATATCAAGCCATAAATGAAGTAATTCTGATCACTAAATTATTAAATTACCTACAAAAATAAGAAAGTGACTACTAGCTTCATTGACTATTACTAACAATCCAAGTAAACGGCGGATTTTGTTATAGCATGCACGATTCTCTAGAATTCAGTACACTTAAGAGTTTGAATAAAGTTCTAAGAAATTCTTCATTTTACTTGAAGCCTGGTAATTCTACCGTAAATAAAGTAAATGAGTGGTATTTACTATTCGTGAATAAAGTAAATGAATCTCCATTGGACTGCAGTTTACACGTTCGCTTCCACTATACGGTTTCGAAAACGTTCGTCACAGACCACTCTATAGAGCTCTATCGTTCCCTCCAATAGAATATGTTCAGAATCGTCATACTCAACCGAATGTTCCAAATCATAGAGTCCTCCGACGTGACTTTCAATACAGACGGATCCGTAAGTGTCCGAGATAACTTTATTAATTCCGTGACGTCAACGAAATTTGTATTACCAGCGGCGGTCCGCGAACATTTCCGTGGTTTTATCAAAATCTGATGGCACGCGATACCGGCAAAATTCCGGAGAATTTACTGCACGGAACTTTACGGGACGAATTTTGTTTTATTAAAGCCGTAAAGCGACGCCGCATGAAATTCAACGGCGGACAGCGTGAAAGCTGACCAGATTCTTAAGCGAACAAGCATGTCCGACAGAACTGCAAATTAAATTTAAATATTCAAAATGCCGGTCCGTACTCTGAAATTAGAATTTTTCTTCAGAACGAACTTCAGATTCGCGATGAACGTAAAAAAAAATTTTTTTTTATTTTGTGGTGCACGAATTTTCATTGGAGAAAAATCTTGAAGAAAAGACACTTAAGAACGTCAAGATTTGATGTTGTTATGAAAATCTACTTTTTTTTAGCAATGGTATGCATTTGAGGTATAAATAAAAAGACTTTGGAGTTAAAGTTATGTTATGTATATGGCAATAATGCATGTCAACATATACATATAAGTTGGTACTGCGATTTTATTTGTTTCTTTTTTTCGATTGGGCATACAAAGTTTGACAGGAAGATGGCAAGAAATTATAGAAAATAGGAGAAACAATTTCGAGTACAAAATGCTGTAATAATTGTTCAATATTGATAAAAGATTACTTAGAATTTGATTGTATCAACGAACTTTGCAATCTGCTCCCAATAAGTATGTGCTTGTATAAAAAATAAATAGCCCCTTCATCAATATTATACATTTATTACAGCATTTTTTATGCGTAATTGTTCCTCTTATTTTCTATAACTTTTTCAAACTTCCTGACAGAAGTTGTATTCCCGGTCGAAAAGACCAAATAAAATGTGATATTATCAAGGAACATTGCAATGTGCTCTCAACGAGTATTCGTCTAGAAAAATTTTTGTTTAGCGAGAACACTCGCGAAATCATGGTTGAAGAGATTGGTTAAAAATGAAGAGACTTTCGTCGAAGTGAGTTATAGAGGGTGATCGATACTAGTGACACTATGTCAGTGAAATAGTGCAGGTCTGCGAATCTGGGGCACTATCTTTACCGGTATAAATACACCCTTTGTGCACTATTCGATGAACTGTAACGTTGCTAATACTTCTTATGAAGAACGTCTAGATAAAAGTATTAGTTGCACCAGTAAGTAATTCAACTGGTCACGTAGATCTAATTCAAAACGTCTTTCTTTTACTTCTTTCAAAATGGCGGCGAAGATGGAAGAACAAGGATAAATGTGTATCAGTGGAACAGCATAGACTTCTAATTTCCTTGAAACTAATTAGCGAAGTGGACAAAATATATTGGATGACTTATTTGTACACCTAATAATTCCTAATTCATAAGGATATAAACGTAACATATTACTGTATAAAAATTCAAATATTTTATAATGTAATTATTATGCATGGACTTATAAGAGAAATATTGTAAATTATCCATTAAAACAGAATTAGGTTATTACATTGTAGAACAATTAATTACTTTTTTTATTTTATGTTATTTGTCCTATGTTAGATGTCAAGTAGAACTTAATTTAAAATTGACATTTGTTATTTAATAATTATCCTGTTATTCCCATTATTACAATGGGAATATTTATAATGCACTTTCAGCTGTATGTGTATTATACCATTTAGAAATTGTTTACAAATTTTGCACCTGAATTACGGTTGAGTTAATACAAATATAAATACGAGATTCAGTTAAATGCAACTATAACTAAATCAATATTGCCATCTGTCTTTATACTTCTACATTCTTTAATTAAAGCTTTCCTTTCTAATGATTTCTATGTTACACTGCTAGGTATATTTGTCCAGTAAGAAAGTATTCAAGAATATCCACAATGTTTACGAAACTACTTAAGCGAAACGATCGAAAGTAATAATTGAAATCCAATCGACAAGAATGTAGCACGTGGCTATTTCTGTCAGACAATGATTGCTTCGAGGAACCAATCTGGAATTGTAAGTCGAATTAAACTTCTCAACAATGCTGCAAAATTAGGGAATTCCGTGTCGTGTTCGCTGTTAATCCAAATTCGAAGTTCTACTATACAACGATTCACAGATGCAGCCGTTGGAAATACCTAAATCAACACTATCTTCGTTCCACAAAACTGCCGCCATTATCGATATGCAAATACATATGGTGGAGTGCTGCGCCAGACGTGCCAGGCATTGTGCATGTAAATCGAGAAATTACGTTCTACAATGCTGTCTGTAGATTTTTCGAACCGTGTTTGAATGTATTCTGTACCTGGAACGACAGTGACCGAACGTGTTTTACCCATCAATTCGTAAATTTTTTTACTTTCACGTTGTTCACGCTCGATTCGGTTGAAAAAACCACGATTGTATAAATCATTTTACTTCACAAGATAATATTTCTTTCAAAAGTTTCGAGACAAAAGTAATATATTACGAAATAACTTGAATCTGCAGAAAGATTATGTTAAAATTGTTCAATTTATATTCCATAGACGATTATAATTGTAAATATGGATTAGTACACTTAGCAGATGATTCATAGTGTATTACCAGCGTGTAAATAAAATTGAAAGTGTCGACAATGTGGAACAGCGACACGTATAAAGACATTAAATAATGTATTGCTTGTTAGTGTACTTGGAGGTGTTTTTGTTTGTACTTTGAAGTGAAAATTAGCAAGGTAAAACGTTTCTAAATATTTTTTCAACAGGAAGATAAACCAAATTTTTATTGAATATTTCACGCAAAATCAAGGTAATCAAAATTGATCGCATTCAAATATTTAAATTTTGATTCTACATGGAATGTGACATATTATGGAACAAACTATAGTAATTTTTAAGAATATGTGCATTTTTGACGAGCATTCCCCATTTATCCTCAAAGGTATATTAGTTGCATAATAAAAAACATTTACCCTAGAAAGGTTTCAATGTAATAAGTTTCGTAGCACGCTGTAATAATAAAGGTGCCTAAATACTTTTCGCCAAGGCTGTATCCGATAAAGTGAACTATTTATTCCAAGTTACTTCGGATTGCCTGTTACGTCTAAACCCTCTGTCACATTCCACCAGTGTTGGGTAGAATTTTATTCGAATAATACACAGTGAAAAGCAGTAGTACCTAAAGGGTGTCGTTCTGAGCTTTAAACAGTTAATGAGATTAAATAATTATTCGACAAATGTCGATTCATGCATAAAGAAGTATTATTTTATTATAAAAATTGATATTTCCACGTTCAAACAATTAAAAATAACAAAATAGTTTTTTTTATCTTTTATTCGTTATTCGAAACTTTTTATCTAGATAATCAGTTTGCCCATCTCTGCTTTCCACACGTTGTCCATACGGACTAAACGTTCTGAATCTTTCCCCATTGTCCGTACAACGTACGAACTAGAAATACTCGAAGGATTAATCACGACCTTTCCCCGTCCATTCTCCCGACAAAATAATTCTCGCGGTAAAACAGCGAGTACGTTACCCAAAGGAATGTAATAAAACAAAGACTGGGGTGTCGTATCTCTTACTCCTAGAATCCCTTTACGGCGTTTCATGAATACTTAAGCCCCGCCGTTCTTTTTCCTTATGCATGATACCGAGTTTCTGAATGGCCGACGGTACAAAATTCCGCGCGGCTTCGTTCGCCGATATTCCCGTGAGTAATTTTCTAAAAAGGACACAACCACCACCGGTGCACACGGCCACACGCCCGAACGAAACGTCTTCGTCGTTTCCGGGATGTTATACAAAGCCTTCGATCGATCACCTGGACCATCCCTCCCCCATCCCTCCTCCTGTTCCAACACCCCAGTCTTTTATCGACGCCGCCTATGGGTTAGAGAAAATGCACGATTGCAGAGATACAGAGACAGAGAGAGCGAGAGAGGGAGAGCAGCCCCTGGTGACAATCGAAAATCGATCGGAGCTGTCCAGTCTTAATGAAACGTGGCATATTAAACGTCTTAAACGGAACCAGAACCTATTTGTATGTACAGGATGTCCCAAAATAGTTTCGACTCCCAGAAATGAGGGGTTCCTGGGATGATTTGGAACAACTTTTTCCTTACCGGAAATATTATCCTAGGCTTTGTTAACGAGATACCAACGAAAAATCCCGACCAATCAGAGCGCGAGTCTGCCGGCCGAGCTCTGATTGGTCGGCGTTTTTCGTTAATGTCTTCTTAACAAAGCCTCGGATAATATTTTCAGTAAAGAAAAAGTTGTTTCAAATCATCCTAGGAAACTCTTATTTTCAGGAGTCGAAGCTACTTTGAGACACCCTGTATATGTATACGTATATACTCTCTCGCGACTCACGCAAGGTTTAAGCGTGTCGTACACCCCTTTAAATCGTGTTAAGAGCATTCGAGGGAAGCGGAGAGACTCGATCAGGGTATACAGGGTGAACCACAAAATTTGATTAGTTTAGATTATTCTGCTGGTAGTTGTTCGATCGAAAATTTGTTTACATGCTTAAACACATAGTTCCTACTTTTGAATGCAATAAGTGATATCTTACATAAATTCGTAATTCTTTTTATTATTACTTGTTAAATACGATAGGAAGAAAGTCAAAAGCATTGTACATACTAAGTAATTAATTCATGAAATAAATCAAACCCAACAGCGCTAACTTTACATCTAAAAAGCTAAACTTTGTGACACGTAGGGGAAAAACTAAAACCAGCATCGTATTCAGCAACTTTTAATTAACACAACGAACCAGGTTTAGTTCCATCATTTTGGAACATATTGAACAGTGTTATTAAAGAATTCGTCGAAAAAATTGTTGAGAATCATTTGTGCGGAATCTGTTTAAAACCAGCCGAATCCGTACAAATGACAGATTTCAGATTTCTTGCTTTACAATTACCGAAATCATAGAGGTGCTTTTGTCTGAACATACATATGTTGACCTCTAATTTATTATATGTATATTACTATACTATACAATACAGTTTAATTCAGTATACGTTGAACGCTGGTAGTTCCACTGTTATTCATGATTATCGCGATTAAAATGAAGGAAATCGTTTGTTTATTGGATAAACAAAATAACGTCTACAAAAACCATTTAAATATCTGAAACTATGGAAATTAATTCGGTGGATACTGAAAATCGGAAAGAAAAAGTTTACTTCATAGTGTAAACGTTGGATATTGAAAATTGAAAAGAAAAAGTTTATTTGAAAAAGTAAACGGTTCATGTGATTCATAAAAAAAAGAGAAATAAAATTTATTAGTGGGAATGTTATGGAAGGTTAAGGTCGTCGAGGAATTACTTGCAAACCTGCTCATACACCGACTTCATCAAACCTACTTTATTAAGCCGACGGTCTAATGACCTACCAAGTTCAATTAGATTAGGAATTATCTCGGCGTTAATCCTTGCGATTTCATGAAATCCAATTTAATGTAAATGCATACGACAGGGGATCCAATTAGAGGACGTATGCGCAGCGCGCGTTCACGGATGAAAAGTACTCGCCATATTTCTAATAGCTTGTATGTGATATACTCAAGAAGACAGATCGGCCAACTTTAATCCTGAAGTCCTACCTTTTACTCGAAGCAACGAGAATTTTTATAATTTAGTATCATTATGGAAATAAAATTTCATTTCCTCAAACACTTGGAAGATGGAGCCACGAATTATGCATTCCAAAATGCAACTGTTGCACTCTCTTCGCAATTGTTAGGTTGTTGCATAATAAATGTAATTTTTGACCGGCAAAATTTCGACGATTGTATTGCTGATCTTGAAACGAAGATTTTTCATCGAGAAAACAGATCCTTCGGAATCGATACATTTTTGCCAACGAGTTACAAGCTTCACCTCATGTTTAATGACTTCAGCCCTTAAAAGCTACCATAAAAATAATCCCAAACTAACTTTGTTACGTTTACTGTAATATATGAGAGGATCTGATTTGTTTCATAAAAATATATTATCACTATCGATAATATCAATGAATACATAAAAAGTTAGTACCTCCGGTTGTCACACGTTTCTTAATATGTAGTATTAAAATAAAATTCGCATGGGGTGAAATTTCACCCCTGGTAGCTGTTAAGGGTTAAGATTACTGAAATGAATAGCGTTGAAAAGCGACATTTATCATGCAACCTAACACTTTGGAAAGTTTCTCAACCCTATCTACAATTTTTCTGGCTTGTATAACCTTCAGAATGATATCGATTACGATATATCATTCAAACATTTAAAATTATTTCGACGAAGTCAACAAAATTACTCAAGAAATATTTTTCGAAACTGCATACGTTACCGTTTGGCTATCGTGAAAACATTTTCATATAAAAATTAGTTACACTTTAAAAATTACAACTAACATTTTACTCGGATAAAATAGGACAAACAATTTAAAAAAGAAAAAAGGAAAACAGAAGGAAATACCTTCGTGTTCACATTCTTCTACTAACGGAGCAACGTAAACGAATAAACTTCCGCTTTCAGTAGGAAGCACTGGAGAAAAAAAACGAGCTTCTGTTTAGCCGGCATTTCCTGGAACGGAAGTGTTCTCGCAGTAGAACGTGATTCTTCGAAGAAAAATTGCGGCTTCAGTTTCCAAGGAGAAAACAGAAATTACGTCAAACGTAGCTCTCATTTACGAGCGAAAAGGAAAATGTTCCCGGCGATGAAATAAAGATCCACGTGACACAGCCGCGACGATAAACTTCCCGACGCCGAACAGAAATAATACCACTGCCCTCATTACTCGCCATTTTGCGTTGTTTTCCCTGAAACGGCCTTGCATTTCCGCCTAACGGTGATCATGGAACAATTGAAACGTAAACGAAACCCACGCCGTAATTTCTGTAACTCGATAAATGGAACGACAATATAAAGACAATAAAGAACTGATTAACAAAAGTTTATCGATTTTCGAGCGACAACATTTTTTGTAATTGCATCGCAATTCGTACATGTCGCTCTTTTATTATTTCGTGATAATTCTTATGTTTTTATAAACTTTATCACCAGACTGTGGATTTTATGCACTTCTGGCAAATACAAGTGTGCATGGCACGTTAAACCTCCATTGATATTCAATCAACTGTTGTTTAAAAACTACCGGTTACATTAAGTTGCACAAAAAGATTCTAAGATGAAGTTTAAATCTTGTAGATTATATTCTCTGAAAGAAGAACTCTAAAAAAAGATTTCTGAAAGAAAAAGACTGAAATAAATTTTTGTAGGATATCTAAAATTACTACAAATGGCACCAGTAGATATTATTTTCAATGATGCCTCGAAGATATCTTACTTCAAAGTCAAATTCTTGTTCTTAACAACAGTGAGTTAAAATGAAAATTGGAATTGGTTAAGGGTTCATTCTGGTGGCAATGTTGTAATAAAACGTGTTTCCTAGGATTTTGGTAAAAAAAACGTATAACACACAAACTAAACAATCAGTCTGGAACTTTATTAATACACACTTTAAGATGTGAACAAAAAGGATTTTATGTTACTTTGTTTAATATATACTGCAAAACTCAGCAATGACTGTGCACGTTAAAAAAGTGATGTCCAAACCGATTCTTTTAAAACTTATAGGAATGATTATCGTATCAAATACTTCTATTGAAAAATACTAAAAATTCGCTGATTAGTACCTGTTTTCATGAAAGTTTTCTAAAAATAGGTAACCTTTTCATACAAAACATGTTAAATAAAAAATGTATTTATTAACCGAAACTTGTGAATCTTCTTGATACGAAAACCATCCGTACACGTATTAAGAAAATCCTTAGTTTTTTTATTTCAGGTGACTGGATCTCGAGATTTTAGATACACCGTTTGGGCATGCGTTTTTGAACGTCACAGTCATTGCTGGTTTTGCGGTACATATTAAACAAAATAACATAAAAAAATGTTTCATATCTTCAAACGTATATTAATACACCCCAGACCATTTACTCTATGTGTCATAATTTTCTTTTACGAGAATCCTAAAAAAGCCGTTTTTTTACAGCGTTTACACCAGAATGTACCCTTTAACGCCAGCTGTTACACCGGTGCAACACTCATTTTAGAAGTGCATCAATTTCTGTCGCCGTTTAATATCGAATTTTTGTCAGCAAGGATCCGTAGTTTCACTAATGTGAAGTAAATCGCAACGTTTTCAGTTGAGAAATTCATGTATTCCCTCAAAAATAAATTGAAAAATTAAGAAGTAGCTCTGTTTAATATCCATATTTTCGATTTCAAAATAACAAGATGCAACATATATAATTTTTAAAAAACGATTTAAAGGTTTGAACATTAAAGGGTTAAATCAACGATATACTTTAAAAATCGTAGTTACAGTATACAGGGTGAACCACGAATCGTGAGCTTTAACGTGATTATAGCAAATTTTTTGTCAACTCTTTTTTTTCATAACTTTTCAAGATCACCTTCAATTTTTTGCAAATACACTTATAATTTTTTTACGCCTATCTGTTAGAGGATTTCAAGACGAATTCGGTAAGTATCATAACATAACATGTGTTAGGCGTAAAAAAATTATAGATGTATTTACAAAAAATTGAAGGTGACCTTGAAAAATCATGAAAAACAAGAGTTGACAAAAAAGTTGCTATAATCACGTTAACGCTTTCTTAAAACCATGCTATACCTGATAAAAAAATTTTCAATCGGACTGCTAATAACAGAGTAATCTCTACTGATAACGATTCATGGTTCTTCCTGTATACTCGTTGGGAATATTTTCTTCTTTACAAGTTCCATCGATCGACACAAATTACGGAAAAGTAGAATTAACGTGATTCCTTTTTCTGAAAAGAGTGGTCCAATAGAGTCTATCGTTCATTCTCTATTTAAACCATAAACGGTAACACAGTAGCGGTACTCGAGCAACGCAAACGTTTATCAGAGAGAAGCACTCGTGTGACCAGACACATCTGCGGAATCGAAGAAACTCCTCCCCGTTCGAAATCTCCACGTGTAACGGAAGGTGGGACACGACACCGCGAAACGGCGGAATGTAGAGTAATCCCTGTAGTTCGTGTGTTTCCGGAGGAAAATAATACTTCCAGACCGTGTCTGGAAATACATTATACGACTTCGCCATTCCGGACGTGCCCAGCCCCTTCGATTCTCGCGATTCTTGTTTTACAACGAGTACTTTAACCCTCCAGGAATGGATCACGGGCGAGTCTGTTCGCTTTCAAAAATAAAAATACGAGAAAGTATGTACTTTTTTATGTGCTGATTTACCGATCGAAACACTCGAATTGTAAGGAAATTTAATTAATTATGGTTTATACTTGTTTAACGCTTTTTAAAGTTTCATAGAACATTTTGGAGTAATGTACAGATACAAATATTGGGCGAAAATTGATTTCCCCTTTCGAGAATTTTTATTGATTTAATAATGTCGAGTTGAGTATTAATAACTTCTATTTCGCTTTTTTAAGTCTGTATCTATCGAAGACAATTAACGACTTTACGATACATACAGGCAGATCTGGGCAAATTTTATTTGAAATGAAAAAAAAGAAATAATTATTTGAAATAATTTATTACGGAACTTTATTTTCAATACTGTTATTTGAAAATGAAACTATTGTCGATTCATTTGAAATAATAACAATTTCAAATAATGAATTATTCTGTTATTTTTGTATTTTAAATAGGGCAAAAGAAGTAATACTCAAAATAATGAGCAACAAAAGGA
>NW_015373960.1:26268-56276 GCF_001272555.1 Dufourea novaeangliae | reverse complement strand
CTTTGAAAATCTCATCCGTGAGAGATTTTTGCTTGGATCCATCTAATACTGTCGCGAAAGAAAATAATCGTTCCACTAATGTGGAAGATGGAAGAAGGGTATTACTCTTTAGAAAAATGTCAATTAACCAAACTCAGACCTGCTCGCCTGATATAATTTCGAAGAATATTCACTGAATTTTCGCATTTATGACGAAAGTTATTTATTATTTTACATTGAATCGCAGAAATTCGCAATTTACTGTGATACTGAAATAATAATTTGTCAAATTATCAATATAAATATTAAAAAAAGAATTTTAATGTGACAATACGTGTTTGCAATACTATAAACAAGCTTTAAAACTGCTGAAATTTTCAACACGAGCTATTATAAATTTAACTAAAAATCGAAGTTCGAACGACGGTGTTAAATAAATCACTAATATGTCCATGTAAATTCAAATAAATTCATTAGATTTATCCAAACATTCAAAAAGAAATATAATTAATATTTTACCTCATAAGATATTTATTTGTTATACAAATATTATTGATTCATTCTAGCGCTATATAGTGACTGTTAAATACTAATTCAACGTATGCTTTTACATCCAGTGTGTGCAACTAGAAGCTCTCCGAGGTTTCCGGATTGAAATATCGTTCTGTTGATAACACACTGAGACTAAACGTGTGGTTTCGTCTGTTGCAATTTTATCAATGCCCATGTTACGGATCACTGGTTGCCAACCACAGATTTTAGATTGGGCAACTAACTGCCTGCGCCTGAAAGCATCAAACGGTACCAATCCCGAGGAAAGGGCTGAATAAACAGTCCCTTCATTGATTTCATCTT
This sequence comes from Dufourea novaeangliae, assembly GCF_001272555.1. Lineage (NCBI taxonomy): Eukaryota > Metazoa > Arthropoda > Insecta > Hymenoptera > Halictidae > Dufourea > Dufourea novaeangliae. Next base: position 55,442 of record NW_015373960.1, on the reverse strand, counting down.
TCACTTCACTGATATTATTCCAAAACATGAACAACCAAGGCCTGTAAATGTCAACGAAAACAGATTCACGGTAAATCGCCAGCTGCGAGCTTCCGGAAATATTGACTAGGCGAACAAACCAGGTCAAGATAGTCAAAAGTAGACAGTTTGCAAGCTCGTAAGGAAAGTGGAAGAAAAGAAATGTTGAATTTGTGTCAAGTATATAGCTCAACGAGCATTTACTTTAACCTGAAAACTGTATACGTATTTCGTCTATTGCAGACTAATACTTAAATCATAGATCACATCACATTTTGCTAACCCGATAAAGATGAAATATTAATAACATTTATGGTACTGATTATATAGAAACAGTTTATCTCAATATTGTTTAACCTAACACTCCATTATCCGAACAGCGTTGTTTATGTATATTCAGCGGAATTCTACGATATTGAGGGTGATCAAAAAAAAGGTCTACGACTTTATAGGCATACAATACTGTAACGAATGTGAAATCAAACTTCTGTAATTTTTCTTTTAAAGAATTATTTTTAGAACCTATGTTGCTATGAATATAAATTAAATGGTATAGATACTCGAATTCTGTAGAAACGAATATCGATTTCGACAAGAAATAGTGGATTAATTATTGGTACAATTATTACATTTCTATCATTATTTAATGCAAATATACAAACGCAGGCAATGTAACTAAATTGTCAAAGATTCAGAATACAGGTTACTGTGAAACAAAAACTTCCTAGTATATTTTCACAAATAAGAATTACCATGTCGTAGTAAAACTCCCCGTGAATCATGCTATACTAAGGTCAATGTTCCTATTTCTAATCATGTAAGAGTTCTGCTATCGCAGAAATTGATTATTATTATTTATTTATCCAACAATTGACAAAAAAAACTTAAACCTCCATATAAAATTTAAACCACCTTTATAATTAAATTTAAATAAAAGTATTTTTAAAAACATTTCAACTTAATAATAGTTAATTTAACATAAAGTATACAATGTCCCTATTTCTGCTCAGCGAAAATGGAAGTGCAAAAACCAAAATTTTTGCGAACAATATTAAAGATTCCGTAAGTTTTTTTTAATAAAAACATAGCGTCCACGTGTAACTCACGACGTGAAACCACTCAAATCACGTTTCTTTACGACAGAAACACTTGTTAAATTTATTCTATTAAAATGCTGCTATCTATTAAACAGAGATATGTGGCATTTTGTGTGGAAATACTGAACCAATTGAAATAATCTTTTGTATAACTAATTTATTATTTAACTTTTTGCATTAAATAAAAAATATACATACTGATCAGAAATCGAAACGTGATTGGAAATAAGGACATTGACCTTAGCTAGAAACATTTTCAATCGAACAGCTAGCAGTAGAATAAGTGTTAGATGAATTTCTAAAACTGATTATCTTGAAAACGAAGCATCGTACACAAAACTGTTATTTTATATGTTCGACTTATTTTTGCATTTGGTACTTTTGTACCACCATTTCGAGAACACCTTATATATTTTTTCAGGAAGGACTTAGGTTTATAATCCTTAATTATTTCATTTCATCGTAACGAATACTGAAATAAAATATATCACTACGGTCTCTAGCTGTTCTAATGGTTGTTCTAATGGAACAAGAGTCTAAGGCACAAAAGAAATTCGTTAAAGCTCACCCAATACAGTGTATCTTAAAAACGATTTTTTCCGAAAATCTACTAAATCTATTTTAGGCCCTTATTCGAGGTTTCCTTTCAATTAACATGGACAGAAAAAACATCCTCGAACTTCCGAAAATGTTAAGCACGGGAAAACACGATAGTCTGGTTCACGCGATAGAATCGTGCGGGCATTCCGTAAAAGTTTTCATTTACGGATCCCACGGACGAATCGCGATTCACTCGACGCAACCGAACACTTCTATTGTCTTGTATCGTTTGTTAGCTCCGCGCAAAGAGCCGAGCAACTTACAGTTCCGTCTGTTTTTTCCCTTCTACGCCCGACTCCGCGGAATGGTTTCATCCGATCCCTTTGAATCCCATTGTTCACCATCTAACCCTCCCTCCCCCCACCCCCCAGGTTTCTCATTTATCTCCGTTGGCCGACTTTTCTTTCGTCGAGGCGGACAAAATCACGGAAACAGGCTTCCGTGGAAAATCGCTTCCGATTGCATTAATTATCGGGCGCGACCGTGGTAATGGGCTGCGTTTGCTTATTGAATTACACACGATCGTTATCGATTCTTCGTCTGTGTGTGTGTTTGACCGGTAAACGCGTGCCTATATTACCTAAATACGCGTCAAGCTTATCGGTGGAGACTGGATTGAAATCGTGTTGGCATTAGACCAGACAATTTTCCGTTTCGATTGTAACCAGACTGCGGATTTTTATGCATTTATAACACCGTATAACTCATGCAACGCAATAAATGTTTTACGAAAGTTTAATACTAATAAAATAAAAATTTGAAGAAGGTTTAATGCTAATAAAACAAAGGTTTTACGAAAGTTTAATACTAATAAAATAAAAATTTTAAGAAGATTTTAATAAGAATGCTAATGAAACAAAAGTTTTAGGAAAGTTTAATACAAATAGAATAAAGGTTTTGAGAAAGTTTGGTACTATTTATATTATTAGTAGACTGTGGAGTTTCATGCAAAATGACATTTTATAAAGTAATTCGTATAGATATGAGGAAATGTAAAAATTTATTTCTTCTCTTAAGTATAATATTTTGTTGGGTTCGGAATAAAATAGAAAACCCGTTGCAACTGATTAAAGTTTTGTCTCCTATTGCATTTCTCAGAGCCCTACAGCTGTAAATGCATAAAAAAATAAACAGAGCCCTAGACTGTAAATGCATAAAATCCGCAGTCGAATTATCAGTAACGTAGGAAACGCTTCTATTATAGAATTTCATTTCAATTTCATTCAATTCATTCAGTTTCCATTGTTACATAGTTTTATCTAAAATTGTGAATTTGCCTTAACATTTCCGTAGTCTAATACTAACATAACGTGATACAGATGGTGGGTTTGTACATTTTTGCACGTGAATATTAAAATACCTGTTCTGATTAAAGAAAATGAATTCTTCTCGTAGAGTACCTACTTTTGCACCACATTGATGATTTGTTAACCATTAACTGGCGGGGTGGAAAAACCTTATTATTCATTACTTGTTACATAACCAGCTATTTGCATTCTCAGGTAAAAAAAGACGATCATCGAAGTAAGAATTTAATGAAAATAAAATATTCTAAAAATATTCACGTAGTTCCACATATCCAACCTTACCAGTTAAGAATTAAAGTAAGTATTAACAAATGTCTTTTAAGAAGTCGTAGACCATGTATATCCTATCACGAATAATTGTGTAATGACCTGTTCAATTTGTATCACATTTGATGAATACCTTAATATTCACGGAGAAGATGTTTTCTGTGGTAGAAATAGAAAGTGGTCGATCTTGTACCCGAATATACAAAAAATTGTAATTTATATTTCCCGTATACATAAGCCATTACTTTTTGAAAAACTCGATTCTGAGATAAACTACAATGAATCTAAGCTCATGTGCTAACCATTAACGATTAGTTCAATCTATGTTAATGTTTATAGATATCGACAGTGTCATCATATTGCTTGTTTTCTTTGATAAATGAAAAAAAGATAGCGTATCGCGAAAAAAACAAAGTTATTTTATGTTTTCGTTCTATTTTTGCATGTAGAATCACTTACAGGGCGGTTATCCTACGAATTACGCCTCATTCTGTACGAGAAAGTGTTAAGATGTACGAATACTGATAACGTAATGTCCTCACCCTTATAAAAGCACTGTAATCGTATGTTCAGTTGGACCAGTGCAGTTTAGATACCGTAATCCCTGTACACATTCAGTTTAGGTACTTTCAGTGTCCATTTAATATTCAATATAGTTTCCACTAAATCTACCACTTCCTTCCTATACTATAAACAGTAATGTAATTACAAAAAATACAAACATAGACATAGCAATCTAACTTTGTTTTCTAGAGGACTGACCTAAATACAGTTGCCAACAGGAAATACAATTATCACGATCAGAAACTTGAGAAAATTCAAAGTAATGGAACAAATTCACGCACTCAAGAGAATATTGCAGTGAATAACATGTGAATATTATTGGCTGTCTCACAATTAACAAATTAAAGATATTTTCAAGTAATAAAAAAAAAGTATTAAAATCACACACTTCCGCATTTAAAAATATATTTCAATAAATATGTATTTATCGAAACTTTTTATCCTCACATTGCCGTAAATGTATAGCACTTCACTAGCTGGAAATAACACTAAAATATTATCAATTCCTGAACATGTCGCAACCAAAGATGTTACTAAACGTTTTGATAAACAAAGGAAATTGAACTTGTAAAAAAGGATGATAATAAGTAAATTTCAGTTTTTGGTACACAAGTGGAACTCAACCATTGAACACCCTACTTGCGAATATTCAGATTATCCTATGTCGCGAATAACGCGAACAGAATTTACGTGAATGCCATTTCGCGAAACGTATCGTTCGCTTTTGTTACCGTTCACCTTTCAGAATAATAATACGTCGGAAATGCGGGGGTCCGTCTAGCGTGCTCACTAACGATAAATATTTTTTTGCTTCCTAACTTCGACCTTCTTTCGCGTTCCGAACGCCGCGCATGCAATACTCGCGTTCTATGTACGTGCACAATCATGTCGAAAATCTAAAACAACTCTCGAGAACTCGGTTGAAAATCACACAAAACCCATAATCGCGACAGCAGTTCCGTAAACATTAATAAAACCAATTCTTCTTTTCAAACGAATCACAAAACAATGGGCACCAGTATCCAAGTATCCCGAACGGTAACAATAATTTCAGAAAAACGTTCGATTTCCTGAATCCTTTGTCTGAAAATCACACCAACTCCGATATTTTGCTCTTTTTCCAAACACACCATTGATTTTCTAGTAATTCTTGTTCCAACAACTAGGTTGCCTTTCTTGAATAAACTGTAGTTATAGCGAACACGTCTGTACGAGTGGTATTACAGTAAAAGAGAATCGAAAATTGACTAACAATGTTTCAAGTAATATTTCATTTCGTCTGTACTCTAACAAGTTAAATGTATAAATATAAGAAGTCTCTTATAGGAACGAAAAAACCCTCAAAATCCCCGTTTAATTTGGTGATACATCAAATATAATGTATATAAAAGAAGTTCTATAATATGATTTATAAAAGAAGTTCTTCGAAATGTGTACAAGAAAAAATCCCTAAATCCTACTTTAAATCTTTCATACGAAAACTCCCTATCTTTCATAAATACCGTAACAACTTCGAAATATAATTTTACATCGTTAATAATTTATGTTTTTTAGTACAGTTTGAAAGAAAACAAAAGATTTGACTTATTCCAAATAATCGTCTAGTTCGCGACATTCCTTTTGTATGTATAGATTAAGAAGTCCGTGGTAAATGACTCACCTGGCTAAATAGCTCGGTGGTTTTTCGCGCTCGCGTACACTACCTGGGTCAAAGTGCGACTGGCGTACCCTGGGCGCCCGCGATCCATTTTATAAACGGGAAAATCGACGGCCCTGCGCGAAACGCCACGCAGTCTCCGTGGGGCGCAGTAGCGTACCTGCGTGGGCACCTTTCCGTCCCCTTGGCATATAAACAAAAATATTCGAGCAACAGAAAGGTCAGTTCCGTTCACACGCCACGTACGATTATCCTTTGGAAACCTAACACAGAGTTTCAAGCATATTGTTTTTAATACCTCTGGATATTTGCAAATTTTTTTTTAATTAATCTTTAAACGAGCATTACGATTTGTTCCAATGGATATTTGGTAAATTCTTTTAACGAGGATTAGATACGTGAACAGTGGCTGAAAAAAGATTGATCCTCTTCAAACATATTTTTAGTAAGAAAGGGATTCGATGAGTGAAATGTCTGTTGATTGGTTTTAAAATGTTTCTTAAATATTTCAGGAAATAGTTCGGTATTACAACGGTTTTGGTGGAAATACGTTAACAGGACACTTTTATTACTCCGTCAATATTGCGAATTCTTTTTCTCTCCCTTGTTCTATGAGAATGAAGATTATTATAGTTAAAATGTACTGAACTGTTAATTTATAAGTGTTAGGTACGCCTGCTTGATACGAGATAATGAAATAATATTTATGTTAATAAAATAATATTTCTTTTTTTTTTTAGATTTAAGGTCGCATCAACTTTTTGGTTAGTAGCGACCATAGTCGGTAGTTATTCTACATTTCTAGATAAGTTGAACTGTTTTCTCCTGTTTCAAATATTTTGTTATGTAATTATATTCACATTTGTAATAGAAACACTAAATAGAACGTTTAGTTAATATTTTTCCTCAAGATAAGTTTCCTTCTGATAGTGATAGTCAAAACAAGACTTATAAGAAACATTCGTAAGAGACTTAGAGGTGTTTGTATTGTGTTTGATTATAAAATAAGTCTGTAAAAAGGAGAAAAGTTAGGCAAAATTTATTTTATTATTGTTGTAACTTTATGGTATTTTAATACTTTAAAGTCCAGGAGAATTTTCAAATACTCTTTCTTACATTACTATATTGATTATTATAAGTCTATGTAGTTTAAGATTCTTGAGAAACAGAAGTAAATATTTTTACATACTACTTACAACAGTTTGATTAATTCAAAGGTATGCACTGTGCAAAACTACACCAAATAACAAGTAAAATCCACAAAATACACTGTTACTTAATTTAATAATACATTCCTTGAATCTGAATCTTATATAAATTATAATAACCTACTCCTTACAATACCGCTTAACGACAGCCATTTTGGACAATTCACAATTTGTGGAAGTACTGGAGTAAACAACTTGAAAATCAGATGATCAGCGAGTAATTCTCTATCATCTTAACAAGTTCAGTAATTTCAAGGAGGCTTCATTTCACGTATGTATGTTTACAATAAAATTCAATTCACGTGGAAATGATGCATAAATTGAAAATTTTCGTATTTCTGTGTCAGAAATATTAAGGATAGAAAGAAGTTTCATTAACTCTTTACCAAACAAATTCAAACAAAATTTGTAATAAATTATTTAACAAACCAAGATGATTGTAAGATCACACGTCGCATAGAAATTGAAAAGTATAAGAAATAAAATAAAAAAGATAGATTCGACATCTCTTAACTATAATTTCAGAATCACACGGTTTATCTCCCACTTTTGGCTTTGAAATATTCATTTTTTCACGATTGTAAAGTTGCTTAAAACGTTGCTAAAAAGTTGCAAATGACGTAAGAAAAAAGTTCACTGGCTCCCGGACTATACGAATGTATACTATTTCTAGTAAATGAATACATTTACTAGATATTGCATACATTTCCTATTCCGTTAGTAAAAGCATAATGTCAAAAGTATCATTTTTTCAGTTATACGTATATTTAATGCGCAAAAATGAAAACTAACACTTTAACATTTTATTTGACAATATAAGGATCTGTTTTAAGAAAACTGGTTGTTTTTATTTCATAAATATATGAACATAGGTTAGTTATATTTTTAATTAATACACTTAGAAAGAAACAATTATAATGTAAATACTTCAATTACATAAATGAACAGAAAATTGGTTGTTTTTATTTAATAAATATAAGAACATATGTTAGGTTTGGTTATATTTTTACAAGCAAGTGCTAGCAAAAGTGTTTATTGAAATTAATGCATTTTTATTTCCGCATGTTTTTACTAAATCGGAAATGTAAATGTATGCATTTACTGGTAAAAGTATAAATTTCGTTCCTTATGAATACATTTACTACTAACCAGATTAGTCAGTGCAAACATTGACTAGGAAATGAATACCTTTATTGAGTTAACGCTATCACTGTAATGTAGTTCTCATTCTCAATTTTCCATCTTTCAATTATTATCTCTGCCATGCAACACGCACTTTTACAGACCCATAACATTCGACCCGATGTCTTCCCAAACTTAAACCTTGTACTTCTAAATTCTACTCGTCGAACACTATCAAAAGACACAAAAAAAAGGTCAGAAAAAGTTCCTCTAAAACGAAGTTCAACTCAAATTAATACCACGAAGTTCAGAAGCACTTTCAAAATACATAAACCATATGCCTAGAAAAGTCTCAATATTTTCACAATGGAAAGCGTTACGTATACGTAAAAAAAAAAAAAAACAGGGAAGTCAGTCCTTACAGCTATCGCGGGAATAAATTCCAACGAAGTTTTACCGTTTATACGTTTAGAGCACGCGTGCGTGTAAATATCGCGAATGGTGAGTAACAGCACGGCTCGGGCTGAATTATTCGACGATGGAGCAGAAACTCGTGAGTTCATGGCCCACAAAACCTTAGAAATACCGACTGGCTGTACAACTAACGCAGCCTGGAACTGTTAGCCGAAATGTTCTGACTGTTGACGGTGTGGCGAGTCGCGTTCACTTGCCATTGGCTCGACGAGCACAGAATACGCGGCTGGCGAGTTGTTAACAACCCGAGAAATCTATTAATCATCACGTACGCGTAATCCATTGCACGTTGTAATGGTAGCTCACTGCAAAACATTCGGATTAAGTGTTTGCGCGAAAGCTCATAAAAGAATAATAATCGAAAGTCAGATGCTATTTTCAAGCTCTGAAGTGAAAGAAGTTGCGGTAATTATTATTTGAATAAATAGGTCTATAGCACATTTTAGTCAATGAATTAAGACTACAGTATAGGTCTACAGTGCCTGTCGTTTAATGCAAACAGGTCGCAGATATTCCGTCAGAAGGTGATGTAACGTTGAAGACATAAAGCACGTTAAGTGTTTGAAACTTGTGGCAGAAAGGTCTACGCATAATTATTCAATTTGAACCTGCATACATCGAATTAAAGCAGTTATAATTAAGAAGTTTTGTTAAAGGCTTGATTTAAAATACGTATATTTCATCACGCAGAACGTATGTTTATTGTCGCATCTAATTATTTTGCGTCATTGTAATGAATTAGACTGCGGAAGTTTATGCAAGTTCAGATATTAATATGTAAAAATTAAAATGGAATAGAATTTTGAATTCTCTGCTAGAGGGTTTACTGCGTTAATAGTAACACGTAATAGTATGAAATTTCATTAGAACCTTTATTTTATGGCATCTCCCATGGTAAAAAAAGCTATACATGTATAAATATCTGCAGTTTACAATGAATAGTGGAATAAAATGTATCACTCTCGCCAGCTGCTCTATTGGTTCTTTCAGTGGAATAAGGGCTTAAGACAGAGGAGAAGTTCATCATAACTTACCAAATATGCACAGTGTAACTTAAAACACTTGATGAAGATGATGTTAATTAAAGGGCCAGAGGGACTTGTAGATCTTGTTTCTTAAAAAGTATTAAAAGAAGCACATGGTGGAGTTGAGAAATGTTTCTGAACTTTAAAATAGATTACTGCGTGGGTAAGATGTAGACCATGATGTGAATATTCATACGTTTTTCACCGCTAATGACATTGCAGGTTCAGGCACGAGGGAAGAAAAATTTCACTGATCGATACACATTTTTTATGCACCTCGTGCTGCGCGGATTACTGCTGACTCACGATATATACAATAAATATATAGGGTTAATTAAGTAAACGATCCGAGTTTTTAATTAAATAGGCACTAAAATTGGGCCGCTTTCGGAGAATTAAATGTTGGTATGGAAATATTGAATTTAATAATTAGAATGTGCATGTTTATACGGTATCATGCTTTTAAAGGATAATTCATAGAAACAAGAAATAAACAACAATTGATTGCTTCTCTATTATATTATAGAGAATATAAAGTAATATCAAAGTCTCATCCAACTGTCAGGAAATAAGAACTTTTTCTGAAATGGTATGGAAGAGTGCAAGCCAACATTTGTGACGAAAACTAACAATATGTTTAACACTATCGAATATTATGAAGTCTGACTAAATTTGTTCTACTTAACATCCGATGTAAGAACTTAATCTTTCTGATCTAATCATGGAAAAAGGAAAATAATTTGTCAAGCAGTCGAAAGTAGATTAAAAAATAATATAGATCAACTTATGAGTTTCAGATTTTATAGAATCTACAAGCCTTGAAGTGAATCAGCTGTGGCTGCAAAGAGAACGTCGCCATTTCCTCCACAACAATCTTTTTTTTTCATTATACTGAATATTCTGTTTCTAATAAAAGAATTAGTTTACATCGATCATATGTGTCTATTATTCGAATTCACATAAACATCCCCCTTTTTCGCGTCACCTAGGTAGCGCCATCACTTAAAGAAGCAAGAAGGTTTCTCCACTTGAAATAAGAAGAACATTAAAAAGGTCGGTTATTATTTAAAATAAAATAAAAAGAGCAGCCTACACAAAGACATAATCACTTTGGAATCCCCCCAGCAAAGTTTCGTAAGAAACGTCGAGAACTGAGTCACGTTATTGAATAAATTTATGGAAATCAAGTCTCGCGAGTCGGCTACTAAAGACATCGGATTCCCTTCGAAACGAGCGGATGAGCAAGTCTAGAGGGTCCAATTAAAGATAGAATTGCAGTGAATACGTGCTCGAGGAGCGAAAGGAATCACGTCGATAAGACGTATAATTATTTTAAGCTGCAATCTTTTCCCTCGGTGGAGCAACATCGAAAGCTTGGGCAATCGAGAGGATAGTTGCTGCCACCTGTTCAGACACACCGGTAAAATTACCGACACGCGACCGTTGCCGGTAAAACAGAGAAATGGAAAACTTTCCGGTCGAGAGCTTGCACAACGTTACCAGCAAACGACACTTCAGAGTTCTACCTTGTAACCACTGATGAGATTATGTGGTGATGGACGAAATTTATCGATAACTGTATACACGATATTTGCTTATCGATATATCGTTATTTTTTAGCGATATTTTAGAAACTAATAGTTACAGGTATCGATCATTTTTGTCACAACATCGATAATGTTTACAAAAAAAGAAGCTCCTTGGAGAAAGGATAAGTGCAACAAGTAATTGCGACATCACTCCCATCCGAGAGACTGTTTTCTTAAGCTGCATTAATTCTAACCGAAAAGAGAAACCGTTTATCACTTTCAACAATTATTATTTTTAACTTGCTTGTTTTTAGAAGATTGGAATTTGTAATTTTTTTATGTATACTTTCTAATAATAAATAAATTAAGGCGAACATTGAGACGTAATCGTTGGTAATGATTGTACCTGATAAAATAAAATTTATTCGATGTAAAAATTCATCGATAGATGCATATCTTGCAAGTTCCGACATAACTCGATTTCTATTAGTTATAGTTAATAAGAATGTATATTATACAATAGCTGATAAAATGTTCAACAATCTCCCCCAAAGACGTAATTGTTGTAATTATTGCATTGCTGGAAGTATTAAGTTTATCGAGAAATTATTTCTGGCGCATAATGTGATTTTATGAACATTATGATAAATTATTATTAATTTTGAAGATTGTAATGAAGATATAAATTCTAAGATCAATAACGTTAATGGAACTTTGAATATTTTAACGGGATGTTGGAACGGATGGAATCTTGAAAATTTAAAAAATTCTATTCAATTTCAATAATTGGCTGAATTATTCAGTCTCATCAGTTTTCATGTCACTCGAAAATTTTGTAAGTTCTATTAGCCTCTCCTATCTTTGCAATATATACAAAGTTTCTTTTGTTTCAAAATCATTCTGTGCTTGTTCATAGAACTACAGACAATTACTCTCATCTGAGCTTTGAACACAGAACCGGTCCCCTTTCCTGCGTTCGACCTCTGACGGTATATACTACTTACATGTCAGACTACATTACAAGAATTTATGTATTCATATTAATTTGTGGGACTACAGATTAGAGTATTAAAGCTATTGAAACATAAAAAAATTTCAAAGAATCGTGGAATCCATGCGATACGTATTATTTCAAAAAACTGTTGCAATGAGTGAAATTTTCAAGATCTTCCGACAAATTTTACTTGTGAGTTCTATGTATTGTAAATTTCATCAATTTCAATATCTTCTAAGAATTTTCGAAAACATTTCAGTTCTCATAGCTTCGCGAAATATTCAAAATTTCTTTTCTTTCAAATTTATTCTTTCACAAGAGAAAACTTAATATATTTCGTTTTGTTTCTAGAGTATACTTAAAACATAATATAATATTAAGTATATAATATACTTAACGTTAAATATTTTCCTATAACAACAACAACGATAATAATAATAATAATAAAAATATGCAAACGATGATAAAATAAATTGACCTTACAAAAGTTAAAAGTCAGAATCGTTTAAAAAATTACCGGTTTTTATAAAATTTTTTCATTATATCTACAACGTGGATAATAGTTGTAATAACTCACACGGAAATATTATTCCGCCCGTTTAATTAAAGCGCTAAATATGATACGCAATTTTCTGTAATTCCAAAATGTCTGAGGGGACATAGCCTTCGCATTCCTTCCGCGAAATTAAATTTCCGTAATTGCTTTGTTTATGAGACTACTTTCGTTATTATACATGCGGTCGACAAAGTATTTCCACTTAACTAATATCTGATAATTACAGAGAACAGTTACGAACTGCGTTCGAGAATGAAGTACGACCGTGCACAATTTATACTACTTGTCCGTGATTGCTCGCGTAATATCAACTAAACTCCGATTTTTTCAACGAAAAATTATTGCGCAGATGCTTCACGGAAATGTTACATGAATTTCTCTAACCTTATACCTCGGTAACGTATTGTTATTAAAAATAAATTGAATAATATCCGACACTACATAACTGTTCTGCGCTAATTGCATTACTGTTCCTTGAATTAAATTGGGCCCTGAGTTAAAACCGAATTAAGAAAATATATTTGCCTGTCGTTATATTATAATACATGTCAACTATTGGTGCCGAATTAATTTACAAATTTTTAGGATTCAACATAGAATTAAGAATCTAATCAGTAAAATTGCCCCGAACATTGCACTAGGGATAAACAAATTTTTTATTGCACTTATATATCACCTCTGGTCCTCTATTTTTCTACAACATATCAATGTCATTCTCTCACTCCGTACGTTTCTTTATCATCAAAAGTTGTTACATAAAACAGAAGGGGAATCATAACCCTTAGATTGTATACCATTCAGAAACAGGACGCTCTTTGTGTACGATGCTCTTCGTTAATAATTTACAAAACATCCAATTGTTTACATAAATTTTATAAAATATAATAACTATAGTTATCACAGAAGAAACGTACGATGAATGCAAAGCAACAACAGATTTAAAAACGGTAATTAGCAAAATTCTTGTTACAACAAATGAAGAATACCTAAAGAATACTTGGTGATTCTACATGCAAAAATAAGTCGAAAAAAGAAAGAATAAAATTTTTTCATGTAACACTTCGTTCTCGAGATAATCGAATTTGAAAATCTGCTGGAAACGCGTGCAATTAAATAGGACATGGCTAGCACGCCTGATCATTGCACTCCGTTTCTATTTACTACCATGACGAAAAAAATTAATTTTTTTCTTTCAACTTAATTTTTTTTTATAGAATAACAACCCAACCGGTTGTGCCAGATTTTAGGGACACTTTGTATAATTTCAATGCATACAAGTTTTACACATTTTTATCCCATTTTTCCTATCGAAAATGTACGTATGTATGTACGTATCTGTCGAACATTTGTTTCAATCGAACCAAGCACTGCCGATTGTTAGAATCATTGCAACAGTTTATTAATCACGCGTCATCGCTTCATTTCACAATACGCACGCTTTTTTTACGCGTTTACCACTCGTGCGATTTAGTGATTCGCAGAATAGTCAACGATCACATCACGATGCATCGCTCGAACACGATGAAAGTAATCGACCGGAAATTTATCAAATGGAAAATCCAATAATTAACGGGGAACGAGCAATTCAGTTACCGTACAATTTTGGAAAACAAAACCATTTACAACGACAATCTCACGCTTTTGCGTATATTTCTCGAAAAACAACCTGTTCTTTGAATTTACATTACAGGCTGGTTGTTAAGAACAATAATTATAGAAATTTACCTGAAGCATTCATAAACTCTTTACTTCAAAGCTGAAACGAATGAAATTACACCGTTTCATATACTTTAAACAAAACAATTATGAGCGTATATTAATATTGCTCGCCTGAAATATTCTCGTTGTATAAATACGTGAACGGTAGAAAACTAATTTTTCATTTTGTTATAGTATTCTTACCGAAACGTTAAGTAAATTCGATACCTTGAGAAAATGAAAAATTACCGTTCTAATTTATTGTTCATTACTTATGCAAGTATTTTTTATACAAACTTACTTGGGTTTTGTTATTAAACAATGAAATAATATTGCAAAATCGACAACATCGATTATGATATTTATGTAGGAAAGGAAGAATTTTAGCTAAAAATTCTTAACTTCGCAAGCACTAAAAACAGAAAAGAATGATTAATTATTAATTCTGCCTCTTCTGTTTTCGATTATAATTTCAATACTACTTGCTAAAGGAAAAGGTTGCTCTGGACAGTTTTCTTTCGTGATTTTTCATCAGGAACCAGCCGACAGTCGCTTAGAATTTATGACAACCGCTGCGAACAATCTTGTGCGTTTATTGATATGCTGACGTATACAGTTGCTGCAGGATTTGGTCCAAGTTTCCTACAGAACTGGAGCACCATGTTCGAATCCTTGTTCCTAATAAGTTTTATAACTCAATTGATTTTCCCCTGTTCCAGTTCCCTCGTCTAATGCTCAATTGCGTTCACTTAATTAAGTTTATTTATATGTATTAAGCAGTGACATCTACTATAATCATTACTATGCACAGAAAGAATTTTATTTCGTATACTGAATAGATTATCATTAAAATTTAGAAAAAAAAATCAATTCTGGTGCTTGCATTTTACTGCTTGGGGAAGACTTCATAACAATGTGATTTCGTTTCGATAAGTTTTATCTTTAAGACTAAAACCACTTAATGTCAATCTATTTCCATGAGATCAATAAAAATGATAGCTTTTTTAAAAATATACAAATTTACAAAACAACGAGTTGCTTTAGTCGCATGTGATAATAGAAGTTGCGAAAAATCTCTGAAAATACACATTAAGACATTACGAAACAATCACCTTGATTGCTTTGGTAGTTCTAACGTTGACACGATTAAATCATAGCAACGAAATATTGTACATAAAATTTCACAAAGAAAATCTGCAGCAACTCAATTGGTGGTAGTTTGTTCAAAACATTGCAAAACAAATCTTCAACAACTCAATAGGTGTTAGTTTATGCAAAACTTTGCAGAAGAACATTCAGTAAACTCAGTAGATATCAATTTATATAAAACATTGCGAAAGAATCTACAGCAACCCAATAGGTGTCAATTTGTACAAAACTTTGCGAAAGAATCTGCAGCAACCCAATAAGTGTCAATTTGTGCGAAACTTAGCAAAAGAATCTGCAGCAACCTAATAGGTGTCAATGTACGCGAAACTTTGCAGAAGGATCTTCAGTAACCTAATATAGATACGTGTCAATTTGTTTCCAAACTTTGCAAAAGTTTAAAAGAATTTGCAGTAACCTAATAGGTGTTAATGTACGTAAAACTTTGCAACAGGATCTGCAAGAAGCCAATATATCTCAATTTATCGTAACTTACGTAAGTTTTGCAAAAAAATCTTTAGCAACCCAATAGGTGTCACTTTATATAAAACTTTGCAAATGATGCTTCAGCAACCCAATAAATGTCCAGGTATGGAAAACTTTGCAAAACATTCTTCAGCAACCTAAAGATGTCCAGGTATGCAAAACTCTGTAAAAGAATATGCAGCAATGCAATAGGTGTCAACTTACGTAAGTTTTGCAAAAAAATCTTCAGCATCCTAACAGATGTCACTTATATAAAACTTTGCAAAACATTCTTCAGCAACCCAATAGGATTCACTTTGTACGAAACTTTGCAAATGATTCTTAGACAACCCAGTAGATGTCAATTTATATAAAACTCAGCAAAATAATCCCCAATAACTCAATAGGTGTCAACTTACGTAAATTTTACAAAAAAATCTTCAACAATCCAAGAAATGTCAATTTCTATAACACTCTGCAAAAGAAGCTGCAGCGACTCAATTGATATCAGCATTTCAATGATCCTCTGGACTTCCTGTCCACCCAATTTACATAACACCGCAATACCCTAATTAGTAGTTCCACCGTACCAACGTAGAAGTCTCAAGTGGTAGCCAGTATAGTAAATCTAATTACGACGTAGCCGGTGACCAGCGAATAAATAGATCGCCCGGACAATCGAACGCTAAAATAAAGCTGTCGGAACGCAAAAGAAAGAATCAAATAGGACACTTGTGATAAACATTCTGCATTTCAGAATGTCCGACCGATCTCATGCATAGATTCAGTCCGTTTTCTTTTTTTTTTTTTTTTTTTTCAGAGATTCCGTGAGATATCCGATCGTCGTCGATCCATCACATTTCCAGGAAATGTAAGTTCCTCTTTCCGTCATTATTATCGCGACCGTGATAAACGCGAACTAGCATCGACGTGCAACGTACGGTGAAACTTTCCTCCTGTTGTATCTCGTTTCTAAGCTGCGCTTGATGTAGGTCAAATGAGGCTACGATGATAATGATAAATAAAATATCGTCCGAGCGGAGGACTGTTTGCGTTGCGTTGAAGGAAATCCTGAAACGATCTACGACGATACGTCCACACGATTCGATTGCAATCGAAATGTAGATTGCAACTGACAAACGATTCTTTTTTCTATTACACGAATGTAAGCATTAGGTTGTCGCGCATGAAACCATCGTTTTATTACCGGTACTTGATATTTTATTGAACGTTATAGAAATTTTATTGGATAAAATAAGACTGAATAGGCTCTATACACGTTTTTCATTGAAATAAAAATGTTGTATTTATTAGATAATTATTAGTATACTGAATTTGACGATGGTTCTTCAAAGACAGTTTTAGCTGCCACCTTTCCACCGCATCTTTATTAAAGTTTATTTATAAATTTGGTTTAACCCTTCGTTTCTTGACGATACTCTGTAGTACCACTTATATTACAAAAAAATTCTGCCATGAACCAATATACTTAGAATCTGACTAAGACTTACACACAAGTATTTACTACTTCTTTGAAGTCCTTTGAGATGCTATAAAATGGTACCAGCAGTCAGAGACACTATATGTAGCTATTTGAATAAAAAAAATACAAAAAATAAAAAAACATATTTGAACAGTTTCCAAACATCTGGAACAAATTTGTGTTAAAAAAACGATAACGTAGCTCAGGCCTTGAAGGGTTAAATGTCTATCTCCCAATTCAGTTGGAAGAAATGGCCAAATTTACCTGAGATTGATTCCCTACCTTAATGAACTGTAATATTTAACATAATTAATTTTATTGTTATGTTACATACTAGTAAAACGAGTAGAGTGTACTTTGTAATGTTCTAATGAAAAAAAGAGCTATGTTAGTAATTTTTATTCATAAAAGTAACGTCAAATATACCTATCGGCAAAATCGATCATATTATCACTAAGATTTTATTTTATTTATTATTTTCAGATATATCGGTCTGCTCGAAACAGGCATGGCTCTGAAACACGTATCTCACTGTCCGGATCTTACACAACATCGACTGGTTTTATAACTGGCTACCGATAGAGAGAAAAAAAGATCTGTCGATAAACGGATGTATCTCGTTTCACAGACGATATTTTATTAGATGCGATGGTGATGGATATAAGATTGTAAGAATCCACGAAACGGATTCCTCTTGTCGCAAGAACGTTGTATTTACAAAAGGCTCTTTATTGAATTAACGATATCGGTTTTCCAATTCCCATCGAGATATCAGATCTGTCTCGTTCCCCGATTCAAATCGCATTATTTTCGTTGTCCGCAGATATACATGGCCGACAACAACGTACAACTGTTATCGAAATGTTTCAGAATTACAAAAATATAAAGTGACTGATAGTCAATATTAATTTGTCTGACATTGTCGATGATTGTTAATTATCCATTCTCACTCATTTGATGTAAAAATAATTCTCACCCGTATTGAAGAACACGTAGTAATTGTTCACTTGAATATGAGAAGTTTAAGAGAATGTTTTGTAATTTAATTTAAAAAAGAAACGATATTTCATGTAAAATAACCCAATGTTCAACAATCGTTGAAGTATCGAGTTCCAATGAGGTCTCCCGTTGTTTCATAGAACACTTATAAGAAATATGCGACGTTAGAAAGAAAATTTTTTGTAATTTCATGAAAAAGATGATATATCATGTAGAATAACCTAATAATATTCAGCAATCGTTGAATATCGATTTCCAATGAACTCCCTAGATTTTTCACAGAAACTAATCATTTGAATATGAGAAGTTTAAGAGAAAGTTTTGTAATTTAATTTAAAAAAAAACAATATTTCATGTAGAGTAACCCAATGTTCAACAATCGAGTTCCAATGAACTCCCTCGTTTTTTCACAGTACACTTACATATGTAACGTTTGAGAGAAAGTTCTGTAATTTAATAAAAAAAATGATATTTCATGTAGAATAACCTGGTAATGTTCAACAAATCATTGAAATATCGAGTTCCAATGAACCCCCTCGTATTTTTTCTCCTTTCCTCTCTTTTCTTAACTTGCTTTGAAGCGAGATTAATTGCGGTTAAAGCATCGAGCAAAGCGTTCCACGTCTGAAGTGGACGAGTCTTGTCGACGTGCCAACTGTCGAAACGGCTAATGATTTCTTTGCCAAACTTAAGGTAATAAGTCAAAGGTCCAGGAACGTTCACCTCGTCGCTTTTGTAGAAAAGAAATGTTATTCGCGGGTGCTAAGACAGAGGCAAATCAATAAATCGGCCGCTCGACAAAGGGACATTAAGCTCTAAACTGGCGTCGCGGTTTACTTATATCAGCGGCGCGGCTGGTTATTAAAGGCGTTGCCGTTTTATTATTCAAATTCTCATAGAAAATCGCACAATGGTGTCGTTTTCGCGTACAATGATCGACAAAGTATTTACAAACACAAGCAAATATTTTAATGTACTTTAATACGTAATAATAATAATAAATGGATTTTTTTCTCAAACTCGACATTATTTTCTTATATCTTTTTATACGTGTAAAGCATACAAAAATATTTATGTACATTCCGCAATGAAAGTCGAAACCAACAAGAATTGAAAGATTTAGAAATGGATTGGAATATCACGTATTTGTCACGTATATTAAAACGTGCGCACTGTGCGAGATTTATTGAGATCTCGAAAATGGAAAACAATATTTTACCAGTGAAATGTGAATTTCAGTTGGAAAATAGCGTTCGAGAGCGTGGAGTATACCATAAATTTGACCTCAACTTTCATTATCGTGTGACTCGGGTGATCTTAACTCATCTGATAGAATCTCTATAATTCTTGCCAACTTCCGGTCCTTAAAATCGTTCTTTCCACCCTGTGTGATCTCATAGATGAATATTAAATACTTTCCTTACCAACACTTAATACACATAATATTTTAAATAATTTAATAATTTCGTTCGAAAGATTACAAATCACACATATTCTATTTTAAACGGATGCTTTGATCAGTGCAAGTCTTTATTAAATGTGGATACTTCGACATTTTTAAATAAATCTTAATTTTAATGATAGAATATATTTATTGTTTATACATAGACGAATAGACTGATTAAAATGTTATTATCAACATACCCTTTTTGCAGGTGAACTTGAAAAAAAAACGATAACTAAATTCGAAGACTGTAGCGTGAGAAGATTAAGACGAGACACTCTATACATATAGCCACGGAAACGTGCAAAAGTTTCCAGACAGTTCTTTCCCCAACTTTGCTTTCGAGGAGAAGACCTGAGACTAATTTTAATTAATATAAGTAAGTGCAGCACAAAACGTAAGATCAGTTTAGGTAAATTAAAATCAGTATTAACAGCTTAATTATTTCTGATTAAATCAAACATAGGATAATACAAAATTGAAATGTTAATCACTAGACTGCGGATTTTATGTATTCATAGCATACCCAATTGTATGAAATTCGTTGTATAAAAAACTTACCACGGTTTTCATTTTATGTGGGGCTCAATAGAACCTTCAATGCAGTACAAAAATTTCCGTTCGTTTCTAGTTTCTGTAAATATCTTTTCGAAGATTGATATTTGCATAAAAATCCACAGTCCATTAATCACAAACTTTCACATGTTTTATTTCTTAGAAGAAACAACAAATACCAGAAACGGTGATATCCTGTTGAATAAAAACAAAAATTACATTAAGAAAAATTAAATCGTTTGAAAAAGAAAGCGAAGGCGTTTCAAAGATGTCAAGGTCACCTCTATTTTTTTAAACAGAACTACATATCTTTATACACCATTCAATGCATTTTTTAATTCTCTACAAAAAAGTATTGATTAAGGTACTTGGGTCGACAAATGATTAGTTCAAGATTACTTCGAGACGACACTGCACAGTGTATTGTTTTAACGATTCAGACAAAGTTAAGATTGGGGAATCGTCATTCATAATTTGCTTCGTCATTTTTACGAATAGTTACACAGTTATTCAAGGTTAAACGGAGTCTCTGAGTGTCCACGACACTGTTTACAGACTCCACTCGATTATCGTCCTGAACTCAGGTCCGCGCCGGGACAATAATCTTATAGGGAAGAAATGGAATGAACAGAAACTGGAAGAATAGAAAAGAAATGCTTCAGACCCTCGTAAATTCATTTTTTGCCTAAGCCTCGGCAACAAAAGTAGAGGGGTAACAAAGTATTGCTTGACAGGTTCCATACCCCAGGATAACGCCTGGACAATAATCGTGTAGAACAAGCGAGACAATAATCGAGAAGAGTCAGTATGTGCCAAAAATGAATGACGCCCGTTAACGAGTTAATGTTACAGGCGATGTTTGTTAATCCTGAAAGAAAAGTACGATTATTCAACACACTCTCGATTATTAAAAGTTTCGTTGATCATTAGACTCCACTCGACCGGGAGAAAATTAGATTCTTCCGTGCTTGGAAACGGGTGCGGCCGAACGTGGAACACACCACGCGAGACTGTCCGGCACCCGTGAACAAACCCCGCGAGGCTGGCGTCCCATATTTCGAGCGCGACTGGCGGCCAGTAATTGCTCCAGAATGGAATCGATGTTGGCCGAGTTGCCAGAGAAGAAAGAAAAGGAGATCCGATCGCGGTTCTCGTACGAGCGCGATTTTATTCTCCACGATTGCGCAGCGTGCTAACGATCATCGAGCGATCTCGTTCCACGACGATCCTCGATGAACACCGCGCTCGCGCCATCGACTAAACCCAGACAGAGAAATTATTCTGGCGTCATTTTCAAGGTGCACGCGTAACGATTATAGGACAGAGATACTGCAATTTTTTTTAATCCGTAAACAGAGGACATTGAATCGTCTTCGTGAAAAATTTATTTTAACCCTTTCGCATCGAAGGACGAGATATTTCGTCACGTGATTTCGTTTATGATATGCTTTGGACGAGATATCTTGCAACGCAATGTCTTTCATGCGATGCTGTGTACGAAATATCTTAATAATTACAGCAAATACGAATATGTAATTGCTCCCCAGAGAAAAAAATGTAATGGGGTTAAATCTGGAGAACGAAGTGGCCAAGAAACTAATCCTCCACGTCCTATCCATTTATTTGGGTAAAGTTCGTTTAGTGTATTTCTTACTCTCCGAGCATAATGTGCTGGACACCCGTCGTGCTGTAACCACATCATTTGGCGAACGTTTAGTGGTACACTTTCTAACAAAGTCCCCAATCTACTTCGTATAAAGTGTGCGTATCGTTCGCCAGTAATGTAAGAAAGTATATTTTACTACCACATTCGACCTTGCATGACCTTCAATGATAGCTCCCTGAAGTCGTCTCAACACCGGCTATCACATCGCGATAAAAAAAAATATAGCATTCCATTTAAAAAAATTGAGATGACCTTGAAATCTCCTCTATGCCTTCACCCACGCAGAAAATGTTTGTGTCACAATATGCCCCCCTCTATACCGTGTAAGTTTTGCATATAACATTTTTTCATATTATTACAAATAACGGCAATATTTAAAGTGGCCATAGTTATTGTCCCACCCTGTATTATTGATTGGTATAAACAATCATATATCGTATCGTAATGAAACGCTTATGTTTTGTTTATAACAGCAAAAGCAGTCTTCAAAAGTCTTCTCACTAAATTTTCCGTTATTAATTTACACAAATTATTATTTACAATTTGCACTAAATTATCTACGACAGTAAACACTTATTGTAAACTGAGTTGTACTATTCCTTTTTCGATATAGTGGATATCACAAATAAACTATGAATAAAAAAACTTCTTAAGTTACTCGGTTATAGTAAATGCTAATTTTTTCTTGTATGTTCTCTGGCGTAGTTCGTTGCTCCTGATAAAAACATTACCTTTAAATTTTCCCCACAAACATAACATGACTTTAATGTGAATAAAACTAATATCAATACAAATCAAGAGTTAACAAATGAAGTCTTTGAATTCTGAATAAACGGATATTTTTATCGCTGACTGTACTTACATATGCATAATGCTTTAAAAACGCTGCATGCTTATGAAACTTAGCGTCCGAGACCCGACATGCACAACAAGCTAGTACACCAGTTTGCTTTAATGCACAATAATTATCAAATCTTCTTGTCAACTGAAATCTGTAATATGCAGTTGTCGCTCCTTACCCAGACGAACGTAGATAATTATTTCGCGTGATATTAATATGTATCTTTTCGATCAAGTTGATCGAACACTCGACACGTGAGTAATGGAGCAGCGAAGGAGATGTATATGTACAGTGGATAAGGAAATTAATTATCAATTCCAGACAAGTACCGGGGGAACAATAAGATCGATGTGGAGGAGCAACAAGCATACACCTACCGTGGGCCCAGGGTAAGCACGCATAACTCGGCCGAGACAGTAATAACAAATAATCTTTATTGCTACAGGAAACAAAATAGCGTCGGCACGCAACCGATGACTTATCAGGCAGAACTTGAACGAAACCGGGAGAACGTTGGAAAATTTATGCGCATACAAAATCATAAACCGTGGATGCGGAAGAACGACGTCGCGAACTATTTTTGTTGCTCCTCGCGAATGGTAATTAAAGAATCCTTTTGCCTATGGAAATACAATTATAAATATGTGCGAATGTTTTTACGCGAGTCGGTTATAACACGCAACAGAGACGGTTTAAAAACGGACAGAAGTGTTGTGAGACGTTATATTGAATCCTAGATAATAATTAAATACTGATAATTAGACTGCGGATTTTATGCATTTATAGCCTATAGGCCTCTGTGAAATACAGTAGAGATAGAACTTTCACTGGGTCTAACGAGTTTTCTATTTTATTTTGAACCCAATAGGACACTTAAGAGGAAAACTAAATTCCTTCATTTGCTCCTGTCTTTACAAATTACTTTAGAAAATTTTATTTTGCATAAAAATTCGCAGGGATAACAATGATTGTAAACGTACTTGTGTTGAATAGTTAGTAAATTTCCCAACGATGGAAAATACATAATAGATTGATTTTAACAAGAAATCTGCTTAGATCGAAATAAATTAACCAAGAAACGAAATTTGCCACGGTTCTATAACAATCGAAGTTTACAAAATAAATCAGTGGGAAAAATTATTAAATTTAAAATATATTACTGTCTTATTATTATTGTAGATGTACCAATTCCACAAAATTTGGCAAATTTGGTATTCATGTTTCAGAAAATCGAAAACCTGTGCTACCCTAGTAATATCCATCCTCGTTCTCGATCATCTTTCGTCGTTTCTACGAGAAAATGGTTGGAATATATGTATTCTGAATTCAAATTGTATTATAATTCTATTCAAACAAAATGATGGATTACTTATTGGTACACCTAATAATTATAAGAGAAAAAAAATAATTCGTTCACCCAATGAATTTCACTGAGTATTACATAGTATACAATTAACCCCAAACTAGTAAGATGGAAATCTTATTACTTATTACACAAATTTTACTATACACAAGTCTTATTACTTATTATTACATAACTAGATGTTTTGCAGCCTCGTGTAAAAAACCGTCGAAATAAACAAGTATCTCTTGAATAAAAATAAAATATTTAAAGTATATTGACAGGGTTCCTCAGACTTTATCTCACTAGTTAAGGGTTAAAAAAAAATCCCTTCTTACACCTGCACCGCTCAATATTTTAATAATATTGGAAGACTCAAATATTTTAATAATATTAAAGTTCTTATTTAGAAAAGTCTCTATCACATATTTTGGTCCTGAAAATTTTAAACAAAACCTAAGCACGTTGACTTTCTTACACGAATGACTGACACAGAGGTAGTTTCGTAAAGAATTAAGAACGATGAAACGGCGATTTTAGTGTCGACCTCCTGGACACGTTTCCTTCGGCTGTAATCAAGACATCTCTCTTGATATAATGAGCAACATTCTGATCCCATCTAGTTCGAGATAACACACACAAATTCCACGAACAGTTCTGAAATAAAAATTTTGGCACGCAATATAAACTCTCGAGAGGGGAAAGGGCTCTAGATCCACGCGAATACATCATCCCCTGCTTATTACCATCTCGTGAAGAAAATTCTCCAACGTCACCGCCGCGAAAGGGCAATCGTTACCATCGCGTACATACGTCACTTAGAAAGAACATTCCTATTTTTATTGTTCATTTACGCGGAACTTTAAATAAACTTCATTTAGATGGAAAATTATGTATCTACCGTTCGAGAAACAATGTGTTGTATCTGAAACCTGTGTGCGTTGTATCGTAGCTGAATCGCGTTCTGATAACTTGTAAACAGGAAATTATGGAATTAATAACTCGGTATGTTGAGTAATTATTCTATTATTAGCCGTCGCTAAATGAAATCAGTATTATTCGATGAGAAGCTTCAGGAATATATTTATAAGCAATTATTTAGTAAATTGCTTTGAAAATCTTTACACTTATTCGCCAATTACTGTAAAAACATTCTTACCAGATGGAATTTATATTTCTTAGAAGGTATTTACTAGGAAATCTTGTCTATGAAAAAAAATTGTTTTCCTCTACAGAAATATTGCACCTGATTGTAGCGTGAGATAATTGGTAATTTAAAAATATAAAAACTAACATCAATTTAGGCACAAGAAATCGAAAATCGTAAAAAGTTCGATGCATTTCTAGCACATTAAGTGTATATGTAAAGTGTAATCACAATATAATAAAATAAAATTTTGTCTCATTTCTATTAATACAATAAAATTCTCAAAACAGGAAATAAACTCCTATTTGATCCTTCTTTTATAAAACAATCTCAAGAATAGTAAGTGTTGCGATAATGAGATAGAAGAAGATAGGAAAGATTCGCTAACCAATGAACAGTCACCAAATCACATCCACTGCTCTCTGTAAGCGTGTCTCCAATCCCGAACGATGTAACTGTCGACAGGGAATAGGGTAGATACTACACCAGTAAATTGCACACGTACTAGTGAATGAACATTATACATAAAAACAAATAAATAAAGTTATTAAAATAAGCAAATGATTAAATATTAATTTCTTTCAGTACCTTGTTTCATATTCAAACAATTTTCGCGCTACTAGTTAGAAATGTACATTTAATTAATAGTGTTCAGTCACTGATGAAATCTGTATTTTGTCTTTCTAATTTAATCAATTACATTTCATCCAGTATTTCAAAACAAAATCTATACGTTATAAAAAGGTATAGATATTAAAAAATCACATTTTCATGTGCCGAATATTTATCAATATTACTATCATTTAAAATTCGACTTTAATAGTTATAAAACCTCTTAAATGTTCACTAATTGGTGCATTTACCTTACCGTATTTTTATTCTAATTCATAAACACGAAACAAGTAATCGTAAAAAAGAATTTCAGTCCTCCATCCCTCTACACAATCTTCACGTAACCGTTATCAGAACGACGTTACACCAATTTCAGATCGACCTTCGAGAAAACGAGATTTTTTACTTTACTGAATATACGAAGGATCCGCTAACCAATGAATAGTCGCTAAAACCAGTCTATTAATAGCGTTTCCAGTCCCGAAGGATGGAACCATTAACTATAACACCGTATTTTCATCCTAATTCATAAGCACGAAAGAATTAACCGTAAAAAAGCATTTCAGTCCCTCCACACAATCTTCACGTAACCGTTATCAGAACGACGTTACACCAATTTCAGATCGACCTTCGAGAAAACGGGTTTGTTTCCTTTGGTGAATATACGAAGGATCCGCTAACCAATGAATAGTCGCTAAAAAGCCTGTCTATTGCTCTCTATAATAGCGTTTCCAGTCCCGAAGGATGGAACCATTAACTATAACACCGTATTTTCATCCTAATTCATAAGCACGAAAGAATTAACCGTAAAAAAGCATTTCAGTCCCTCTACACAATCTTCACGTAACCGTTATCAGAACGACGTTACACCAATTTCAGATCGACCTTCAAGGAAACGAGATGTTCTCCTTGGTCCTATCACGGAACCGGAGGGGAAAAGGATTATCTCACGCGGCTAGCCGTACCTAACCCAGAACGAACGTTAATTATCCTCGGTTTCCTTCGCGGCTAATTACGTTTTCGCAATAACGACTCCGCAGACAATGATCTTTGTCGTTCTTATCTCACGTTCGAATTGTCGATGGAAATGTGGCGTGTCCATTAAGGGAACTTTATCGCGGGCCGGTAACGATCGCATAAATAATTCATTTCGTTCGCGGCACACAAACACACATACACATCACATGCATACATACACAAAAACACTCGTGCGTTTTTAAGCGGCGAACGAGTAGCCGTGGAACAGATACCGCGTTTTTCCCAAGCCAAAAGAACGCCCTTCGACGGGGGCGGTTCCATTCCACGTGTAACAATGTAATCTAAGTAGCCTCACTTGCACTGTCGTATGATCGAAGTTTCCGGCTCTCGCCTCGGGAGTCACGCGATCTCCCCGAGGATCCATCGTCGTGAGGCGCGATTACTCTTCGACATGGGAAAACTGGGACACAGCTGAACGCGAAATTCGTCGGGAAACATCCGTCGGATCGTTTAGCTTCGAATAATGATCGCAACGATGCGTGTCAAGGTCCATTTTACCGAATAAATTCACCAGATTTTATACTGTTGCCGTAGCTAACCCTTTAGTTTCCAGTGTGTGCATGGTTACGTACCGATTATAAATTAGAAAATTAATGCGCGCAATATACCACTGCTCGTTGGTGAAATAACCTCTTCAGGAACCAATTTATTAAGACCAGGAACAATATTTTCTGTATTTTTCGGCTGTACTTAGTTAAATATATTTAGGAATATTAACGAGGATCAATTGGTAGGATATTCTTTTTTATTGGAGAATTTCCTGGGGAATATTTAATTACTGTTTCGGAATGATGATGAATAAAAGAAAAACTAAACCTATAGATACGTGCCAGTATTCCTCAAGTTGCACCGATGCAACACTCATTTTAAAAGTGTATCAAATTTTGTCACCGATCAGTGTCTGATTTTTGTCAGCAAATATTCATAGTCTCACTAATGTGAAGTAAATCTCCACGTTTTTAGTTGAGAAATTCAAAAAGAGACAAATGATAAAAAAATTAGTGTGTTTATATTAATATTTTCGATTTCCAAATAACAAGATACAACATTTATCCGTCTCATTGTTGCGGAATAATGATTTAAGGGTCTTGGGCGTTAAAGGGTTAATACGGTGGAGCTTGTTGGGAAGATGGTATTACATGGTGCCATTTTGAACGATTTGACACCACTTTGTAACACACTTGAACTTTAATATAAATGTAACAAAATGTGATGTATGTGAATATGTGTACTACGTGTGTTTGTTATGAATGGGAGATGTGTTGTTATTGGCAGTTGAATGTGTTCTGATTGGTGGTTGTATGTGCAGACGCTTGTTACAATGGATCGACTTAAGATTGGTGGAAAATGCAGGATTTTGGTTGGTGTATGTTGTGATAGTATGTAGTGGAAGAAGTAGGGTTTAGTGTATGTATTGTTTTTTGGGATTCCTAGAGGTCAGCGCCGAAATGCAATAAAGAAATTGTCTTAGAACAGTGAATGTTTTGCACGTGATGTGCAGCTGTCGAGGGATCCCCTATTTTTACAAAAAAAAGTTTCATTTTAACGTAAGCTAATTATCATTGAAACTTTGCAATTCCAAAATTTATTTTTTTTTTTAAATCATATTCCATTGAAATACTATCGAGTTTCAACGTTATCATCACTTCGAAATGGCGGATATAAAGATTGGTGAATTTTCAACCTTCATCTTGATCAGAACGATTTTTTTGTATTCGTAGAGGTCGAGCAAATATCCGTAGGGAACGTGTGCGCGGCGTTTTTATTATTATGATTTTACAAGATTTAGAACACTTTCCCAAATATGCAAGTTATATAAGTATTGAACAATCACTATTAAAACAAGATGCTTAAAGTATGTTTAAATAGACTTAGCGTTATTACTCCATTTTTGCCCGAAATCGTCAGTCTTTACAATAATTCGTATTTTTCAAAAACTGAGGGTGATAGAGTAATTCTGCTTGTGGATTCATGTATAGGACGAGAAATTCTACAAAACCCGTGGATATTGCAAAACAGACGCAAGGTTAAAATTTGTTGGACATTGTTAACGGTATTAATTATTCCAATAACTATTATTACGAATTTCTCGCACATATGTAACGACTAAATTTTCTCGAAATTCAATGATTTCAGGCCAAGAACATTACATGCTCGAAGTCCATTGCGGAGGGACACCAAATCGCGCGAACGACGCCCACGCGAGACCGCTGACGTTTTCAACGATACAACGTAATTTTCGGTTCATGGAAGTTCAGCAATTTGCACCTTTATGCCGGTTAATGCGGTAGTAGTGTCGGTAGTAAAACGTGCAGAAAGT
>NW_015373960.1:0-26256 GCF_001272555.1 Dufourea novaeangliae | reverse complement strand
GTGTGTTCACGAGGAGCTGCGACCAAACGACTTAAAACAATGAGGCGTTGTCAGACGGTTGTATGTGTATCAGGGGTACGGTGGTTAGCGAAATTAATGGCGGGGCACATAGTCAGCGAACAAGCTTGGAACTTTAGACAAACTTTCACCTGCTCCTTTTTCCACAGAGTTTTCCACTGTGTAAGGTCTATTCAGTTCGAACCCCTGCGGGGTGACTAATATAGCGTCTCATTGTTCTTCCTTAAGTTACTCATTAAGAAACGAACTGTTAGTTGTACGATCATAATTGATCTTTGTAACAATTCGTAAACGTCTTTTATATTAACATTTTCCATTCTATAAGTTCAACTATCTGTAAACTATTTGTAAACTATTTGTAAACTATCTGTAAACTGTTTGTAAACTACTAGTAAAACCAGTTTACAAAAAGGATGCTTGTTTCTTGCTACATATTGGGTTGTGTGAAAAGTTTGTGACGATTTTGGATAAGTACAGACTCCTCTCGATTATCGTCTGGCTTGTTCTACACGATTATTGTCCAGAAGTTATGCCCACCATTCCCCTAATGGTCGGGGGGGGGGTGGAACTTGTTTGGTGCAAAAACGAATTTACGAGGGTCTGAAACATTTCCCCCTATAAGATTATTGTCTCGTCGCCGATCCGAGTTCGGGACGATAATCGAGAAAAGTCTGTGGTACGTAATGTATGAAGTTGGAATATATTCCACTAGAATAAGGAAATAATTTATTTAATATATGGAGCTTATTTACCTAAAAATCGGGACGAATAATTCAGACAACCTAATACCATCATCGTATCAGTAAATGACAAGTCTAGTTAAGTTGTAAATAAACATTTTGAAATCGTTGTTCCATACTGTTGGGAGTCTATCAATGTATAAATAAATATTTCGACACATACATGTGAAAAAAATTATTGCAATTCATTTCATATCCAGATAATGTAACGATTAGACTGTGGGTGTTTGTGCAAATATAGATCTTTCGTTTTCATTTCAGAAAAACTGGCGTCAAACAGAAATTCCTTCACTCTATTAAGTGATTCTAGAGGGGTTAGATGTTAGATTCTATTAGGTCCCAAACAAATGAAGACCCCATCAGACTTCGCTAAATATTTTTGTATATTCTATTTTAAATAATCATATACGGTCCAAATGTACAAAATACGCCGTATAGTAATGATACAATTATGATCTTTATGTATTTTTTTTGTACAATCTGAATAATATTAATAGAACTTCGATATTTATATTCTTTAAAGTGGTTTTAATTTGGTATTAAGTTTTATAATAACATAACAACATAAATTGTCTTAATTGTGATAAAAAGTATTATATTCATGTGTGCGTATACGTTTATAAATACGTTTTTACAAACATATTATTGTTATCATATTGTTATTATTTTTAAACAATAAATAAATAAACCTGACAGAACTTGTTCCCCGTTTTTTTTATAAGAATAGAATTTTCGCACGGGGCATGTACAAGTATTTATTGGCACATTTTTTTTCGTGCTGCCAAATGGATTTTCGAGGTCTATGACCGCAGATCGATCGATCGTCCAATGTTTCTCTGTTGGTCATTTGGTCCGTGTCGTTGATCCTGAAGCACTTTTTTTAAACCACGTTTTCGCGATTTTAGAACAACAAAAAATCATGACACGTCGCTAATCCCTCAACTCCGACAGATCGATAGGTCATGACACGACGGAACAAAAAATGAAAAACTTCAAATACTTCGAGGCAGACAAAGAAGAGCTGTTGTAATTTAAACATGTTTGAAGTTCATTGTTTTAAATTGCAATAATGTATCTTGAATAATTTTCAAATCATTTGGACAGAAAAGAAAATTATATTACTTCACTTTCTGATTTCTAATAAAAATATGTTCTCCCTTTTCTCGGAGTTGATGCTTTCAGTAATCGTTGAAACTGGAAATTATGTTTAACGTATAAATTATTTACAGCCACTTAAATCTGTTTATTTAACGACAATGTATTTGTTTGCTTGAATGTCATGAAATGATTGCAATTCTGTCGTCAGCAGGGTGCATTTGTTAATCACTCTCTAATGGTACAGTAAAAAAAAGCTAATAAAAATAGCTATGTCATTATTTAAATTTCAAAAGTTCTGAGTAAGAAACGACCTCGTTGAGAACGCAATGCGATCTCCCAGTTGAAAAGGCTGTGCATCTTTGAAATGAAAAGAAAATGAAATGCAATCTTCTATGTCCTTGTCTACTTCCTTACTCTTAGACAACGTGGCGTGACCTATTTCCAATGGAACGTGCATATTCGATGCACAATACTTTTCAAGATATACTGTAAACTTCGTCTAGAACGGAGCAAGTGTCATCTACTTCGTGTATCGTTTCCATGTGCATTGTTTCGAGGCTAGGAATAAATAAATATAGATTGAAAAAATTCAATCCTTCACATGAATTGCCGAAGAAGAACAAAATATGTAAGTGATTAGAACGAAACTGTACATCTACTATACAGAGTGCGGCATTTGATTTGACACATGGAAATATCATAAAAACAAAGCATTTTATAAGAAAGTATTTTAGATAAAAGTTGTTTGCTTTTTAGGGGGAAAGAGAATGACACTATTTACTTTTAATCTGATGAATGTTTTGAAGGTCACTTGAAGATCAACTTCGTTTTCTTAAATGGATACCTATATTTTTTTAACAGATCATTAATCCACGCAAAGAAATAAACAATATTTCTCTGTAAGGTTTTTTCATTTTAATTTTTTTTAAAATTCTTTATCCATTTAAAAAAAACGAAGTTGAATTTCAAGTGACCTTCAAAACGCTCACCAGATTAAAAATAAGTAATGGCATTCTCTTTCCCCCGCAAAACCAAACAACTTTTGTCTAAAATACTCTCTTAAAAAATGCTTTGTTTTTATAATATGTCCATGTAACAACTTAAATGCCGCACCCTGTATATAATTAGATATAATTTCAAAACTATAGAAAATTACTTTCAGGATAAATTTGGTTAAAAAGGATAAAGTTCAAACTGCTTTCAATTATCCGGAGATAATGTACTCATCGAGTGGAGTAGAAAACGTCTAATCAACATAGGTCCTGAATAAATCCTTTCGACGAAAAATACAGAAGTTTATTTTCACACTTGTTACAGATGTTCCATATGTCTTTTTTCTATTTCGAAACAAAACTCACATCTGCGGATCATAGATCGATATGCATCCTCAAATATTCCTTCTATGTCTCGTGTTACCTACTGTCATGCAGCCTTGAATTAATGTCACATCGACACCACTTTTTCTGTTTACATTCAGTATGTTGCGAAGTGGCTCACGACATCGAACGGTCGTAAACATAGAAGTTAATTTTACATCAAAAGGAATGATTTTAAGGCCTCTGTTGAGTAGACAATTTTTACTCCTCTCGGTAAGTACTATAAACATCTACAGTCTTGGACCCTTTTTTTGAACATGCTGTATACAGTGTTTACCAAGAATAAGGAGCACGAACTTTGAACATTTCTTACTTATTCCACTTAATCTTGCAAAACTTCGCTCGTTGAAGAGAGTTAGAAGTGGTGCCGTGATAAAATACAAACCTATCTTATTTCATGCCGGAAGACATTTAAACTTTATTAAAACAACTCTCGAAGAAGCTGAGTCGCCAAACTATTACAAGTTCCTTACAGTGGGTGATCAAATCATATCAGAGCCAGAATACGGGAAAATGTTTATTTTTCTGTTTTTGTAGAAATAAAATCACAATATCAAGGTTATTACAGCGGATAATTTTGAATGTATTAATTGTTTGATTGTGGAAGATACAGATAAAATCGTAAAATCGTCAATTTATGCGAATGGTTCTAATAATTTCAACATAAAAGTACGTAACTGCTAAAGTGTGTAGATATCGAACCTCAAGCTTCTTCATTTCAAAGTTCAGCTCAACATTCACACTGACCAATATCATTGGAAACAAAATAATTAAACCTTAAAACATGTTCTTTTTGATAGAAAGTAATAGAGACATTGGAAGATTCTGACAAAAGGTTTTTTTTAATTTAACCTATCTCTCATTAACTCTTCTGTTTATTTCTAGCCATATCATTTCTGACTAATTATTATCAAATAATTTTAAAAGAATTAGTTTCGTAGTTTAATTACATTTCTGTGTAAAAAATCCAGACAATGTATTTGTAACTAGGACTCGGCTAATTAAACTTCGTCGAGAGAAAGTCTAAGAAGACTAACCACAAAATATAGTTCATTTAAATGATTCTATAAAAACATATACAATTAACATAACCACTAAGATTCATATAGCTGGAAGCTCTATCCAGCGACCAAAGCCAGTCATTTCGTCCCATAAACCAGGAAATGATGGCGCAACACGAAAACGCAAAAGGATCTAGAGAATTCGTTTGAAATCGTGATCGAGCTTCGAATCGTTGGTTCAGACCGAGTTAGAGGTTAGTCGTAGAGCCCTTCCCCTTTATTCTCCCTCGGTGTTATTATGCTCGTTCCCGTGAACTCCATAACGCGATGTTATTGCCGGATTCATAAACATACCAACGTATCTCACCGATGTCGTGAAGGAGGTCAGGCAATGCACGCAAGCCACGCGAGATCTTTACTAGCGGCCCCCGTATGAACCGGCTAACAATGTAGCTGGCTGGAAGAAATAGTGTTGCACTCGGTGAAAAACCGTGCGGTGTGAAACGATGGCTCCTTGAATATTAATATGAAGGTTTGTTGAAGGTACTTGAACTAATTTTCTTAAAATAAAACTTGGGGAGACTGGGGTTAAAAGTAACAAGGGTAGGTGTAACAGGGCTTATAACTTTTTAAATAAAACAGACAGTAATATGATAATAAATAATTAATAAATTATGATAATTAATTGATCTCAATAAAAGATAAGGTCAAATTGCAGAAAAGCTACTTACACTCCGATTTCAATAATTTTTGGATATCTTGTGAAAGTCGACATTTTCAACAACTTTTTCCTATATATATATATAACGGGGGGAGTTACTTATTTTCCGAGATATTCGCGAAAAACTGCCGGTACTAGCACATTGAATTCTGCCTATAGTTGTCTTTATTGGACTGCAACAGAGTAACGATTCATTCTTAGCAGATTCATTAACGTGAATGGACATTTAATTTCATAGAATTGCAAATCGATTATTATAATGCTTCAAAGTCGATTAGAGACAACTCAAGAAAAAAAAGTAATCCAGAGTTGGTTAAAGACAACTATTTTTCTTCCTGAACTATCTCTAACCAACTCTGATCAGTATAATGCTTCACAGTTGACTAGAAATAGTTAAAAAAAAATAGTAAGTCAGAGTTGGTTAGAGACAATTATTTTTTTCCTGAACTGTGTCTAATCAACTCTGAAGCATTACACTAATCGAGTAGCAATTCTATGAAACTAAACGTCTGTTTACGTTAATATCTCTGCTAAAAGTTGTTCAAAATGTCGAGGTTTACAACATATCCAAAAATCATTCAAATCGGAGAGTATCCTCTCTCTCTGTCTCGATCGAGATCGTTCCTCTCTCCTATCTAGCAATCTAGATTTTTTTCTGCGTGCAATTCTTCTCAAGGGAAGTAGTCACTGTATATCTCTCTGTTTTTATACATTTGTGACACCCACCAACGCGGTGACTTCCTTTTGTTGTTTTCAGCATATAATGTATATAAATATAAAAAGCCATTGCTAACTCAAGAAGTGAACTCATTGTGAACTGATAGTCTATTTCTCGTGACAGGTCGTATCCTTCATTTTTATACGGATACGCACGCAACGGTGATACGCAACCATGATACGCAACGATGACACAATAGGAGGATACGTAACAAACGGATACGCACCTTTACCCTATTACACTGTTCACAGTAATGTCTAGTCTCGCGACTCAATTATTTCAGTAGCAGCATACATATTCACGACCAACTTTGCCATAGCGAAAGGGTTAACGAGAGAGTTGATCGCTCAACTGAAATCGTACGAGCTAGTAAAACACTGGTGTTCCTTCCCGTCAAGGATAGACACATACATCTAATCGAGATTAGTCGAGCACGAAAGTAACCTATGCACCCGTCGCTCGCTACTCCGGTTTCGTCGGTACGTGACGCGAGAATCGAATGCCGTTGCTTGTCGTTACGTCGATTAAGGCAATTATCCGGAAAGGTCGAATCTGCGTGGCCACGAGGATTCACTGTCGGCGATGCATCGATCGAACGTGCAAGGGGAGGCTGGCTCTGTCCTCTTAATCGATCGCGAAAGCACGTTCTCCGCTCGAATCGATACGGCCTTCAGTTGTTAACTCTCTCGAGAACGCAGGTGAATCACGCGCTATCGATTGATTTCCAAGCAAAAAAAGAAACCTCGCGATATCGAGGATTATTCGTCTGTTTTCCTTCCCAACCGGTGAACTCGAAAGAGCTGTAGATACGGACACCTGTTCTGACACTCTCTTCGAGGAAGTATACGGTCGATCGATAAGTGATTCAATTACAGGTGGTGGACGTATTATGGAGGGTTAATTACATTTTTCTATGTTTATACGACACCTGAAATAATTCGTTCCTAACACCTTCATTCCAAAATTATTTAAGAATTGTATAAAAAATATTTCTTTTTGCATTTTTGTACATATTAGTTATTCAAAAACATTTTAAACATTTTGAAAGCGTTTAGTGCCATTTGACAACTTTTCTTACTTCTATCACAGTTGTGTGTAATAATTGACATTATAAAGTTATTATATGTAATAAAAAATTATTTTTCTTATCTTTGAAGTTATTATACGTAATAAAAAATCTGTTTCTTATCTTTGATCAGTGAACCTTCTTGAAATGGACTGAAAGAAATTGGAGTTTTATAAGTTCTTAGCGTATTGGTAACAATGCTCTGAATGCTTGAAATTCAGCAAATGAAAGAAGCAAAAGCAAATAGTGTCTAACTTTATCGATAAACTTTTAAAAGTATATAAAAATTTGTCTCATGCCATCTATAAAAAATCAAAAGAAATTTATTATACGTATATTATAATGTGAAAAAATGCATGATAGCAATCTTTTATTTTTCAATTTAAAATACGTTGCCCTATGGCTGCAGTGGGTTGATGAAATTCAACTGCGATTTTATACAGAGAAACTGAAACATTTTCACTTACGTCATTGGACATGACCACCACAAGACTACAAAATCGAGAATTAGAGATTAAAAAATAAATTGTAGCAGTCACAAAGTGGTACTATCTACGATGTAAATAATAGTAAAAAAGTAGTAATAATCGTGAAACAGGAGACTCTCCCAATTCATTAATGTCGCACAAAGTGCTGGACACACGATACTTTTTGGATTTTGCACTGATTTATTATTTATGGAATAGAATTGTTTGTTCGATACAACTTTGAACGGAAAAAGTTTTCCTTAAGTTTGTAAGCAACCGATACTTAAAGGATATGTGCACGTTACATTGTAAATATGCTGTGTCACAATGCAAAGTTTGTGAAATGCTACATCTGTTTCACTGAATACTGATGCACAGACTAAAGAAGCATGTTTTAAAATTTATCCAGTTCAACTAACTTCACTCCGACTTTAAAAAAACCTTCAAATGTTCACTGTCAATGTGGCAAGACGTCGAAGATAATATAAAATATTTTATATAAAGCTGCGTCTACACTATATAAGATAAGACGTTATATAGCAAAGCTATAAAACTTATTAGAAAAACAAAAAGAAAAATATTATACAACATGATGTTACATAACATTTTTCGTGGTATATAGTAAGTTATATGTTATCCATCAAATGTGAACGCCATTACTAATAATCAGATGAGAAATGTTACACAAACTTGTTACAGACTTGTCCAAAAGGTGTATAATCTTGTAACAAGTTATAAAAACATATTGTATAGCAAGGTTTATATAACGATTTATTATATAATACTATTGTGCTATATAGTGAAGACGCACCTTAACACAATGTTTAATGAAATTCCGATCCACCAATACACTAGTTTCAAATATATGAATTTTTTTACCAGAACATATGAAAATACAGACTTTCACAGTTAAAACTTTTCATGGTTCATAACTACGATATACAAGTCTATAAAATATTTAATATAAAATTAAACAATTAAATATTACCAGTATATTTTACGAATATAGACACAAGAAACATGAAAACTATTGTTTTATTAAAAAAAAGTAAAATACCTATGTTATACATGAAAACAATAGCGAAACAGTTTGAACAAGGTCGTATCACAATAAAAATCAGTAAACATCTCGATTATTTTTATTCTCCGCATCCATTTTCCAATTCGCTCAATTGATCGACGTGGAGACACGATCGAGGCCTGACGCGTTTAATTGAAATTTATTATGCGGAAATAATTTACATGATTGCGGACGTTCGATTGATATTGCCTCTCATAAATTGTTATAATTGTAATTTTAGAAAATTCTAGAACCGATGCATACTCCCACGCGAACCATGAGTTTTTCCAGTGGTAAATCAAACGGTAAATAAACACCTGGTAGGCGAAACGATAAATCTCGTTCCAAAAAGAAAAAAATAGAACGATAAAACATATTGGACTTTTGGATCTGGCGATACACGAGTGATGAATGTTTGATACAGGAAAAACAGAAATTTCGATTAAACCGAATTGAAATTGTGGGAAGTTATCATTTCGTAACGTACAGTTCGATTCGGGAGCGTAATAATCAACCCTGTAAGTGTCGGCTGCAACGAATTTCATGGCCGGTTGAAACACTTTGGCGTTCTTCCACTCGAACGTCTATACCCCTTGGCGGAATAAATACATTACTCCGGCTGACGTGTTAGTTTTGGCAATGAGGGGGCAAAAAGAAACACTCTGGTGCCAGCAGATACGTGAATAATTGATCGGTAGAAGTTTACTTTCTTTCCCTTATCCCATTCCCTATCCCATCAACTTTCATTTATAGTATTCCGTTACTTCCGACGAATACAATTCTCCCTGTTATTGTTATAGAATGCTTTTAACTATATAATACCGAAATCTTATTAATTAATGGTGATCTTCAAGAAGAAGATAGAATATATACAATAATATACATGTTTATTAATTTATACATACAATCTCAATTATCAATTTGAGTGAAATTTAGAAAGAATTATAAGTCATTTATTTTGATTTTATAACTGTAGGAATAATAATTCAATACTAAACTATGAAAAAAAAAATTGAAAATTCTATAATTGCTTTAAATTAAGCTTAACAGGAACTACGGATTTAAATACACTTGCAATATTGAATTATCCAATAGAAGGTGAAACGTATCTAGATGTTGATTTAACATGATAAGGGAATTCTACGTAAATGTTGAAATCATAACTTCCCTGAAACCATTCACAAGATAGAAATCTACCGTCCACGTATTAATGGATTGTCCACTTCATTGCATGTTATCAACAACAGTATCATTGGGACACAGTGGAACTTTTTGAAACAGTTTCAGGATACAACGAACTGCCTTAACAAATCAAAATATTAAAGATTATAAAACTTCGAATTTTAATATGTTCCGAACGACCTGCTCAAAGAAAAATTTTTCTCGAAACAATCAAATCAAACTTTAAATTTGTTTTTCTAAAACGGTCTGTGAAAATTGGTACGATAATCCAGAGTCTACTTTTAAATTATGAATTACAATATTCAATGTGAGAAAATATTCTTGTTTGTCTATTATGACATGGTATTGAAAATTCTTTATCAGTAATACCGCCGTGAAATCAGCAGAAATCCACTGAAAGGATTCGGAACCAATACAACGCGAGATAAATTCTGCACGGATCAGTACACCTTGTAGTTATTGCCCAAGGAGGAACTGCGTGGGAGTGTTTATCGGAAAACTCTTAGAATTTATTGAATATCGAGGTTGCATTACCTATAGCGTGATCATATTCGATTTGATTCAACAGAATCCCCCTCCCTCCTCTGCGATGCCCGTAAAAACATCAGCAAAAGATCTAACTGAGAACGGCGTGCATTAACATTGACTCGTAAACAACCGCCGCCTTGCGTACAAGTTATAATAATGCTCTGAGAGATGCTTAAACGAAACTTGAAAACCAGCCCGTAGATCTAATGCACCTCTCGCAATAATGGGAATTTTACGTTCATGAACATGAAAATAACAATCCAAAAATACATTTCCAATATTTATAGAAAAATAACGTCAAGGTAATACTAATAATTTCTAATTTTACGAACTGTGCCAAAATTTTAGAACACCCACCATTGTCTATCTTTTAGTAACACTCAAACTTCTATGATATTTCCATAGTCACTCAATACATATGAATATATTTTTCATATGCATTCCATGCAGCTTTTTAATTATCTTCATTGCTTTCGCGCGAGAAATAAAAATTAATAACAGAAACGAGAACATTTTCAATTCTCATAAAACAATAAAATATTTAGTTACATGTATTGCATCTGAAATATTACTTTTACAAATAAAAAGAACTGGTTAGAAGCGACCCAGAATTGACCAGGACGAACGTTAACTAAAAGTATTGATTACTGAGACAGAAACTTCCAACATTCGAACCCGTTTTCGGTCTTGGAACGTTAACTTTCATCGAGAACACATTTCGCCGCGAAACTTTCGGCGGCACGAACCCCAACGGTTCGAGCCAGCTCGACACAGGGATCGATCGCGAATAAGAAAATAAATAACCGTTTCTCTCTGTTTGCGCTTACTAGAACTCTTTGCTTAAGCTCTTTCGCAAACGTAGTAGCGCAAACGATAATTCTACACAAGCGCAGAATCAAACAACCGGAACATATAAAAGGAACGGATGAATAAAATTCGGAATTTCGATTTTACGGAGGTTAATACCCCAACGTTACAATCGACCGAAATTCAACGAATATACAGGACAGTTAAAATTCTACAAAAACAGTTCGATGGTAAAGCCTGGTATTCAGTTATTCCATGGTAAATTATTCACTGTTCCAAAAAATGTTTAAAATACAAGACTCGAGCGAAACGAATAAGAAATACGCAACGATAAGAAATATTTTCGTTGTTTCGTGCAGACGTTCTGTTAACCTTTATGGTTAGATTTAACGTGATCCGAGATAAAACATTCGGGTTCTTTGTAATCAGTTTTACTATTTAGCAGAGATTACATCGTCGCGATTGTACTTCAGCCCCTGAGTACCTTCTCGAATGAAGAGGTCATTCTTTAAATGTCCGAGTCCACTGCCAAGGAAATCTTGATAGAAGAGCACTCGTGAATGTTTGCTCAGAAAACCTTGTTGTTCGTGAATCGATGAATCTTATCCCTTTCCTTTTCCAAATACATAGAAAGATTTTAACTTTAAAAACGAAAAATTTGGATTATTAGAAAAATAACTTTCCCTTTATACATACAAATATATTTTCCATTACTTCACGGAGGAAAACTAATACATCATTTCTTTCATTCTGTATCTGGTAAATGAAAAAAAATCTTTATGCTCGTAGTGATATTGTACGGAAATAAAAACGACTAATTGGTCAAAACATTTTTTGGAACCAAATAATTTTTGCAAATGACATGAAATTGGTTCGACCTGATACTTTTTACCAAGGATAATAATACATTTTCAGTACTGTTATATATTAGGTACTTGGTTTATGAGATGTCTATACAAATGGAAATATCTAATATTTTAGTACTTTTTGAGATGTTTCACTGACAAGACACAACCTCAGTACCTACTCCGAAAATTCCTATGTTTTTTTAAACTGCGCTGGTTTGTAGGGAACCTCGATGAAAGCATATGGCCATTTTTCGTGTTTACTGATATTCGGTCCTTTAGGGTGAAATCATCCCTTAAATGTTAATGTGTCTCCTCCTATTTTCTTGTATATCTTGAAAACTACTGTAGATATCAGAAAACTGAATAAAAATTGAATGGCTTCTTATGCTCTATAAATCTGTGTAAAGAATTTGTTAAAAATTTGTTTATTTATATATTTATTTATTTAAGCAACAAATTATTAACAATTTCATTCCACTGTTTTGTAGAGTACGTGAAGCCACGAAATTTTCACTGTAATAGTTTTTTTATATCTAGTATAGTTTCCAAGATATACAAGAAAATAAGAAAACACACATTAACATTTAAGGGGTGGTTTTACTCTTAAGAAACGAATATCAGTGAAAAGGAAAAATTACCCGATACTTCTATTGAGGTCCCCTACAAATCGGCGGAGTTTTCAAAAAAATCGAAACTTTCGGGATCCCGAAGTTCCTGTGTAAGTAAATACACTTTCGCTCATAAATAATTATCAAATATATACTTATTGGATTATGCAGTAAATGTTAGAAGGAATTATGAAATTACTAAAAAAACTAATATAAATATTGTTTAGATATTAAACCTCGATGGACAAGCGTTATACTATAAAGCAAGACTTAAAACGATTTCGAAAATAACTGTTCAAATTATTACATATATAAAGGTTCCGATTGAAACAGTTATGAAGAACCTTTATTCTGAATAACTGTTATGAAGAACCTAAATTTCAGGTTCCTAATTTCCCTTCTTCCTAAATAAACCCTAATTTCAGTTTTTATATCAACTCCCATATCAGTTCAATAACCGTTATTTTTAGATTCTACATATAAGTTCCAAAACGATTATAGAACCAATTCTCATAACAATTGTACAAAATTTTACAGTAAATGAAATCACAACACATTACACTTATAGATTACTGTATACATATAAGCATATTTTTTGCGAAGTATGGCAACATTTTGTTAAGCAGTTAAAAATGTATATTAACAAACACATTTCATATTACAAAATAATTGTATCTATACCAATGTATACACATATATTTACTTATTTACTCATGATAATTTTTAAAAAATTTTACTTATACATAATAATCTATGTATAGCTGTAATGTGTTGTGATTTCATTTACTGTAAAATTCTGTACAATCGTTATGAGAATCGATTCTATGTATAACTATTTAGAAACTTATATAGAACCTAGAAAATAACAGTTATAAAACTGATATGGGAGCTGATATAGGAACCGTAACTGAAACTGATATATTCTGAAATTTAGGTTATTCCTAAAAGGTATTCAGAATAAAGGTTCTTCATAACTGTTTTAAAAACCTAAATCAATATCATAACAGTTTTCAATCTCTGCTATAAAGTAATAAACGTGACCTAAAATATATCATTTCTACGAGACATCACATTTTCTTCATACGGCCCATGCAACGCGATAGTTACGAACGGTAGTGTACGTACTTTGATAATCAATTGCTCGAATAACATTTCCGAGAGTAACAGGTAACCTGTTACATCTCGTGAAATTCAGGCCTTCCTCGGTGGCCGAAGTCCATAGCTGATATACGTATATATGTATTTAACCTTGCTTCCGTGACATAGCGGAATCCTCTCAAATTGAAATACTCAATATCATGAATGAGTTCTAAATATAGTTCAGTTGTTTCACTTATTTTATTCCTCGAATAAGAAACGTCGAAAAGGATAATACTACAAAGAGGAGAATATAAATTACATTCTGCACAGTAGAGGACTAACAAAAAAGAATTTGAAAAGAAAAAGATGAATAGAAAATATTACACGAACTATAGAATTCGGTTAATGTGCCCGTTTAATAGTGACTATTTCTACTTGGTGCAGGCATTGACGGTGATATCTGTTCTCCTTGTCAATTTTTCTGTTGTCAACACTCTTGCATTATTTGTATCACTCTAACTCGAGACAGATATGTAATTTTAAGTAATAATTTGTAATATACAAGTGTCTGAATAAATTTTCTACGACTAATTTTTATTGATTACTCTGTAATCATAGATCAATATTTTTCTCGTTGGTTTTCGTGCATTTTCATAGAAAGAATATAATTGTACTTGTTAAGTGAACAGTACACGAGGGTTGCATTATCAGTACCTTTTTTAAAGTTAAAAATAGATAATATCATATTACTATAACGTTTATAATCGTTAGTGCAAGCAGAAACGATAAATAATGGATGCGTTAATTAAACTATACTTAAGCACGCAGATGATTTCTTTAACTTAATCTTCTGAGAAATTATAACTTTCTCTATGCTTAGAATTTACATAACATCTTCTCGATGACACTGTAATTTTTCATATTTTTCATAGCTAAATATCCTCTTCCTGAAACACAATACAGTCGAAGCATAGTCATACGATCTCAGTTTTTCCCCCATTGTCTTTTTTACGTCCT
The DNA here is from genome assembly GCF_001272555.1 of Dufourea novaeangliae. Lineage (NCBI taxonomy): Eukaryota > Metazoa > Arthropoda > Insecta > Hymenoptera > Halictidae > Dufourea > Dufourea novaeangliae. Next base: position 11,921 of record NW_015373960.1, on the reverse strand, counting down.
CCACACACGCGAAGGAGAATACACAGGTAGATAAGCCACAAATTATAGTCACAGATAATGGTGCCAACGCCGCGTGTAGTGTCAATTTCCTCGATGATACTGACAATAACGAGTTCTACGTAAAAAAAATCAATATTAAAACTTTCAGTTCACCGTAACTATGTAACAAATGTAATTTATTACCATCGAACAGCAAACTGAAAAAATTTGTAAAAAAATTATATTAATACACACATTTTTAACTCTTTTCCGTAATACATTAAAGTTGAAAATTATAATTAGTTGTAGCGGATTGATGATTGTTAATTGTAAAAATGGTTTGACAAATAAGCCAAGTACATATATTGTAGTTAGAAATGTGATTTATTCATAAACGGTTATCTGTAGAGATTCATAAGAATTTCCTGTATGTGACACGGATCATATACCTTAATTCTAAAGAAACATGTGAAGAAACGAAACTCGTAACCGTAACAGTGTATGCACATACTGCACACAACGATCCGGTCATCCGTCCACTGCTTCCTGTCGATTGCCGTGATACTGCTAAAGCGTGCATATTATCGAAATGTATGATCTAATGAAGTGAACAAGCAAGTATTTTTCTATGTTACGATGAAGCTGACCGAACCTCTTTTTTTATTACCCATAAAACTTTCGACGTAAATTTATTCTAAAACTCAACGAACTTTAAAAAGTACTGTGCATTTAACTCTTAAATAATTTAAATACCGTTCTTTGTACATATATATTTTTTATAATTATTATATAAAAAATTATTGAAAAATATTAAATGCTGTTTTGTATAAAGTTTTGTAAGTGCATTTATACAGAGATCAATGAACGTTTTTTTACACGAAACCCTGTATGGGCTCAATATCTTTTAGGTCACATTCGTGAATATTTTGAAAATTCCTTCGATCGTAGTTTCAGCTATGGAAAATATATTTACAAGCCCGATGCATCATTTTGTTCTCTATGAGCTTTATTGATATCGGTCGACCGTAGCTGATCGAACGCAAATATAAGCAAATAGATAGTATCGTATTACCGATAATCCTTCATATGCCGGAGTAGCTATCGAACGTATGCCCGGAAAACGGAAACCACTCATCCCGAATAAAATTTTCATACGGTACACCAACCCTGCATATCGCCTCTGCCCGCGTTTTCCAAAGAGTACGGTTTCGCAGACGCATAATTCGATGGTAACCGTGCCTCTAACTGTAATACTTGCTTGTTCCCATAGGATGCATCGTGAAGTATGCTTATCGCTCGAAAGATATCCACCATCCGTGAGACAATTTCTTTGAAAGCTCTCTCGGTTTTTCAGTGAAGAAGAAATAGAAAAATTGTAACGAGCAAAATTACAAGTTAATCCGCATAAAAAATCGTCAGAAACGATTCGTCCGTGAACTTCACTTTGTTAATACGAATAACCAGAAAGGATTATTTGATAAAACTTGATCGAACTGCTTTTCGAGATATACCCCGCGTATAGTATACGTATTAAGGGGCAGAGGGAAACGGAATATATAAGAGTGAAAACCAATCGTATATATCGTTCACAATGGAGCTTCGATTGGAAACTTCCAATAGAAAAATTTCAATATCGGACCCGACCCCCTCCGATCCTTTGAAATCAGATCCGAGCTCGCGTGATATTTAACGCTTTGCTAACTGGACTATTGTATTTTTTACGATATCGAAAATAATAAGAAAAAATCGCCTGATTAGCTGGTACATACATACGTAGAATATCTTGAATGATATGGTTCATTTTCGATTTATTTGCTTTCAATGTGTTTGCAGCACTTATCTAATTTATAGTATTTTTAAAAATGCATAAACTTCTAATTTTAGCAATAAATATAAAGAGTGTCTCTAAAATGACAGTACAATGTGCAACAAGGTGATTCTATGTGCAAAAATAAAAACTTTAATTACACAAATTTTTAAGACTGTTCAACACTGAATATAATTTACATTTTCTATGTATTAATAAGTATTCGTTTATTTCATTATTTAAGTAACTTTGTAACTGTAACATTTTCTTATTCTACGTTTAGTAGTATGAGTGTAAGTAATAAGTAGAAACGGACTGTACTGAACAGACACGTTAGCTAAGTCCTATTGAACTGAACTTGTATCCGGCAGATTTTCAAATTTAATTATTCCGTAAGCGAAAGCATTATACCAACAAATTTTATTCCACATTTTCGATTTATTTTTACGTCTAGATTCATCTCCGTTCAGGTTATACTATCAGTTCAGAGACACACTACTGTATCCCTATTAATTTAATCGATTATACATATATGAAAATAATTAAATTCGCATTATTTTCTCCTATTTTTCAATATAATATCAAAATTATTATTTTCAGAATATAAATAAAATTACAAATGACACAACGCGTTAACTTCTTTCCAAATTGTATTGCAGAATTTGATTGTTTATACCATAGACCCTAACTATTATAACCACAATTTAAAAAGTGACGGTATAAGAGTTAATATCTTTGTGTGAATGTTTTTGATTACCAATAACCATTATAAATGATTCAAAATTTGTTTGGTTATCAATAACAATAAAATTATCGATAACGGAAATTTTTTTGGTTAAAGATAATCATTATTGGCTACAGAAATTATATTGGTTACGGAAATTATATTGGTTACGAATAACCATTATTAATGACGGAAATTGTTTTGGGTTGCATGTAACCATTAACGATGACGAGAATTTCATTTTGGTTACCGATAACCATTATGTACTGATGACAGGAACCTTTTTTTGATTACGCGATAACCAATATCCATGACCACTTATTTTTATTGACGTATCTATATTTTAACTTAAAATATATAAATTCTATAATTCGTTTTGCGTTATTGATAATTACGTTAATAAAAATTGACGATGGTCGAAAGTAACCAAAATAAAACTCTCGTTATGGATATTGGTATGTACCATTTCCGTCATCGATAATTGTTATTGGTAACCAAAAATATTTTGATCATTTATATTGGTTATTGGTAACCAAAAATATTTCGATCATTTATATTGCTTATTCGTAACCAGAATAGTGAAAATCCATATTTTTTGACCAATTTCTTCGAGATTTACTAATATTGAATTTGTTCCAAAAAATATTTAAAATAACTGTTACTTTTGGTCTCTGGCTTATACGAATCAATGAAGACTTTAATCCAAATTCATTGAACGTTGTTATTCCCATTTACTGTGGAAATTTCCTGTTAAAAGACCAGCATCGCCGCAACGAAAATGACAATTAATTGTGGAAATATGAATCAGTAAATTCTAAATGATGCTGAACGCGATGAATGGAGAAAGGATGGTCGCCGGCCGTTTTGTTTAGTCGACAAAAGGAAGGTGAACGATAACCACGGATCGTGCCCGCACACATAAATATTGTAAGCGTATGAACAGATTTCGTGCTCGAGCACCCAAACGAAATATGGTGCACCGTTACGACCCTGACCGTGCCGAGAATTTTCATTCCATTCAACCGAAAGCATCCCTTCAGGGTTTGAACGTTGCACAGGTTTCGCGGCACGCAACATTGAGCTTTTTTCTAATAGAGCCCTTAACTCCTGAAACTGACTTTATTTGTACCAACATAGGACACGAACGAGGTGATCGCAAATAAACCGTACGACAGCCTGATATAGAGAAAGCCAGAAACAAAATTATTGTTCGAAAGTATGGAACACCATGTATTAAATGTACCAATACGTAATACAGAATTTTTTGTCTGATTCGTATTTATTTCCATAAAATTCTTATAACTAGATTGCGGATATTTAACATTTATTGCAACTCCTAATTTGCATAGTAAAATAATTATTTATGTATTATTATTAACATTCTGAAAGTTCTAGTACAAGAAAATGGAATTATATCTGATTTTAGTTTATATATATTATTATCTAAAATTTATCATTTGCATAAACATCCACAATCTATTTATAGCACTATTATTCAAAAGCTTGAAACACCGTGTATTAAATGTGCCAATACGTAATACCCAATGGTTTTGTCTGATTCGTATTTATTTAAAAAAAAAAATTACCATTGCTAATAAACAATTAAGAACGTCGACTATGTAAGTTCATTCCTTGAAAAATTTGAGAATTACAAAGAAATGATTTGAATTTTTGTTCAGTTATATTTTCTTCAGTTTAAATTTATCAAAGTTAAATGTGGAAAAAAGAAAGAAAGTGGAAACCTTTGCCGATGCAGCGAAATTAATTTGTTCTCGTTCTTTATTTATGTGCATGTGTACACTTTCGAATTTTTAACAAACGAAACTCTCATCTTTCTGTATATTATTCGACAAAAGTTTCATTCTTAAGGGAAAATGTGAAGCTATATCTAGACAGAGTATCTGCAAAATGCATTTCGACTGGATGTATAATAACTGTCAACCGTATAGCGGTCAGAGAAAATTAATAAATGACAGTTTCATCGAAAAAAGTGACCCGAAACTTTTAAACGACTCTATAGTTCTCTGTCTTGACATCCCGAGAATCTGTTGACTTTTATTTCATTGCAGAAATCATAGCTCCGAAAAGAAATTTTGAAACTCTAATTAATATTAAGTAAACTATTAACATTTCTGACAAATGACATAATGCTTTTATCAATCAGTTGCCGATATTATTTGAAAACTTCTCGATTTTATATAAGAAACAAGTAATTGTGTAAATAAATAAAAAAATAATGTATGTCATTTAAATGTTCTATATTGTCTGCATGGTCTATAACAAGCTAAAAATAGTACTAAACACTAATTAATGATTTGACGAAACACCATTCCAATGCAAGTACAAAGTTTACATTCCAACTGTTTATCACTAACGACGAGTTGATTAATCAATTAAAAGGTTAAATGATTGTTATTCCACGAAGTACTTAAAGTTCTCCTGTGTTGGTAGCAGACATCAATAGCACTGCTTAAGCTTCACATCGAGTCATAAAACGATGTGTAAGTATAATGGTATGAAACAAAACAAAAAATACAGCCCTGACAGACTAATAATCGAATAAGAAAAAAAGCTATGGCTTGTAACAATACGATCAATAAAACGTTTGAATAATACTCTACAAACATTACGAAGCCAACGTTATAATTCCAATCGATCTAAACTATTTTTTTCGGAATTGAAACTAAGTGAATTCTAAATTGAAGAAACGCAATTGAATTCGTGTTTACATATTCTAAATAGATTACACCTTAATACATGGCAAACATAAAATTGTCGAAAATCCCGGAACTGAAAATTATTAACAAATTACCAATTGCAACACTACTAACTACCGTAAAAATGTGTTTAATGATTTTAATGAAGCAATGCTTGAACAACAAACTCGCATAAATTCGAATCTTTTGATATTTCAACATTTCTGTTCAGCTTTTTCGAAAACAAAGAAACATCTGCAATTCAGAAAAATACATTTGAACAATATTATGTATCCACGGACGCCATGATATGACAAAGAATACCTTCAAAATGTGTTTCCCTCTCTTGCAGGATTAAAAAAGCTCTTAATTGCAAGCTTCGTTAGTCGAATCCCTCGGCAATGGTTGCTCGGGCTTGCAATTGCACCCGGGAGAATTTTCGACGGTTTCGAAGTATAAATGTTTTTGCGCTTCGAGAGATCGAGTTCACGGATACGCATTATTCGTAAAATTTTTCCGCCTTCGCATCGCTTCCTCCCGTTCAACGACAAATGACAATGATGACGCGACAATGACGGCCAATTGAGAGTTAAACAACTATGAATAACAACGAAAGACGTTCACATTGGACAGTCATGCTGCGACGCGAACATGACGTGTCCCTTTGAATCGTCTAAAAACTCGAAACTACAAGTCTTTTTCTTATTTTTTTTGTGTGTTCGAAGGATTCCCTAGTTGTAGAATAGATATAAAGACTCACTAAATTATTTTCTTTTTTTTAGATAAATTCCTTTGTATGAAAATACGATGCAGTGAATTTAAAAATGCGATAAAGAACAATATGAACTTACTAATTAGGATAGATTGCAGAGGAAATGGCTGTGGTGGAGTGAGCGGTGGAAAAAAAATGTTAATGGCGTGCGATTCTACGACAGATATTCTATTCCCTTCACAATTCTAAATTCTTTACAACTATGTTTTAATTTCACCGTTTTTAAATATTAAAGTTTCTTATAAACTTTTTCATTGTCCAATGGTAAAAAGGATTGTTCCTACTAAATCATAGAATTTTCCTAATTCGTAGAATTGTATTTTTACATAATCCTTAATATTTGATTTTGACGTATAACTAGTTTACAGGAAAATAATACTACCGTGGATCAAATTAAAATATGTAAAACCCTTCATTGTAATACTTGTCGAAAAATCTATCACTATCATGACTTTTATTTATTTCAAATTGTTACTATTTAATTCTAACACACCTTCCCTAACCTCAAAAATTTTGAATCTTAATTGTAGAATGATGTTCGTCTTCCGCTGCCGGTTTTCTTTGATATCCTCCCGAAATTTTAAATTCAACTGTTTTAAGTTAAGTTTTCTTATTGTAAGACATTTAATGCAAAAATGTACCCGATACATGTATAATAAAAATGAACGAATGATTTATGTAACTAATAAATATTATAAAATTTGTTTTAATTTTTATCTTTCATTTTTATTGTAAAAAATAATTTATAATTTATAAGGAAAATCAAATATTTCTTATTTGGAATGTAACTGGCTTGTCTACATAACGGAAGAAAATAATCATGACAAAGAAAATAAAATGCTGCTGTTAAGGTTAAACGAAGGTGAATGGCCGATTTAATCTTTCACAGAATCCAAAAACATATGATCTTAAGACAATGCACCGTGAACAATAAATCTTTATTGTTTCTTTAACCATTCATATCACTTTCGCAAAATTACTTTGCAAAAAAGTATCCACAGAACAGGATCGAAGAGTTTCAAACGAAGGACGGAAATCAAATCAATGAAACTAACGGGCTGTTCAATAAAGTGCTTAAAAATATATAAAATATTATAGTCGTTTAAAAACTTGCTGTAAAGATATAGTTACGTGTGACGCAACTTTTTCCGTTCACCGCATACACATACACAAATCCAAGATTCCACAAGTGAATCGACGGAGTGACGGTATCGCCGTGTAATACTTAAATATACTATCGGTTTCTGTGCTTCATGTTGGAAATTAGAATAAAAAGAAAAACTGACACGCACTATATAACCCCCGAAACGCAGAGAAATTATTACGAAAATTGTATTACTCACCGCCGTTCTTGACGTCCTCCTTTGCTTCATCCCCAACCGGCTGAACACTCTCCTTGCTCGTGTTGCATCCCATTTTCACTTTTATTCCTTTCCCGGTTTCTATATATTCCTTCTATCCTCCAATTGCAAACGCCCACCGTTGGTCGCGACACTCTACGTATAATTCGCGATTACGATCGACTAAGTGCTTTCCTCGTTAACATCGAACAGTCGAATAAAACGCCGTGATTACGAAACTCTCGGACGCACACCGCGAGACGTAAAGAGAAACGGCTGTACGGAGCACCACGCGACAAGGATGAATCCGTTAACTCCGCGAAAGATCACAGTCTACAATAATCAGCTTTTCCGAAAATTCGCTTTTCCTCGTACGGCCGCCAGAGGGGAGGAGAGGGGCGGGGAGGAGGGGAGAAGTTGAACGACACGGCGTGGTACCGGCTCCTGTGCACGCCCGTCAGGACGAAAATACAAATAGGGATTTTGTGCGGTTATTTGAACTGGACGTATCGTGAATCACGGACCCGTCACGTACGGGGGATCCTTTCGGGCTCTGTAGAAAAATCGGTGTACCTAAAATAGAGTATCTCGAAAAACAACTATCCGGCGAACACTAAAAAACCTCTATTCTACGAATGTACCCACGAACGAACACACAAGTCCCGTCGACGTCGCGAGGCGTACTGACACTGTCGACGACCCTGCCCTTGCGTCGCGACTACCCGAGTCGATATATATTCCTTTACGACTTCGTGCGCGCACACACATGCACGTTCTGCTGCTGCGTGCGCGCCATCCAATAACAATGTGTGTACGTACATTTACGCCCGCGGAACGTGCACGAACTTGGTTAAACGGAAAGGGACACCAATCGAAATCCCCGCGACAATGAAACACACTCAGTGCTCTTGTTTTTTTTTTGCGTTTTTTACATATATATAAAACAATTGACCAAGCACATTTGACCCGGCGCGCATCATCTGTATTTAACCGTCTGACCAACCCGCCACTCCCAAGCTCCCCCCGTGTACCGTCCGAAGAAGAATACTTTTTGCGAGCTACGATCGATTTCATAAACGGATACTCCGATGCTCGCTAGACCGCTGCCAGACAGGCGCCGGCTCTCTCTCAAGCGTTCCTCGCGTTTTCTGGAACGAATATCGATTTCGCGGTTTCGATAATCCTCCCGCGATTCAGCACCGTTGATGATTCATGCCTCGTGGACGCGACCCGCGCATACGTTTGCGTTTTACCGTCGCGTGACTCGCGCTGGAAATTGTAACGACAAATAACTGTATTTCTGGCGCTTCCTCGGCATGCGCGCCGTGTTTCTCGAAGGATATTTCGAACAGATGAAAAATAGCGACCAGGATTGATAACGAACTCGAAGGGATGTTTATTGAGTAGACCGTAGTCCAAGCAGTATTTTACAATCTCCCAATGCGTAATTGTTGAGTAACAATCAACGTGTATGTTAGTGATCGTCAGGCTGTGTCTAGTTTGTATAAAAATGAAGAGCGTGAACATTTTACATGTCGGAAGTACTCCACTTGTAAGCTTCCTCTTGTTGAGCCGTCTTTGCGTTTTGTGTTTCGAACCACCGCTTTTCGTAACCATTACTTCTGTCAACACCGTCCCACCGATAACCAGGTTTAATACCGAATCGATTTGGCATGTATGACCCTTCGTACGTTGGTCGATCTAAAATAATAATAATTACATTTATTAGATATTTTTCCCTCTTTAATCTGTTTTTGCTTGATATACTCCAACATAGGATCGCCTTCTCTTTCTTGTTCTCTAAGCCTTCTGTCTAAATCAGCATCATCTGCATACCTTGCCAGTGGCTTGCTCATTTCATAAAGATCGTCTTTTAATTTTTCTTCGCGATCTTCAACTTGTTTTAATCTGAAGGAGTATGTATACTTTCAGAATTTTGTCTGCTGCCATAAGAACGTTATTTTATAATTTTTAATCGCTTACCCCTTCCCCCATTTGGCATACTTTTCATCCAATTCTGTTTGTCGCTTTTCTTTTTCACGTGCTTCAGCTGCTTCTGCTTTTAAGTTACGTTTTCTACCGGTTTTGGAATCTCTCATAATTGCAGCCTGGCCAATACCAGTGACTTCTTTACTCAACTGAAAATTACAATTTATTAATTTTATCCCGAATGAAATCGTAAGAATAGAAGTGAAAAATTTAAATACCTTGCTGAAATGTTCAGCTTCTCTCTTTTTGTATGCCTCTGTTTCTTCTCTTAATGCCTTTGCATCCTGCAGTCCTGCTTTTTTTCCATCTAATGTTTTCTTCATTCGTTTCTCATTATCCTCTCTGTCGTCCCTGTGTCTTGCATCCAATTTTTTATGGTCATTAATGCCCCTTGTAGACTTTTCCCTTTTGTGATAATTTTCGTATTCATACTTATTGTTCCGTTTGTTTTTATTCTTATGAAAATCTCTATTATCTTCCTTAGATTGGCTTCCACTTCTACCTCTGTTCTTTTTCCCAGGTGGACTCGCATCTGAATCATGTCTGCCTTCGGACCTTTTACTAGAATGTTTATAATTTCTACTCTCTTTGTCTACATTTGCATGTGAATCTCTATGTTTATGCTTTCTACTTTGTCTAGGTGGACTAAGGTCTGAATCATCATTTCTATACCTTTGTTTAGAACTTAAATGCGAGTCCATATATTTTTCAGATCTTCTTGGTGGACTTAAATCTGTATCAGAAACCTTTCTTTGTTTTCTCGATTCCGAATGTGACTTCCTTTTTTCATATTCATCCTTCTTACTTTTTCTTGGTGGGCTCAAATCTGAATCATAATTTTTAGTCTTATTTCGTGGAGGACTTAAATCAGAATCAGAATCCTTCCTGCTTTTTCGAGGTGGACTCATATCGGAATCACTTTTATTTCCATGCTTTTTATGCTTTTTATTCTTCCTTGGTGGACTTAAATCTGAGTCATGATTTTTAGATTTAGTCTTTCTAGGTGGACTCAAATCCGAATCATAGTACTTAGATCTGGTTGTCTTTCTGGGTGGACTCAAGTCGGAATCATCATTTTTAGATTTATTCTTTCTAGGTGGACTTAAATCGGAGTCATAATTTTTATTCTTTCGCTGTCTAGGTGGACTCAGATCAGAATCTGATGCTTTTTGTTTTCTCTTTCCTTTCTTTTTATATTTATGAGGTGAAATGTCTGCTTCTAAATCATTGTTACTATCACTATTACTTTCTGAAGTTTTATCTACCAACTTAGTATGCTTTTTATAGCTTGTTCTAGGTGGACTTAAATCATGATCATAATTTTCTTTATCTTTTCTAGATTGTTTAGTTTCTCTGTTGTGACTGGTGACAGTCAGGTCTCCACCTTCACTGTCAGCAATGATTTTCCATCTTCTTTTATCTGAGAAATCAACTGGACCACGTTCATCTACTATACCAGCAATTTGAGGTGCGTCTTCTCCATAAATGAAAATATCAAATTCATTCTCTTCAACTGGTCTCATATTCTTCAGGTCTATGTCATCATCAATGACCTTTACTCTGCAAAACACATCTCAAAATTTGTGCAAAGAAACGAATAATTTTCATAAATAATATTATTTTCTAAGCTTACGACAGACTATCAATATTATACATTTTGGGATTATTACATTCCTTTTCTTATTTAAGTTTATGTTCACCATTATTTTAATACAGAATCAAGGAAATAACAGTTACTAAAGTATATATTTTTCATTTATAGTTCATCGTACAAAAGTTTCAAAATATTTCAATTTAAATTTCCAGGAACACGTACGAAACAATCATTATAACCTAAAACACAAAGGTTCCTTGTTGAAACTGCGACGGGAAGGTATAATATTTGTAAATTGATACTTACGTTTGTGGTCCCACTTTTAGCTTTTTCTTCTTCTTCTTCTTTTTCTTGTCCTCGTCATTTCCCGAAGACAAATATTTCCTCAAATACTCTTTCTGGTCTATAACCTTCTTCTCCATCTCTTTATCGCAAACAGTGGCGTATAACGGTATAGTATAACCCGTATAACGCATCCCTAACACCTACCTACGTTTAACCCGTTTACCAGGTTTACCACAGACGAGATATAGGCATAAACAAGGTAGGTATAAGAATAGACTTATCTCTTTACGGAACTTTATGAACCAAAACATCTGTAGTACCGACGAAACATAGGATAGATCTGACTTCTATCACAGACGAGATATAAGAATAGACCTAACATACAATGAGATTTTCAGTCCCATATTTCGAGGGCGTCAGAGCCCCCTTATCATTTTAGTGTCAATACCCGACGTTACCGATAAAGCATGAATTCTGAGTATTATTAGCACAAATGAAGTGTTATATATTCCATTCATATTGCGTGTATCTATATGATTTGACAGGAATAAAAATATTCGATGCTTCAGTTTAAGATTAAGGGATAAATATGACAGACATGAAACATGAAACGGAAAAGTGTATATTAATTGGAATATACATATAAATTATAATGATATAAAAGTTTGAAACACAATACGATGCGTTACGGTACAATACGTCTATTCGATTCAATTGCTCCCTTGCGACTACATC
>NW_015373959.1:2369109-2401894 GCF_001272555.1 Dufourea novaeangliae | reverse complement strand
TAGATACTAATAGCATAAATAATTTAAAGTGAAAAGTAATAATACTTACTTCGCCACGAGCGAAATCACTACACGTCTAATCATTCCAGCTTCCCTGAGACGAATGACCGTTAGGCTGGTTGACTGGCTGTCATTGGTTGATTCGGTTATGTATAAGGCCTGTGATTGGTGCGTCGGTTGGTGAAGAACGTGAGGATTGGTCGCTTTCCTGCTTGCTCAACTTTCTATTTGAACGAAATAGAATATTTACCGCCGAATTATATTTCAATATATTTTCTTATATGCACCCGAGATTAATTCAGGAGGGAATGACTATCATGAAAGGGAAACAAAGAGACACACACTATCCCCGAAAATGTGATATTCCACTTCCTAATAGATCGAAAGTATTAATTTTACTCTCGTCTTCTCGAAGTTTTCAATCCTCCAATGGTTCTCTAACGCCATCTATGATAAATATATCCTGTCAATTTGACAATGATGCCAAAGTTTATGAAATACAATACAATAGATATTACCAGTTAAATAATAGATCAAAACTATTTTTCATGAAGAAAGCTTGACTAGCTAAGCTCTAGTTGGGTCGAAGTTCATTGTTTAATTACTTCCTCACCAATTACCAGAAGGTAATTGATTGTGCGTATTAGGATTCTTATATCACGTTATCAGATAAAAGAATATAAAAACGAATAAAAAGGGAACGTGGGAAACGTAACATTATTAAAATGTTCATTAACGATGAAATTTAGAATAAGTTATCATATTTCATCAGTATTACAATATTCATCTTTTAAACCGAAGCATTGGATATTTTTATTCCCACCAAATCATATTGGTTTGACACAACTCCATTTGTGCTAATAATACTCAGAATTCATGCTTTATTGGTAACGTCAGGTATTAGCACTGAAATGGTAAGAGGGTTACGTAGCCCTCCGAACGTGGGACAAAAAAGAGCATTGGATGATAGGTCTATTCTATACCTAGTCGGTGACCATGGTCCCTTCGATGATTTTCCTACGTACCGAACACTTATGATCTGACAACATCCTTGACTGAAAATCCCTGACTTTTTACACTATCGGTATTTCAGAACATGAGACACGAAGTCCCATAAGATGCTACGTCTATCCTATATCTACCTAGTCGGTGATATTATGTACTCAGAATTCATGCTTTGTCGGTAACGTCAGGTATTGACACTGATTGACATTAAAGTGGCATATGTTATACATAATACATATATGTACATATGTATATAAATAGATCATAGATCCCCACAAAATCCGATCACGAAAAAACATTGAATGACAGCAGGTGACATGCTATTCATATAATATGTATGTACGATATATATACATATGTATTGATAATAAAAATAATCTTAAGTAATTTATAATAAAATGGAATGGCATAATGTATTAGAAGCGGTCATGTGCAATTTAACAAAAACACAATCTTTAAAAGAGGAATTCAAACGTGAAGATGAATTAATGTCTCATTTATGGAGTAATCAAAGCACAAGGTAAACAGTAAGCAAGTAATCAAATTTTATTATTACAATGCATTTGTTACAATATTTTTATAGTCTCATAAATGACTATCGAATGATTTCTCTTTTAGGAGACTTATGTCCCTATGGTTAATGCAGTGTCACAATAAAAGGGAATCAAAATCTACAGCAAAAGCACAAACATTTAAAATAATGGGAAACAAACAATTTCAGTCTAAAAACTATTGTGAGAGTATACAATCATACACAAAAAGTGCATTGTATGCTCCAGCAAACAGTTGTGAATTGTCAATAGCAATTGCTAATAGATCTGCAGCTTTATTTTATTTAGATAGGCACAGTGTAAGTAACTAAACAAATTAATGCTTTAATTACATATACAGCTATATAAATATGTCTATACTGTTTAATATTTTACTCTTATATTAAAATTCTCTTATATACATTTTATATATAATGAACACCTAATAATGATGACAAGGATTGTATAAAAGATACTGAATTAGCACTTAAGTTCAATTATCCCAAGGAATTGCGTTATAAGCTACACTTCCGTGCATTGCAATGTTACTTGAAATTGGGTAAACCAGACCTTGCTAGGGAAATGCTTTCCAAAATATGCACATTAATTAATAATCCTGATTATGTTGCACCTTCTATGAAAGGTATGCAGTATGTACCACAGTATTCTAAGTATTCTTCTAAGCCAAGAGTTTTTTAAATTAATACATAAAATATTGAAATTTTATATTTTATTTAACATAGTATCTCCATAAATATAATTTGAAAAATTCTAAGGAGAGCTATGAAAGTGCTTTCATCTATACTCTTTATCACAGTAATAAAATAATAAAGTAGCAGTGATTTGTAATACTTTTATATGTGTTGTATCTATCTTCAGGTGATATTGAAAAACGAATTTCTGAAATAACATTCAACAAATCATGTATAAAAAATGAAACAAAAAGTATTGATAGTTTGTTAGAATTAAAATCCAAACTTATGTTCGATGAAAATCCAGATTTTCCATGTGCATCAACTGGCATTGTTAGAAAATATAATGAAGAATTAGGTAGACACGTAATTGCAAATAGATTTATAAAAAAAGGCGAAATCCTGTTTTTAGAAAAGCCGGTAAGCTTTGTATTATTGAATCATAATACAGTAGATCATCTTTGTCAACACTGCAATTGTTCAAACACAGATATTCCCCTGCCGTAAGTAATCAATTTAGTTGAATGGTAAACACTTATTGGAAGTGACAAAAGTTGCATAATATTATGTTGCATTAGATGTACAGGGTGCTTGAATACTTTTTATTGTACTGCAAATTGTTCAAATGAAGCATGGTCTTCATATCATTGTTGGGAGTGTCCTGGAAACCAAATGGATTTATGGAAAGAAATTGGAATTGGTCATTTAGCACTAAAAGTTTTTTTGACCTGTACAACTACAATGGATAGAATTAAATTTAATGAAATGCAAAACTTAGTAACCAATTTTAATAAGTTGTCCATGGATGATTTGACAGTATATGGCATTGTAAGTGTCAGTGAATAAACTATACATGAAGAAATAGAACTCGTTATGTAATTCAAACAATTATAATTTTTACAGACAGCTATCATGCTTACTGTATATTTATTGGAGTATACTAACTTTTTTGAAAAATCTGATCTTAATGATTGCCTTGCAAGAAAGTTTTGTGATAACACTTTTAACTCCAATTTTAATATTGTAACAGATGATGATAAACAGCTTTATGTAAGTTCTTTACTTTTACGATATATTCTACAACTTATTTGTAATGGACATGCTGTTTCAAAATCAGACACATTGTTAAGTAAAAGTGATTCTTCTGTGGATCAACAAGACATTGTGGCCACTGGGATTTATCCATCTGCAAGTATGATGAATCATTCTTGTGATCCAAACATAATTAACATGTAATTTGTTACTTTACATCATATATTTAGATCACAATATTTTAATAACATATTACTAATAATATTGTACTTTAGATTTATGGATCAGTATCTGATTGTTAGAGCTTCAAAAGATATTGCCACAGATGAAGAAGTCTTCAATTGTTATGGTACAGTAACAGTTGTCTTCATATTAAACATATCTATTACTAAAACAGTACATATTTATGTTTACATTCTATCACTTACTATACATTGTTTTAATAGGCCCTCATTATAGACATATGTCAAGAGAACAAAGACAGAAAGTTTTGATGAGTCAATATTGTTTTATTTGTAGATGTGAACCTTGTATTCAACCAAATTTACAACATTTTTTGGTAAAGATACAAACAATCAATTTATTATTTCAGAAACGCTTCAACTGTTAATGCTGTATTATTTATGAATTACAGAAGAGGTTTAACGCCATGAGTTGCTTAAAATGTAATGGTGCATTGTGTAACATTAGCAATACTTTATGTTGTTTAGACTGTGGTGACCAACCCAGAAATTGTCAGATGAATAAAATAAAACAAGCAGAAACACTTTTTCAGACAGCCCAAACTTGCATTGATCTGGGAAAAATGGAAGAAGCTTTAAATAAATTAAAGAAATGTTTACATATTAGAAAGGCAATATTGTATAAATATAATGAAGATATTACATTTACTTTGAATCTCATGGAAGAAATCTATACTGCTAGGGGTTTGTGTAAATAAATTATTTATGTAAAATAATTATTAGTTTCTTCTATATGGCATAATAAAATTATTCCTCAGGTCGATTCGTGGACAGCATAGAATGTATAGAAAGTATAATTGATGCAGTTACAGAAAAATTTGGATATTCTAGTACAGAGTTTTTGAATGTATTAAATAAACTCACAGATCTATGTGCTAAGTATCTACAAAACGAATCAAATACTACCACAGACACTTACAAGTAACTCTTTTATTTTTTATACACAGTACATTCAAATTCATAGTAAATAATATTTGTTTTAATATTTTCATATTATAGAACTATATTAAGAAAAACATATAAATATCTGGACCAAGTAGAAGAGCTTGTAGATTTTAATTATGGATCATGGAGCAAAGTTTGTGAAAATATAAAAAAGAAACATCATAAAATTGCTTCCATTACTTAAAATATTGTACCATATTCATACATGTACATACCCAGATTGTAATATTAAAAATTTAAACAAATAAGTATATCTCATAAAAATATGTTACATTTATTTATTTCATACCTTCAATTATTTATATGTCAGCAAACAGGGACATCAAATTATTTGACAAAGATATTCTGTATATTAACAAATTAAACTTAGAGTACAGAGTTTATAAAAGAGTATTTGATATAAAGTATCTCACCAAAACCTCCTTTATTTTTAATGTTAAATAGTTCCAAAGGAGGAATACCTTGAAAGAAAAGTTTGTTTTTACAGTTATTATAGAAGAAAGCATGTATTTTTTCTAGTACATCTTACAGCAGATGTTAAAACGCATTCAAGTATGTCTGAGAGATGACCTTGAACCCAAAAAAGTGATTAGATTCTAATTAAGATGGTGTTGGAATTTTTAAATTTACCGCTTATGACAGATTATAAATTCTTAAATTAAAACAAACAACACAAGGTGTAACATGGTTTTATACATATATTATATGTATATACATGAAAATCTTTCCATTTTTCTCCAACGAAAGCCTATGGAAAAAACAGACTTTTTCCATGTATAGTTTTACTTCAATTGAACACAGCTTTATTCAAATTTGAAGCATCAACTTGATAAATTCTGCATTACACAGAATCAGTTCAAGATTTGTTTATGTTATTATATTTAGGTATGGACATGACGTTGCGTTCGTGACGCTGCTGGTGGTCAGTCGTCAGAGTACCACCTGAATTAAGTAGACGACCTATCATATTACATATCATGCCATGATTTATCATAGGTTTACGTAGGTGCACGAAAGTAGTTGTGACTGTACAGTGCAGGTGCGGACGTTGCACCATTTGTCGACGGACGTAATTATTGTGACTTTTAACGTGCTCCCCTTTTTCCGTGCCAAAAGGAACGTTACCGGGGTTACCGGCTACGCCAATTGCACGTTAGACTTAAACTGTTAGCGTTCGGTGCTGTGCGTGCTGAGTTGGCAGCGTTGGCAGTCTTGACGGCGACAACCGCGACAACTCTGTAACTGTACTGTATATCGGATGGTACCGTGAATTCAAAGTGGAATTTAGTAATGAATGTACTTAAACGATATACTTAAATATTATTACTTAATGAACTATGAGCGGGCAAAAATTTCAATATGACGAAAGTGGCGGGACATTTTTCTACTTTTTACTCTCGTTTCTGGCACTTCTCTTGATACCTGGGACGTACTATCTTTGGCCACGTTGTCCGAAGCAAGGTTAGACTTGGATAAATCTATTCGATTCAACATAGAAAATAAGTGACATTACGATACCGTATCATAATCGTGCATATTATACGTGAATTCGTATAGTTCCGTTGTTCTTTATTCCCCCTTCTGTGAACATGTAACTACTCCATAATGTTGTGACACTGTACTAATTACAAATTACGAGCACAATTGATGTGCTTTTAAGAGATTCAGAAATTGAGGAATATTTATGTCATTTTACAAGGATAATATTTTGTTTTTAATTTATACATTCGTTACCTATATTTTCTAATGTCTAGCATTAAATACAATACAATAAAATTGAAAGTAATGTATACTACAAATAATAATAATTTCTATTGATGAAATTATGGAAATTGTATGTTATCTTCAATAAATATGGATTCCAAAAAGTTTTGTAGAAGTTCTTCTTTCAACAATTTCAAAACAGAATGATTTGAAAAATTTATGAGCTTAATGTAATTAAATAAAATAAATTCTTATTTTGTTATTGATATGCACTTCTACATTTTTCTAGAGCATTAAATAATACATTCAATATTATTTATACTTTTTTTTCCCATTTAAAAGATTAATATTAGATACAATTATTAACTATAATTAGATCCAGATCAAGAGGCAAAAGAATGTCAATGCGATGGGTGTAAAAAGAAAAAAATTATCTTGCAACTTAATGAACCATGGAAAGAAACCAAAGCATTATTTAAGTGAGTTACATTTTGCTCAACATAACATATTCATCTAGAAGCTTTAGATGTTGTACCTAATACCATTATATTATTGTAGAAAGTTCCTTATTATTCTGGGATGGGTGATCCTTATATTTTTGGCATATAAAGTATCACAATTTGACTATGAAATGGCCAATTTTGATCCTTTTGAAATATTGGGAGTTTCTCCTGTAAGTATTAGAAATATGTTTAAGAAGAATTGTCTCTTTTACAATGCAATACATGTGTATTTATGATACTATAATTATTTGCAGGGTTCATCGCAAAGCGACATTAAAAGAGCTTATCGTAAACTTTCTTTGATTCTGCATCCAGATAAAGAAACTGGAAATGAGAAAGCATTTATGAAACTAACCAAAGGTTAATATTATGATAAAGTAACATAGATATTACCAACTACTAACAAATATGTGCTTATGTATCAGCAGTTGTATAACCCAATCAATTACTCTTGGTGGAAGAGATAGAGTAAGGTTGTAAAATTGACAAAAAGCTAAAGATCTGATGTTTTGGGTGGCCCTGCGACAAAAGAATCAACAAAAATATGATGTTTAAAGTGTTTTAGGCTGTACTTAAAATCATATGAAATTATCTAAATCCAAGTATTGTAAGTGCATTTGGAATTTATAGTTTCCCTGCTAGCAAAAGAATAGCAGTTAGTTATTATTATCTTTTTGACAGATTAAAAAGGAATATTGTATACTTCTTTACATTCTGTGACATCAATAGAACCTGCTTGTCAAGTGTCTACTTTACAACCATACTATATCATTTCTACCAACCATCTATATATATATAAATATATATATATATATATATTTTTCTTTCCATTAGTATTAATGACGTTATGTCAGTAATAATACCAGTAGATATTAATATGTTTAGTTGCCATTAAAAAATAATGATATTCACTTCTGTATTAATAGCTTATCAGGCTTTAACGGATGAGGAAGCACGAAGGAATTGGGAAAAGTATGGAAATCCAGATGGTCCTGGAGCAATGAGCTTTGGAATAGCTTTACCATCTTGGATTGTTGAAAAAGAAAATTCTGTATGGGTTTTGGGATTGTATTCATTGGTGTTTATGATTGCTTTACCAACAGTTGTTGGAATGTGGTGGTATAAGAGTATTCGTTATACTGATGATCAAGTAAATACAAATTGAAATTTGAGAAATAGTTTGATGTTAATCAAAGAAAAAATTTAACATACTTAACACTTACTCTTAGGTACTACTACAAACTTCTGAAATGCACTACTTTTTTTTCGTGAAAACACCTTCGATGTCGTTAAAAAGAGTCATCATGGTGCTTGCTGCTTCTTTTGAATTTTATAAAAGACGAAATCCAGAAATAGTTGAAAGGCACACAGATTATGAGGAAGTTTATTCGGTAAGACAGATGTGACAGTATTTTATTAACTTTTAATGTGTTTCACCATTGTAATTGCATTAAATGACATGCACTTTATTATACGTGGGTCATTTGAGAAGTTCTCAGATTGAAGTATAAACGACTTCAGTAGTTCTCAAATTTGTAGTGCATCAAAGATTTTCATTTGATATATGAATAAATAATATTTTGTATACAGCTGCTTGAACAAAAGTGCTTTTATGTCGTGTGATGCATCTCCCATCATTGAGCAGAAATTAATTTAAATGCAAGTTTGTCAGGAGTGTTTAGAAATTAGTTAGTTTGTTGGTTCAAATACATTGATATTAAAGGGGATTATTCAATACATTAAATAATAGAAATATTTTAAAAACGATACAAGTTGTTTTTTCAATCCACTCTTCTATATCTTTTCAAATGACTCATATAATTTGCTTTTTCTTGTATTAACAAGAGTATCTGTTATATTAATTCCGTTTTTAGGACTTTTTCAGTCAGAAATATAATTGTGTAATAAAACTTAATTCTAAACTTTTTAGCTGATTAAGCAGTTACCCCAGTTGGGGGTAAAAAACAAAGAAGAACCATTATGCAATTCGTATTCAATTAAAGCTAGAGCTTTACTTCATGCGCATTTATCTCGTATACCGCTAAATCCAGAAACTTTGGAGAAAGATAGGCAATACGTAGTAAAAAAATGTGCATACTTACTTCAAGAAATGGTCACTTGTGTCAACAGAGTGATTCTATTAGCTTATGCTAGAAGAGGTATGTATACATGCTTAAAAAAATTATAAGACACTCATTTTTATGAAATGATTCAAAATTCAAGATATATTAACAAACATAAATTTAAATACATTCTTTTTTTTTAGTTCCGCATTTACCCAGTATAAAAACTGTAGAAAATTGTATGAAACTGTGTCCTATGATAGTACAAGGTTTTTGGGAATTTAAAAATCCTCTTCTACAATTACCACATATAACTGAAGATAATTTAAAATGTTTCTTAGCAAAAAAGGTACGTTTAAATACTTATGTGACTGAAAACATTTTGTTTTTTTGTTTACATGATTAATAGTATTCTTCTCAGTGTGTCTTGATTAGAAATTTGTATACTAGTTAAATTTTATTTTATTAGCATCAAATCAGAAGTCTTCAACAATTTGCACAATTGAAAGGAGAAGAAAGAAGACTGATACTTAGAAATTTATCAGACAGTGATTATGAAGATGTTATGAAAGTTCTTGGAAGTATGCCGTACATAGACTTTAAAGTGCGATCTGAAGGTACAAACTGCATACTATAATATTTACAGCAGAAAACAATTTTTTCATTTTAACGTTTAAACATATTCTTACAATATATCAATGTATTTTGCAATTTTAGTAATTGATGATGAAAACCCCACGGTTTATACTGCTGGTGCTATTGTAACTGTGACAGTATCATTAACTCGCAAAGACATGAAACAGTTGTTTGGAGACGATACTGTCAAGGAACAAATAATGATTGAGGATAGTAAAGTAGGTAGTGGCGAAGGTGCCGAAGAACCGCCAGAAGAACAAAACCAAGTTGTAAAGAAGCCTGCATGGCTCAGACAAAAAAAAGGTCAAAAGAAGTCTCATAAGAAAGGTAGTAGTAAAAAGTCTGCTTCTGTAAAAAATGCTCAGTCACAATCCCAGTCTGGCAATGAGAATGCTCAACAAACAAATACTCCTAATGCAAAGAAAAAAGAAGATAAAGTAGAAAAAGAGTCTTCCAAAGATAAATTGTCCGATGTTAGTGACAGCGATATTGACAGCGACAGAAGTGATGACGAAGATAGTCATGATAAAAAAGATGTATCAGTCGATGATGATGATACAGAATGGGAAAGGTAATATTTTATTTGCAAACGGTATAACACGTATGCTAGAGAATATGCATTATTAAATGTCAATTTATTGATACTTGTATAAATAGGTTTCAACAAAGAATTTCAAAGAGAGAAAAAGTTTTGGAGGGAAGGAGCAATTTATCGCACGAAGTTCACTGTCCGCTCTTTCCAGATGTTAAACAAGAATATTGGTGGGTTTACATCTGTGATCGAAAGAGTCAGACTTTACTGACAACTCCTATTTTTGTCAAGTCATTAGCGCATTTTGAAGAAGTTCAGTTAAAGTTTACAGCACCACGGTGGCCAGGTGTTTATACATTTACTGTATGTTTACGTAGCGACTCTTATCTTGGCTTCGATCAAGCTCAAAATATTAAGGTACGCAAAATTATTCAAAAGCTTGCACACTGCGAATAAAAAGTTTATATAATGCAAGTCGTAACAATACTTGTCTTGCAGTTGGATGTGAAAGAAGCACCAGAAGTACCTACAGAACATCCCCAATGGGATATTTCAGACGAAGAAACTGCAGAAGATGTTGATGCAGCTGACGAACATTCCGAGTTCACAACTGATGAGGATATCAGTGACAATGAATAATATCTGTTTCTCAGGATTGAACCAATAGATATTCAAGACAGTCTTGTTTTTTCCTGTTTTTATTTTTTACTTCTGAAGTTAATGTACAATGAACTTTTATACGTGGAATTGCATAATCGTTGATGTATGTGGACAATCTAGGAAAATAGTATGGTGTGTAAGATTTCTCAGTGAAGAGAAAGTAATAGTAAATAAAAATCATAATATTTATTTTAACATTGTTGTTTAATCCTCAGTTTAGGATGTGTATACAATTTTTTAATAAAATATATCTTGAAAAACTGTTGTTTCCTTTCATGTTTTGAACAAAAAATACAAGTCTAAGTGAAAGTATAATGAAAACGTTGCAGTGTTACCTATTCAATCAACCATAAAATTTTTTGCTACGTTCGACGAATAAAGACTATTGATACTGCTCTAGTATAACAGTCAATGTTTCACTTCTGTTACAAACACCATAATGAATCTTAAACTGACAGACATCTATAGTGTGAGTATATTACAAGTAAAAATTGAACATAATATATCATATTTGCACAGATATAAATATTTATATTAAAAATCAATTTTGTTATAGATATTACGGAAATGTATTTTCATATATTTATATCTATATATCATATTCTGTGCTGTTTCTAATGCAGGTAAATTTATTGTTTTTTAACACTTTTTATAAGAAATCATCTTTTGCACATTTTTCGCGAACATAAATACTTAAATATTATATATATTTTTATTCAAACTTTTAAGTTTTAAAATAATTTCAAGATTTTATTGGTAATATAATCTCAAACCTAATTCTATACTTTTACATTTATAAAGTATTGTGTATGTAACTTAAAACTATAATTTAATTTTGAACTTAATTTCAGTGCAGTTATATTGTGATGTTGCTCTATGTTAATATGCATCTTTTACAGATCTTCTAAAATCGCCCAGAAAGATGAATAGATCGAAAAATGTAACAAATGGACCCACTTATACATTTCTTAAAACAGATAAACAAGCTAACATCAAATGGGGCGTGCGGCATTATATTCCAAGAGCATGAACGATATCAAAATAGATTACAAATATTAATCATGAAAGAAGTCTCAAAGAAATCATAAATATTAAATGAAGAATATAAAAATATATTTTAAAAAAGAAAATATGGAGAAACATATACATTACCGTTGTGGTAATTATGGTTCCAGACTAACCATTTCCATGTATCTCTTTTGTATTTCAATCAAAAGATTATCTAACCTAATGAGACAAAAAAGTGCTATATCATTTATTGCCTGTTATGCTTACTGTAAAAAAAGTATATTGTATTGTAATAAAACTTGCAAGTAAAACACTTACGTGTAACGTATCACTAAATTATCATATATCACATTGTCTACATCTGCAATTTCATAACATGTAACAGCAGACGTATTCGAAGGTTGATTATCACGAAATTTAATTGGCATCTCCTTACTATCACTATTTGTTGAAGTATTTGCAGTTTCGCTATACACGTCAACAGGCATATTAATCTTCTCGTTAGGTACACTGTATACGTGATTCATATTAAATTGCATTATACTTTGAAATTCTTCACGATATACTATTGTCATAGCAATAACTGAATCAAAAATCCTTTCCAATGTTAAAAGTACAACTTCCAATTTTTCTGTTTGCCTAAAAGAATTAATTATTATACTGTGACCCAAATTAATGAGAAATAAATACATAAAACTATAGATTCACAAATACACATACTTTATAATCCCAGAAATATTTTTACACTCAAATAGTGCCTCCTTTGTCTTTAAAAATTTAAAAATTAGTTTCACCATTTCAGTTGGTTTTGCAGTTTTATGAAAATACTCTTTTTTATGTAGTTCATAAATGTCTTTTGCTTCGCAGTATCTGTATGAAATGGAAGTCTACATTTAATTCCTTAGTAATATATTTGAAATTTCATAAAAGCACATTTACTTACAATTCAAATAAATCCTTAATACAATCAATACTCTGTGCTTTACTTTCTAGTTCATTGCTTTCTTCTATTAATGGATCAAATTTTAATTTTATCTGATCGGTAGCTCTCACAAGTTTTGTTACTTTCTCAAAATTAATTTTCAAACGATCCATCTTTTCTGTACTTATACACTCCTTTTCCCATTTGATACGAAGTGTGGACAATTCTTTCACAAGACTGTTTATATTTGTCACTGAATTTTCTATATTTTTATTAAATATATTTATCCTTGAAATTACCAAGTCTCTGAAAATTTACATTACTGCATTTGTATAATTACGTTTTCATTAATAAAATAATAACTAATTTTGAAGAAAGGGAAGATTAAACGATTTTAGAAAAGAAAAATATATAAAATACATACACTTTTATAGTCAAAGCAAAAATGTACAGTTGACACATATATAATTCTTGTTTGATAAAAAATATTGCGTTACGATAATAATCCATTAATGTGTCAAAATCCAATTGACTTTTTGATAATTCTATCATTTTCTGTATTGATACTGGAATATCTGTTGTGGGTATATTGTTCATCAAAGTGCTTTCATTCTTGAAGACAAATAAAACTGGATCCTAAGAGAAAATTATTAACTTGAATTAAACACAGAATATCAAGCAAGAGTTGATTCGAAATACATTTACTGCTTCAAAAAAATATATTTTATATTATACCTGAATTTGTGATAAAAGTGGTGTCTCATTCGCAATGAGAATTTTACCAAGGTAATTTGTTAAAATTTGTTGATTTATTGATATATTAGTATCTTTTTCAATCATAGTTTGTATATCTGTGACAGTGGTAGTACCACTTACTTCATATGCATTAAGTTTAGATGTTGATGCAGAAAATACATATACTACCTAGAAAATAAGAAACATATGTAGTAATTTAAAAAAATTGAAACGGTAATGTACTGCAAAATATTTAAAGATAAAACAAAGAATTAGAATGCTCATGTAAAAGTGTATTTTATAAATATATAGACGGACTTTTTAAGTTGAACAGTATTTGAATAAACTTACTTAATAATCGTCACATGTAACAACAAATTTTATTAGATAATTTGTAAAGACATATACCTCTTTAGACAAAATGGAATGAAGTAATTTAAACACCACCAATTGCATTACTCCATTTTCATCATACTGCTTTCCCCTCTTTTTTGAATCCCATTGTAATACCACTCTAAACCATTCTATCAGTTTGTTTCTTAGACATCTAATAAACAACATGGTAAGCTTAAGCTACTCGTTTATTACATTTCAGTTCGCTAAAACATTTTTATAGTTTTTACCGTGATAAATTGGTGGGATCAACAATATCTTCACCAAAAATTATTTTTCCTTCCGATTCAAAGGCACAAATATCGTTGTATCCTTTATTTTGAATATGTTTCATCCTGTATAATTATCAATCATATTATAATAGGTAAATGCTTGCATATTATCTTGGTTATAAGATCATAACTATATATACCATATTATAGTATGCTTCATCCTTGGCAAAAATGGTCTTATACCACTAACAAGTTCATAAAACAAAATGCCCAAACTCCAATAATCTACAGAACAACTATATTTCTGTTTCCAAAGAAGTTCTGGGGCTACATAATTTAATGTACCCACTACAGAAGCAGATGCACTGGCTTCACCAAGTTCTTTTGCATATCCAAGATCTATTAATTTATATGAAATCTAAAAGATATTTTCTATGTATATGTAAAGCTTTATACAGAAAGTACTATATTGCTTACTTTATCACGTTCATCTTGCAAAACTATGTTTTCTGGTTTTAAATCACGATGCGTAATGTTGTTGAAGTGTAAATATTCAACTGCAGAAGAAATATCCTTCATTACAGCAATTGATTCTTTTTCACTTACTCCACAACAATTATCTACTTTATTTAGAACCTATAATTTATGAAATATTCACAATAGGAGTACATACCCTATCAATTTCATCAAATAAAAAAAATTTATTATGCTTTTAAAAAGTACCTTTCTAAGATCACCTTTCCTGCAAAATTCCATACATAATATTGGTAAATCTACTGTTTCATTGGGATGTCTAAAAGGTAACTCTAAACCTTTTATAATATTCGAATGTTTTAATTGCTTCATTTTCTGGACTTCATTAATCCATCTTTTTTGTTGCGTTTCTGTTAACTGCGATACATCCCATTTACATTTTTTAATTGCTAGAATTGTAAAAACAAGGAATTATATTTCATTTATATAGTATGATAAAATTTCGAAAATATTTCAGTGTACATCAATGCTAGTTAGTAAAGTAATATACATACCAAGTTTATTACCACTTGTATGTGTCCATAATTCAACAATACCAAATCCTCCTGAACCAAGAACTTTACTAAAAGTCCATCCATTAATAACGTCAGATGTATTGTTCATGATAAATGTGTTTATTGACAAATATTTAAGTTACAAACAAGTAACTTTCAGACAGCTTAAGTTAAATTACAAAGTTTAAAGTATTAGGAAACGTTATATTTTATTCTTTTATTGCAAGCACTAGTGTAGCGAGAGACAAATTATTTTCCCGTAAGTAACCTGCATCACAATCTCTGTGACGTTTATGACGTGTTTGTTTATTCAATGAATACAAATGTGTTGTATCATGTATATGCAACATGACATGCATGTGTATGTTTAGATGTGACTTATGTGGATCCATAAAGTATAAAGGCATAAAGTAACAAAACGTGTCAACACAAGGGTCTATAATGCATTTAGAAATAATAAGCCTACAATCCTAAATATGCAATGTTCATTCACAGTGGCAATAAACTTGGTTAATATAAAATACATGACTTGTTCAGGGACGTGTATGGTACCATGCGCCACGAATAGAATACTTATTCGGTGGAAAAGAACATTTGGCGAGAAATGTTGCTTGATTTTTATACTATTTATTAAGAAAAGAAATAATTTTACCAAAATATGGAGCGATTTAAATATACATGAACTTAATATGACGTCTTACTTGATAGAATTGAAATATGTTATCATATATATGTGAGTAGTAAGTACAAGGCGCTTATCAATGCTTATCTTTGGGTTTATTCGGTTTATTGCAAGCAGGTACGCTTTTAACCGATGATACGACCAGATGAAAGACAAATGGATCAATGAAAAGTCAATCATCTGACCAGCTAACCCACTATATTTATATATATTTGTATTTTGAATGTGAAATGCAATCATAATGCAATCGTACATATAAATAATAAAGATCGAATCCATTTCACACCAAATTTTTGTTATGCCTACCTAAGAAAACGTTTATGCATAATATCTGTACTAATCTGTCATTTTGTTTATTACGCCTAATTATTGATATGTATTATTAATATATATAAGTTAATATTTCTATAAGTTGACATTTTCAAATATACTTCATTACTCTAATCTGTTTTTAAGGATTTAGAAATTTTAACTTTAAATTACATATTTACATCATTAATTTGCAACTTGTATAAATATCATTATTCAAATTGATGTTATCTGATGTTATATATTACAATGTAACAGTTGTGTAAAATATAAGCACGTATATTGCGTTTGATTTGATATAATCTATACGTAATTCGAAGAAATAACAATTTTGTAAAGGATGGCGCTTTAGCCAGTCCGGTTTTTGAAGAAATATGGCGGATGTTGAGGTGAGTTTGTCACGTTGCACTTGAGAAACCGTATTATTGTCTCATAATTACTGATTATTAACCACTGGTTTTGTTGCAGTTAGCGAAAGCATTGAAAGATCTGCCAAATCGTATTCAAACCGCTAGCAAAACCGAGCGGCGAGAGATTCTGCAAAATGTCGTCAATGTGTTGTCAAACCCTGGTAAGGACTGATAATAGATAAATTTTTGATAAAAAATGATCTTTCTTTTGATTCAAAGTATTTTCACATGTACATGGGAGATAATGATTTTTCTCATAAATATTCACTAATCACACATAAAAAGAAATCGTCTCTAACACAGTTCAAGTTAGATGAATATACAATACTGTTTTTTTCAATTGCATAGATTTCAATTTCTACCGTCCCTATATAGAAAATTTGTATATCCTTAGTGTTTGAAAATTTAAATATCAATTATGGAAAGTCTTCAATGTCATAAAACGACATTTACTACATGAACCTTAATAGAAATTAAATCACTTATGTATTACCTGTTACACAATAAACTATTTGTTAAAGATTTGTTTTAGTAATATATACAATTCATATGTTATTATTGAATTATTATTGAATAATTTTCTTTACATTTAATATTTAATATTATTTACATAAGTAAAACATGGTCTTGAAGTTAAATGTTAAAATCATATTAGAAAATAAGGGAATCAGAAGGATATTGTATTTGAATTTTTAAATAATCCCTTATAATGTACTACATAATCTTATGTAGAACACATGTTAATAACAGTAGAAACATCATAATTTGAAATATGATGCAATATATGTTTATCTTTATATTTGCATGAATGTTAAATAGTCAAGCTTAAAATGTGATCATTCCATTTAAAACAATGTTATTTTGATATTTTAGGCATCAGTGACAAGATTGTCAATGGAATTTGCAAAACCTTGTCTCTTACATTACATCGATATAAGGATACAGGTTCCCAATCTTACGTGAAAAATGTAATTGTGGAATTATTACAAAAGCAATCAGAAACTGCAGTAAAGCACATGACAAATGTGATAGTAGAACAGGCTACATGGCATACAACTGTAGTTCCTACGTATGTATTTTGTGTATGAATGTTTTACAGTGTATATATACTTTGAACATTTATAAGTTTTTACTTAATAAACTTTATTAAAAAATGTTATTTTGTAGATTAAATACTGCTTTAACTGCATATCTTGCGTTAAAGTGGTCCACATTAATTATTTTACATGGGTATAAAAACAATGCAGGCATTAATACAGATTTACCAAAATTGATTGTGGCACAAGCTGATTTAAGTGCAGCAGCTTTGGCATCCAGGAATAAGAAACTAGTAGAAAAAGTATATACATTATTGGCATATCAGTGGTCAAGTATTAAAGACATAGAAACAGCATACGTAGAAACACTGGCTAAATTGGAAGTTAGTAATGGTGTAATTGTTCTTGCTAGTTTACTTACTAAATACTTAGTAAATGCCAAGAAAACTGAACTGGTGGGAAAATTGAAGGTAAATTTATTTAGTATTAAATTGATATTTCGACTTGCTGTATAAGTAACATAAGTAGTATAACAAACGGTTGATTTTATTTTACAGGCAAACATTATAGACGGTTTTATAAAAGTTACTATTAGTTGCAAGAAAAAACCAGATCTATACGTTGTTAATACTGCTGTACCTCTTCTGCGTAGAATAACTCACGACGAATTCAAGAGTCAATTACTCCCAGCTTTGCAAAAAGCTATGTTAAGGAATCCAGAAATTATTATTGAATCTGTTGGTCACATTCTCAGTGGTTTAAGTCTCGACTTGAGTCAGTATAGCCAAGAAATAAGTAAAGGATTGTTTGCGAATTTGCATTCTAAAGAAGATTTAGTTAGAGAGGAGGCAGTTGGAGCTTGTCGTAGACTTGCTCTACAATGTTCAGATACTACTGCTTTGGAAAATTTACTGACATCTGTATTTGCTGTATTCCATGGATCAGAAGGAAAGCTCACTGTTACAACACACAAGATTTCTGTTTTACAAGGTGCTGGTAATCTTAGTTACAACGCAGCCTCGGGCAACAGTGTACAAAGATTGGCTGAAACAGCTTGTGAACACTTCATAAAAGTTTTGGAAACCGAAGTTCATGAGAAAACTTTAATTCATGCTCTTGAAATGATGGCTTTATGGTCCATCAAATTTGTAATTTATGTTCCGAAAAGTGTAATAGATGCATTTAAAGAAGGAATGGGTGCCAAGACATCCACTCCCGCTGTGCGTACTGCTTACATTAAACTCTTCTTTTCCGCGCCTGTAACTTCTTATTCTGGAACAATAACGCCAGTACTCATACAATCAATAATGAGAGCTACACAGCAAAGTACACAACCAGCCGCAGTTACAGAAGGTTTAGTAGCTGCTCATTTGCTACTGAAATTTGTCCTTGCCAATCAAGTGGAGAATGATAAACAGAACATATTGTGGAATGCCATTAATGACCAAATATTCTTTTCAGAAAAATTTTTAACAACATGCGGGGACGATATTTTGTATCATCTTATGCTACTTTGTGAAAGACTTATTACAGAATTTGCTGACAGATTAAATGAAAAAGCTCTGAGTGGTGTCTACAAAGCGGTTGTAATTTGCGCGACAGCTCCGAAGTCTAACATTCGAAAACGCTGTTTTCCATTTGTGAAAAAAATTGTCACCGGTTTAAATAGTAACACACCCTCGCAAGAATTATTAATGGAATATGATAAATTTTTAGAAAATGTAAAAATGAAGTCAGAAACTGATAAAGATAATAAAGACGATTCTTCTACTGGCGAAATAACTGGCAGGTGTCTTGCGGATGGATTACTTGCTATTTGTTCAGGTTCCTTTTTGTTTGAATTACCGGCTATGCAAATGACAAGGGATGCATTGATACCGTCGCATCACCCTGCGATATGTAAGGCGATGCCAAACCTGTGGTTTAAAATTGCGAAAAATTATAATCTTGTACCAAAAGATTTTTTATGCTCTTTTAATGGTGAAATAAAAAAATTACTGGTGCAAAATTTCAAACCTGTTGCTAGTTATGAAAATGCGTTAATAAGAGTGGTATCGATTGTACCAGAGATTATATTACCTACATTAGTATCAAATGTTACAAGTAAGCTCGATGACCCTGAGATTTTAAAAGTAACTAAAGATGAATATTTTACATACCTCACTCCAGAAGGAGAGTTGTATGACAAGAGTGCATTGCCAGTAATTGATGAAAATGATATTCTGAACTCAATGAATATGAAAAGAGAGAGCAAAGCATATTCATTTAAAGAACAGCAAGAAGAGCTTCAACTTAGACGGGAATTGTATGAAAAAAAGAAGAAGGAGGGGAAAATAAAGGAGCCAAAATTAACACCTAAACAAGAAGAAATTCTTAAAGTACAAATGGCAAAAGAAACAGCAATTCGTAAAAAACTGACTGAATTGAAAAGTAGAATAGACAATGTTGTATCTCTGGTTACATGTTCAGTTAAAGGAAACGGACAAGAAGTCTCTTTGTATTTGAAAGATCTTTTGCCGCCAATATTAAAAAATTTGAAATCACCATTGGCAGCTCCTGCAATGTCCGATCTATTTATTCGCTTGAAAAGTACAGTGAAGATCGGCAGTAATCCAACGTTAAGTGATTTAGTGTCACATGTTACGTTACGTCAATTACAACCACAGTGCGACTTAGACCAAGCTTGGGAAGAAGAACACCTGGATACAGCTGTAAAGAGAACATTAAATCTTTTACACACGATTACGATAAAACAAAGGAAATTATTCACAGCTCCTGCCTTTTGCTACATTTTTCCATTTATAAAGAAAACATTGTTATCTTATAAAGATGATGGTATGATTGTACAAGGACTACAGATAATACAGGAACATGCCAAACAGAGAGAAAATTCTTCTGATTTAAGAGGTATGAGGCATCCTCGAATACTTCCACGTAAACATATATTCGATCTGTTAATCGAAATGATGGAAATAACAACTGGAAGAGTACAAACGCATGCTGTTGCAACCTTAATAGATGTTGCTCAGTCTGGTAGTGGCCAACCAGGTACTACATTAGCAACTAACGAGGACATAGATTCTTTAATTGGAGCTTTACAAAATTCTTTACCTACAATAAGAGATGCAGCCCTAAGAGCCTTATCAGTCGTAAAAGATGCTTTTCCACCTCAAAAGGAAGAACCTATAAAATTATTTCACATTATTAGAAGAATATGGGTCGCCAGGTTTGATTTTTGCGATGAAAATAAAATTCTGGCTCATGAATTATGGCATTCAGCAAATTTAGTAGCGCGTGCAGATGTTCTTGCGCATGAACTTATTCAGGATATCGAACACCCTGTTGAACCTATACAGCAAGCTGCTGCTTGTGCTTTGGCACAGTGTTTGAATAACGTCCCCAATTTGGTACCATCAACATTGGATAGTTTATTGCAACTTTATCAAGATAAATTAGCTATGATTCCACCGAAATTAAACGATTTTGGTCGCGTGGTTGAGCAACCAATTGATACTTGGGGTCCTCGACGAGGTGTTGCACTTGCATTGGCTCAGTTGGCACCTCTTCTTACCGCTGAAACAGTACTTAAACTTGTGCAATTCTTTGTTTCGACCGGCTTAGGCGATAGAAATCATGCTGTTCGCACGGAAATGTTAACTGCTGCTGTAGCTGTTGTTGATCTTCAGGGCAAAGTAAACATAACGTTTTTATTGCCCATTTTTGAAGCATTCATGGACAAAGCCCCAAAGATTGGCAGTTTTGATTCAATCAAACAATCGGTGGTTATTCTTATGGGATCGTTAGCAAGGCACTTGGATAAAGATGATCCTCGTATTAAACCAATAGTTATGCGTTTGATCGCGGCTCTTTCTACTCCATCACAACAAGTCCAAGAGGCTGTGGCCAATTGTTTGCCGCATCTTGTGCCGTCCATCAAGGAAGACGCCCCAAAAATTGTGGACAATTTAATAGATCAGTTATTAAAGTCGGACAAATACGGTGAGCGTAAAGGTGCAGCTTATGGTTTGGCAGGTATAATCAAGGGTATGGGAATACTTGCCTTAAAACAGCTTGATATTATGACCACATTAACTAATGCCATTCAGGATAAGAAAAACTATAGGCATCGAGAAGGAGCATTGTTCGCATTTGAAATGTTGTGTACAATGCTTGGCAGATTGTTTGAACCTTATATTGTTCATGTACTACCGCATTTGCTGTTGTGTTTCGGAGATTCAAGTCAGTATGTGAGAGCCGCTACCGACGATACAGCTCGAGTAGTTATGAGTAAACTTTCTGCACATGGAGTGAAACTTGTTCTTCCGAGTTTACTAGCGGCATTAGAAGAAGACTCATGGAGAACTAAAACTGGTGGGTGATTTGTAATTATTAATATTGCTCAACGTACCAATTGTATTTTAAAAGTAACGTAATTTTTTTTATTCTTTAAGGATCTGTCGAATTGTTGGGTGCAATGGCATATTGTGCTCCAAAGCAACTAAGCAGTTGTTTACCAAGCATAGTTCCAAAACTCATTGAAGTACTTAGTGATTCACATACTAAAGTTCAAGAGGCTGGTGCAGAGGCTCTTAAAGTTATTGGAAGTGTAATTCGTAATCCAGAGATTCAAGCTATTGTGCCAGTCTTGTTGAAAGCTTTACAAGATCCATCCCATAAAACAGCAACTTGTCTCCAAACGTTATTGGATACACAATTTGTGCATTTTATCGATGCTCCGTCATTGGCTCTTATTATGCCTGTGGTGCAAAGAGCATTTTTAGATCGTTCTACAGAAACAAGGAAAATGGCTGCGCAAATCATCGGAAATATGTATTCATTAACTGATCAGAAAGATTTATCTCCGTATCTGCCAACCATTATTCCTGGCTTAAAGACGAGTTTATTGGATCCTGTACCAGAAGTGCGAAGTGTGTCCGCAAGAGCATTGGGTGCCATGGTACGGGGAATGGGTGAATCCAGTTTCGAAGATTTGCTTCCTTGGTTAATGCAAACACTTACATCTGAAACAAGTAGCGTAGATAGATCTGGTGCCGCACAAGGTCTTTCAGAAGTTGTAAGAGGACTCGGCGTTGAGAAACTTCACAAACTTATGCCCGAGATTATTAGTACAGCTGAAAGAACGGATATAGCCCCCCATGTTAAGGATGGTTACATTATGATGTTCATTTACATGCCCAGTGCGTTTACAACAGAATTTACACCTTACATCGGACAGATCATTAATCCTATATTGAAAGCTCTGGCTGATGAAAACGAATATGTACGTGAAACTGCGCTTAGAGCAGGTCAGCGCATTGTTACTCTTTATGCCGACTCTGCGATTATGTTACTGTTACCGGAATTGGAGAAGGGTCTTTTTGATGATAATTGGCGTATTAGGTATTCATCGGTGCAATTACTTGGAGATTTACTGTATCGAATTTCCGGTGTTTCGGGAAAAATGTCAACAGAAACAGCTAGTGAAGATGATAATTTCGGAACCGAACAGTCGCATTACGCCATTATTAATGCTCTTGGCGCGGAAAGACGGAATCGTGTTTTGGCTGGATTATACATGGGTAGATCAGATGTAGCATTAATGGTACGTCAAGC
Organism: Dufourea novaeangliae; assembly: GCF_001272555.1. Taxonomy (NCBI): domain Eukaryota; kingdom Metazoa; phylum Arthropoda; class Insecta; order Hymenoptera; family Halictidae; genus Dufourea; species Dufourea novaeangliae. Next base: position 2,379,001 of record NW_015373959.1, on the reverse strand, counting down.
TGCTCTTCATGTATGGAAAGTGGTTGTAACGAATACTCCAAGAACATTGAGGGAAATATTACCGACACTTTTTACACTTTTGCTTGGTTGTTTGGCTAGTACAAGTTATGATAAAAGACAAGTGGCAGCGCGCACATTAGGAGATCTTGTTAGAAAATTAGGCGAAAGGGTATTGCCAGAGATTATACCTATTTTAGAAAAGGGCCTTCAAAGCGACCAAGCCGATCAACGTCAAGGTGTATGTATTGGATTGTCTGAAATTATGGCAAGCAGAAATAAAGATACAGTGTTAAATTTTGTGATCAGTTTGGTTCCAACAGTGAGGTAAGTGATTTTATTTTTACGTAAAATAAACATTAAAACTATAATTTAAGTAATTAATCAGCGAATGATAATATTATTTATTTTAGAAAAGCGTTGTGTGATCCTTTACCGGAAGTTCGACAGGCAGCAGCAAAAACTTTTGACGGTTTACATTCAACTGTGGGTGTTAGAGCATTAGACGACATACTACCAGCAATGTTAACGCAATTGAACTCATCAGATCCAGCGGAAGCAGAAAATACGTTAGACGGTTTGCGTCAAGTAATGGCGATCAAATCTCGAGTTGTTCTGCCATATCTAGTACCTCAATTAACAACTCCTCCGGTTAATACAAAAGCATTATCAATTCTGGCGAGTGTTGCGGGTGAAGCATTGACAAGGTTTCTCCACAAAATTCTGCCAGCTTTATTAACTGCTCTCTCCAGTGCTCAAGGAACACCTAATGAAGTTCAAGAATTAGAATACTGCCAAGCGGTCATTTTATCTGTTACCGATGAAGTTGGTGTTCGGACGGTAATGGATCAATTAATGGAGGCTACTAGAGCAGAAGATCCATCCAGACGACGAAGTGCTGCCACTTTACTGTGTGCTTTTTGCCGAGATACACGCGCAGATTATAGTCAGTATGTCCCTCAGTTATTACGAGGTCTTATTCATTTGTTCACGGATGATGACAAAGATGTACTGCAAATGAGTTGGGAAGCACTTACAGCTGTTACTAAGGTTTCTAAAAGTCATTATTTTAGGTATAATTTTTAATTAATGTTATCGATATCAATGTTCGACGTTTATTTTTAGACTCTATCATCACATCAACAGATCGCTCATGTACAAGACATTAGACAGGCCGTTCGGTTTGCAGTATCTGATTTAAAGGGGCAAGAATTATTACCCGGATTTTGTTTACCGAAAGGAATTACACCAATTCTTCCAGTATTCAGGGAAGCCATATTAAATGGCTTGCCGGAAGCAAAAGAGCAGGCTGCTCAAGGACTAGGTGAAGTTATAAAATTAACTAGCCCATCGGCGTTGCAACCAAGCGTTGTACATATTACTGGACCGTTAATTCGAATTCTTGGAGATCGTTTCAATTGGAGCGTTAAAGCAGCTGTTTTGGAGACACTTGCAATATTGCTTGGCAAAGTAAGTTAGTCACATAATAATATAAGAGAATGTAAAAAGATGATAACAGTGCAATATTGTTAGGTCGGAGTAATGTTAAAACAATTTTTACCGCAACTGCAAACCACTTTCTTGAGAGCATTGAATGACAGTAACAGACAGGTGAGGTTGAAAGCTGCCTATGCTTTGAGCAATCTTATTGTAATCCATACACGTCATTTCAAATAAAATTTTGTTGTTCAGGGAAACAATGTTACAAGCTTTACGAGGTGTACTGACACCTGCTGGTGACAAAATGACAGAACCGATGAAGAAACAGGTATTTGCTACTTTAACTAGCATGCTAGGCCATTCGGAAGATGTTACGAGAAACGCAGTGGCTGGCTGTTTCGGAGCGCTGATACGATGGCTTAGCCCAGACCAACTTGCCGTTGCATTTAATGATCATTTATTATGTAAGTTTTTCAAACGTCTCTTCTTATTTGAAAATTACAAATTTACGTTTATTGTCCACCTTCTATTTAAAGCTTTGCAAATGAAATATCCAGTCGTGAACAATTGTTTATTTACTCTAACAAGTTTTTTTCGTAAATTTTAACCTTCAATTTATGTAGTTTCCTTTTAGTATCATTTAAATTATAGGTAATGACGCTAGTGTTGACTGGATGCTCAGACATGGACGTTCCGTGGCGTTATTCGTCGCGCTAAAGGAATCACCAACAACAGTATATAATGGTAAAGAGAAGGATCGTGTCTGTGCTATTATACTTTCGTATTTAGCGGCGGATCGAGTACAAATAGTTATGAATGGTATACGAGCTTGTGGTTATTTGTTCCAATATCTTGTGAATGAAGGACAACCTATACCTCAACAAATCTTATCGCCTTTTGTGAGGGTAAGAATATTTAACGAATTATTAAACGTTAATATTTTAGAAATGCTCGTTTTGATTTTTTGGATAATTAATTTTCATATGAAATTGATTATAGTCTATGAACAATAATAGCAATGATGTGAAGCAATTATTGGCCAGAGTTTGCATTCATCTGGCTCGTAACATACAACCTGAAAAGATGTCACCAGAATTACTTAAGTCACTTTTACCAATGTTGGTAAATGGTACGAAAGAGAAAAATGGTTACGTAAAAGCCAACAGCGAACTTGCTCTGATTGCAGTTCTTAGACTGAGACAAGGTGAAGAAGAATATCTGGTAAGTGGGATCTTTAAAGAGATTTCGAAGTTTAAACAGAGTTGTTATTTTCGTTTCTCTTATCGGAATATACATACTTTACAGCGTTGTATGACCTTCTTGGACGCCGGCGCAAGAGAATCTTTATCGGATGTTGTCAGCAAAGTGTTGCGCAAAGTTCTTTCGCAGTCCGAAGGCAAAATGGAAGAATTAGACGATACTTTACTCACATGAGAGATATTGTACGTCTTGGGGCTCATTACATGCTGCACTCGTTCTAATAATAATACTATCCATCAATATTCAATCGATTTTTATAAAGCGACTTACTGTTCGTGTACTAGTTACATTATAAAACAATTAGATCACTCAACATTGTATCTCGATAATCAATTAAATAACGTAAAACGTTACAATCACTCGGTGGAATTCAAATTACTTAAACTAAGGTGTCCCGCATACCAAATAGTTCGAATCGTAACTGTAGATACTTCTGTGCAAAATGTTTTGTATGATTGTCTTATTAATGATATGATTGTACACAGTTTAATTGTCATTGTACTACAGTTGTCCCAAGAAAAGCACGTATATGTAAACGGAACAATAGAAAGTAATAACGCAGAAGAACGTAACCAATTTAAACATCAGAATCACAAAGATGATTTAAGAAACGAAGCAAACTTCAATAATAGTGCACATTTACCATACATTCTTTTCGTACGCGATGTCCTTTTGTATGTTCAGCAAGTATTACGATGGAAAATAAATTATTATGTTCATACAGATTTGCCAACATTTTTAAGCGGAATCACACGGACGTTAGATGTTTTATGAGAAATGAACGCTGACCTGTTGTTAATTTGAAAAGTAGCGGACTAAGCAAAATGTTCACTCGCCGTCGAAGATTCTAATAGTGAGACGATCTATTGTCGTATAAACGCGATGCGCTGTCTTGTATTGTAGTTATATACATCGGTATATAGTTTATGTTTTAGAATTACGTGTAGAGATTATTAAGTCGGCTTAAGCCGTACCACACTGACGCGATACTTCTAGATCTGCCATCAAAGCGTCTGCGACCTCGATTGTAACTCGGTTTCGACACGAAACCTATCTGTTCAATTCGTTCAATCACTGTTCATAATACATGACTATATGCATTATGTATATACTTCCTCTTATACGTTATAATTTATCGAGAAAATGTACACGTAGGTACTTTGTACTTTTCTATGTAAGATTTCGAATGCTGGATAAACACCTGCTCTTACAACATCAAGTCGGATCTTTTGTATTTTTTGTTTCCTGTACGTCTTAAAAAATACTGTTTATCGTAAAATTACTGTTAACCGTAATTCATCGAGAGTACAAGGATAAAGTAAAACAATGGTAGCAAACCATACATCATGTGCGAAACGGATTGGATCTACCATTGTTGATTGAGCAGTATTTTTGCAATAAAAATATCTCAAAACCCCCAACAAATATCTATTAATTCCGTGAGATAGTTTGAATGTCATACATCTCGATTTTGTAACAATATATTTATTAACGTTCCGTGTAAGGCGCCAACAGACGATTATATGATGGACCAGAAGTAACGCGCAATCGTTGCATTTTAGGCGGAAGGAATCACATCTTGTAAGCGACCTGGTCGCGTTTTGTTGTTCCTCTGACTTTTTGAGCCCCGAGATTCGTCACGTGAACGTATCGGATTACACGTGCAAAGGACGATCCATGTTTTATTTATATAAATTGCCACGCAATCATATGCCATGGATTCGCTCGTTTCGATGACCAACATATTCCGCTACTGCTCGCTTAAGACTGAACCGTTCCATCCGTGGCCGTAACGAGAGCCAACTGCCACTGACGATTTTTTACTTTTATGATGGTCAACGGATCGATTTCCTATCTGTACCTGTCGCAAAAATCATCATTTTTGTTTTTGTATCCGACGCCTTTGTTCGTTTAGTTTTACTACTGGGTACTTTTAATATTTAATCGCAAGTATATTTTAATTAATAGCTTTAATAGAAATCACTTTCTTCCCTTCGTATAGTTAACGAGAGTATTATGATACTTAAGATGTAACAACATTGTACGAGTCACGTAGGTTTACTGTTCAGTTTTTGTAACTTCTTACAAGTTGTTTTCTGTTTCTCCGCCATACCAACTGGTTGTCCGTTTCGAGAAACAGAGACTGTGAAATTTTTAGATTTGTCCGAAGACGTGAGAAATTAAAGTGTGGGGTAATTAAACAGTATGGTGGGTATAGATCGTCGTTAATCTTGAGCTGTCAATTGAAAATACAAGAGAATTCATACAGCAAACGTATCGTAAATAAATATATATATATATATACATATAATTTGAAATATTTAAGTAATCTGACGGTAAACTTGACGATGCTTATATGTTTTAGGGCCGATTGAAAAGGTTGTGTTCTGGAGGTAAAACAATGGCCCAGCGTGTAAAATTTATTTATCGCATCTGAATAATGATTTTATGTTTGTTAATTGTGTATACATGAATGTACGTGATACAAATAGAACAATGCACTAAAAAAGTATATTCATTCATTATCGTAGTTGAAAAATGAAGTTTCTAACTAGGATGCGCTTTTTGAAATGCACTTACAAGGAACATCACCCAATCGACAATCCTCGATTTTGTTTAAATATGGCACAGAGGTAGAGTATCGAAAAATATTATACACGTATGTTTTTAATTGGCAGATATTCATGTGGTGAAAATAGCCCCCCCCCCTCCCCCAGATTTCTGGATGACAAAACCTATTGTATTAAATATTTCAAAAACTAATAAAGATAGAAAAAAAATATTAAACAGGGGCAACTATTTGGTGTGTATGTGGCTCGAGCGAAAACTTCAAGTCATAGATGGCACTATCATAGTCAATTGCATAATAGGTTCTTTTATGTACATAAATAATTCCTGAAAAATAAATTCTTTTGAGTTGAAAATCAGCCAATGTAGCAATGTAAGCAATGGATAGTACTGATAAACGAACGTATTTTACCAATAGTTAGATTTTCTCAATAACAATAAAATATATATATACATATATGTCGCTTCAGCGTTCATGCATACATATAGCACAGTTTTTGACGAATCAATTTGTAACATTTCTAAAATTTCAGCTAGAAAGTAATTTACCATGATCTAGTTGATGATATTACATGAAAATTTAATTCACGCTTTTTCCTAAGTTTCTCGGAACTACACTGCGTCCACCGTTTGATTTATGTTTGTATCTAATTATAAGATAAAATTAATTTTCTTAAGTTATTTCTAAAATATAATTCACAAAATATTTACAACAACAAGTTGTTTTAATTAATGCATAATTAACTCTTCTAAATAATACAATAGTAATTATGAAATATTATTAGTTCCCTTATTTAGGGACACAGTTTCTTCACAGTTGTGTCTCCTTTGATTTTCTGCTGCCTTCCTTGTGCAAAGTAACTGTTTGGTTGCCTCTAGTATGATTTCGTAAAATTCGAGAAAGGATAACTGTAACATTTCATTATTTTATTGTACACTATACACAACATCCTATATGGTGAGCTTGTTACACCTATGCTATATATATGTGACAGCAAGAAGAATGATTATTTATCGTATCACTGATTATATTATCATTAATTTTTGCATCGTTAAATTATTATTTTTTAGTAATGCATATTACGTAAACTTATTAATTTAAATATTTTAAAAAATTTTGGATAATATGTTCCGCATTGTTCCAGAAATTAGCTTTTCCATAATTTTATTTTCAAAACTACTGGTAGCTGATTTCTGTGTGCATGCATGTCCTCCCGTAAAAAATGCTACCATAACATTATATTAGGTTGTTGCAAATTGAAATGTCGCTTCTATTAATTATTAACAATAAAATTATTAACAATAGCCATCATTTTCATGGTATGTTGGAGATTAATTTGTACTTTTTAAGAAATGCTATTTATTTTAGCAGTAAAACTACTTAAAAATATTCAATGAAATTGAAAACAGATGATGGATTAAGACAAAATTCGGCTAAAATCTCTCCGTGTATTCACAGTGCAAAATTTTGTCAGACTCAGATAAACTCTATATAATTTTATTCACGGTTTGGTGCAGATTATTTCAAAAAAATACATTTAACAAAGAAACTACAATTAATAATGCTTTCTAACAATTAGCTGCTTTACTTCCATCAACTTAGGTTTTTAATAATAATTGTATGAACATATGTACGTGCATTTCCTTGTGAAGCGTAAATAATCATACTTATTTAATCCTCCAGTGCACGTACAGTGTCGGACAAATAAATTTGTTGAATTTTTATGAATAATACAATGTATTACCATTCAACTAATTGATTGGTTTATAGAGAAAAGGGTAATAAATAATTTATAATAATAAATTTAACGAATTCTAACATAAAAAATATATTTTGAAACAAACAAAAATTTAATTGACAGAAGTATTCGGACAAGTGTTAAATATTACAGAAATTATACGATAAAGGACAATTTACAAATTTATCGATACAGAACGATGAAATAACTTAATATTTTGTAGAAAAACCTTTAGAATCAATAACTGCTTGCATCCTTCTAGGCATAGATTTCAAAAGGTTCTGTATTGTAGTAGGAGGAATGTTCTGCCACTTTTGGAGGAGTATTCCGTATAAATATATTTACACCGACAACCCTCGTATTTATCTATCTTGCCTAATTGATGTTTTTTTTGGTCGTCCAGACTTGGATAAATTGTCCAAGTGGCCTCTTTCTAGAAATCGTTTATTAATACTATACATGGTTTGCTTTGTAATGTCAAAACGTCGCGATACATCAGATAATGCTTCATCGCCGTTTAAAACATTTATAATTTTTTTCCTTTATAAATTTCGATAAATTTTGCCTTCGTACCAATCTAGGAAGAGTAAAATAAAAACATAAAAACGAGATTAACAAGTATTCAAAATTTAGATCATAAATTACACTTACAAATGAAACGTCCGAATACTTTTGTCCAATTGAATACAAATAAAACTTATTTTACTCGTAGTAAGACGCAGATATTACCGTGTGGCTTGTATGCTAGCTAGCGATACACTAATATGTAGTAAACAATCTATAAAAGGACGTTCTTGTACCAATAATATAACAAATAAAAACACAAAAACGTCTTTGTCCGAATACATTTGTCCGGTACTGTATACATATATTGGGTTTCTGGGACCCATAAGAATATCGTTTTTCCGTTTGAGTACTCTTCATCCGAACACTGGAGGGTTAACTAACGAAATTCTTTACAATTGAGTAAAATATACCACTGAAAACAGACAACATTTTATATGCACAACTTACTACATACCTCGTAGTTAATGTTGATGATAACACCACTATCTGGATCTTTAACACCAGGGCATATTAATGCTATAATATCTATCATCTTTGCAGCTCCCAGTTCTTTAAAGACCAATAATACGTCAGCTGTAATTAAAAAAGTAGAAAACTTTATGCGATTAAGTATATAAGCAATGAGGCACAATTCGCTGTTAGCGAATGAATCTCAATTTTTTGAAAAGTCACGTTTGAACATTTATGAAATATAAACCACTGTTGAAATCTCTTCTAACGAAAAGATTCCAATTTGTTTTTAACAATTCTTTACATAGCCGTTCTGTTTATTAATAATATAATAGTCTTATATAATAAATAACAATATTTATTATATACTACTTCATATTCAGAAAGGATTATATTTCGCGTGAAAATTTAAACCGAAAAAGCGCGGGAAAACTGCAAAATCAAGAAATGTGTATTTGTATTGTATGTATTGGAAGGACCCCAGGCTTGACTCAAGTCCATGGATCTATGTAGATACACCAGAACATATATGTATACATATACATAACATAGTAAATATCCTAATCAAGTATATGTATACAGTGAAGCTTAGCCTAGATTGAAGAATTGCATATAACATGAGGCAGTCTAGTTATTTTAAATGATAATGTTGGTGTAAATAAGTAGAAATTTTTTAATTCTTTGGAGCTCTTTCATGCGAGGTTCGAAAAGGAATAAGGAACATATCAAGTGATAAAGGTACACTTAGGAGCAAACTCGGCTTCCACTAGGGGAAAAAGCGGCGTAGAAGAAAAGGCTCCTACCACTTAGTAAATTTATTCCAGGTACTGAAATAAATGTTAAATCGAATGTTAATTTGGCATAAATTTCAGTAAATCCAAATACCAAGTGGTACAAGCATGGTAGGAAGCCCTTTCTCAACACTACTTTTTCCTCTAATGGAAGGACCTCCAATACCACTTGGTATCGAGAATTACTGAGAAATTTATGCCAAATTAACGTTAATTTTTCCCCTAGCGGAAGCCGAGTTTGCTCGTCAGTGTACATAGTTGCCATCCACATCGTATGTGGTCTCTAATTAATTTAGTTCGATGACGTTCTAATAGGGAGCACTGCCATATCACATGGTTTAAATTTTGCACGTAGAGACGGCAATGGCACAGTGGGCTGCTAGCAAGATTAATTTTATGTAAGGACTCATTTAAGTTGTAATGATTTGAACGGGCTCTCCAGATTGAAACAGTCATGGATCTTGTTAAGGTGTAGCGTTGAAACCAGGGTGTTGTGTCTATAGAAAAGAATTGTTGGAAATAGTTTTGTCCAGTCGGCGTGTCATTTACAGCGGATATGCTTTATAAGTTCAAAGATTGAAGGATCTGTCCAACATTTCCTTTTTATATAGCTCGTTGAAATCCTGGGCTGGAATTTTCCAAAGTGGATGAGGCAAATTAGAAGTGGCTTCCTTCACCAGAATATCAGCCTCTTCATTGCCTGCAAGTCCAACGTGCATGGGTACCTATATACATATGTATATAAATAATGTGATGCATCTGGCGGAAGGCTGGCATCTGTAATGCTGGATAATTTCTTTTTGGTGTCTACATAGTATGTATTTGTTTTTGTATAGGGAATATGTGTTGCTGAGGGATTGTAAAACGTTCAGAGAGTCTGTACAAATGAGGAAGGACTTGTCAGGGTGTTCTAACATGAAGTCTAGAGCCATAGACATATGTGTATAATAGACTGCGCAGTCTTATAGTAGGGATGAAGCGAGATCGAAGGACAGAAGTAGCACTGGAGTAACTCCTCTCTTGCTCACACATTGCAGAGGGAGGGGTTAAAGCGACTGGAGGGCGATGAGGGGAAGGAAT
>NW_015373959.1:2367804-2369004 GCF_001272555.1 Dufourea novaeangliae | reverse complement strand
CCGATAAAGCATGAATTCTGAGTATTATTAGCACAAATGAAGTGTTATATATTCCATTCATATTACGTGTATCTATATGATTTCACGAGAATAAAAATATCCGATGCTTCAGTTTAAGGTTAAGGGATAAATATGACAGTCATGAAACATTAAACGGAAAAGTATATATTTTTTCACTTTACTACAAGACAATTTATTCTAAATGCAACGTTAATGGACATTTTTATTAATGTTACTTTTTACATGTTCTTGTTTTATTCGTTTTTATATTTTGCCTTACATTTGTATATTTGTAACAGATAAATTCAGAATAGATGTAGTTTCATAAATAATTTATGAAATGACCATGGTCCTTTCGATGATTTTCCGACGTACCGAACACTCATGATCTGACAACATTGTACTTTAGACTTGACAACACTGTAGAAGTTAGACTAGTTGAGCTCGAATGGATTTAACGTAGTTCACAAATTCACCGTTCTCATAACGTAGAGGGCAGCAGAAAATCCCTGACTTTTTACACTATCGGTATTTCAGAACATGAGACACGAAGTTCCATAAGATGATAGGTCTATCCTATACCTCGTCGGTGGTGATAGACACGCGCTCTCACTGCAGTAGACGCTAGTTTGTTGCATATTTCGAGGCTGTTGATGGCCAAACTTCCAGGAATATTGATTTAACGAGCTTCAATCACACGCGCGCTCTCCCCACCAATCGTCCGTTCTCTTGTTCGACGTAACTAAATGTAGGGTGGGCTGGATGTACGCATCTTTTGATCACCTTAACCCTTTCACTACTACGGGTGACTATAGTCACCCGCCACAAAACGACACCCGCACACGACGGGTGACTATAGTCACCGGTCACAAGATGCCACCTATACACAACGGGTGACTATAGTCACCCGCTCCAAAAATGGAACCAAATGTTAAGATAAATGGTATCGCTTCGTGTATTTCTGTTCGCAAACAATTGCAAGCGCTATTGCAACGTTCGATTTTTTTCGACATTGTTTTGTCACTGACCCGTGGGCCTGGGCCAGTGATGCCAGGACGTGGGATTTTCTCCCACGTGGGAGCCTTCGTGCGCATGCGCATGCTGACGTCACAGCTCGACGGCGGTTGTTTCCATGGACGTATCTATGTGCAACAGTAGGTACGCGTAAGGGGCCCTTCCCAGTCGTTTCCCGCGTTTTTC
>NW_015373959.1:2280299-2367087 GCF_001272555.1 Dufourea novaeangliae | reverse complement strand
CAACGTTCGATTTTTTTCGACATTGTTTTGTCATTGACCCGTGGGCCTCAAATGTATAATTATACTCAGTTGGTCGTAAGTCGAATGTATCAAAATGTTCTCACTTTCGGCACGGCGCTCCGTTCTAGACGAGGTACTCCGCGGCGAGGCCCACCGTAGCGAAAGGGTTAACTACCTCCGTTATTTTTAGACATATCAACAAACTTTATTCACGAAAGTTATTTAATATTGAAACATTTTATTGAAACAATATTATATATACCGCACTTTCTGTGATGAAAAATATGCGAGTTAAACGCGACACCGTATGTATTCTGTTCCTTCCTTGCTGGGTGATAGAGCGGGGTGCGCGCACGTGTGTGAGAAATATGTAAGAGCGAAAGGCGTTTCTAAGGTGCAATAAACTGGCCTATGTTAAACGAGCGTTTACTAACACGATTATATCTCGTTACACAAGAAACATTATACGTACTTTGATTATTTTCATGTTTTCTGGCTGTGGCGAGCTCATTATGTACCGGGGAGAAAATTTCATCCACTTTTAAGACGTAACTCACTCTTCCGCCTATCGTCACGGCATTGATACCACGCGGAAGATATTTCGCTATTTGATCAATCATCGGGGACGATTGCGTCTTCAGGGTATCTAGGGTAGATAAACATTTATACATTCGAAAATATTCATAATTCTAACTAAATGGTAATGAATAATGTTTATTTAAAAGTATTTTAACCTAAGATGTACACAAAACGAGTCTGATACGTTGTTCTAATGTTGGCCCGAAAAACGTACAACGTGTCTGAAAGGATAGTATAAGTTAAGAGGTTAACAATATGTTGCCCTGCGGGGGGCGCGATTTATAGGGGTCATAGCCGCGATGACTCTTCGCGTCGCCTGCAGGGCAACCGGGCCGAGGGGCTGGTACTGGGGGTACCACCTCCTTTCGTAGTCGGCCCACGAGAAAACAGCGTCGAGAGGTGACCCCACGACACTGTAGGTAGGAGGTAGAGGGACGGCACAATGACCGTCCCGGGGGGAGGGGAGCAACCGCTACCCCCCCCCCCCCCCCCCGCCAGAGAAGGGCCGCCCCTTAAACATCCATAGGGAGGGCATGGGCGGTGCTGGTCGCGGTGCATGCCGAGCGAACCCGTTGCCAGCCCCTACGCCTGAGGGTCGCCGGGGTGTTTTTAGTTTATGAAATCCCACATTGGTTGTCTCCGCCCCCAGCGAGGTAACGCCTTTTTAAGGTTTTGCCCCCGTTAACAAACAAAAAAAAATTGGGGGGGGGGAGTGTGTATACTAGTGGGGGTAGGCTAAAAGAGTGAAAATTTGCAAGATGTAGGATTAAACGTAGGTTAAGTCTAGAAGTAAAAGCCAGTATTGTAAAGGAATTGTAACCATTAGGGGAACAATAAATTCATATATATGTATATAGTATTTTGGGATTAATTGAAAAAAGCGTACACATCGATTTAAAAATGAAAACAGAAATATAATTCAGCAGAAAACAAACTGCGAAATTTCTATAAAGTCATTCGTTCCTTTCATAAGTAAAGTTGAAATTAATAATTGTTTTTCACTATTTCTATATTAATACTTAGTGTAACCTTCATTTTTCTGATTGAAAATACAAAAACAGATACGATGGGGCAATAAAATTGGTGGTATTTTGAAAATATCTATGAAAATAAAGATGTTTTTATAGAAATTTCGGCTAGTGTATAGTGTATAAGTGTAATTAGAATATATATTACATATTCTTACGCGGATTCGAAGATTGTGTTATTATAATTGCACAATTAGTTTACCTTTTACACGACATACAGCTTGAAGAATATCCTTCGCAGAACATGGGTATCCAGTACTTTGATACAATTCGAATACGGAACTCATGGGTAATAAATTTTTATTCTCACGACATAAAATTCCTGTGAAGAAATTATTTATTAATGTCCTAATGTAAGTGTTATTATTTAATGAAACTCTTTTATTTTTGCGACCGTGTAGTAACACAATTCTTTGACGTTGAAACAATTATAATTTCTCTGTTATAATCTTTGGAAAAAATACTGCATAGTCTATAAAAAATAATATATGTATAAAGATACGTTTTTAGACGATGTAGGAAATGATTAGGTGTTCTACATAAAATATTTAGTGTACGCAAAAATAATGACTTTTTGCCATAGAAAATCTTTATTAATGTTAAACAATTGCTTCAGCATCTACTACTCAAAATAGTTCTTATTTTTTATATAATTTCGCCATTTTTCTAGCAAACGTTGAATTCCCTATTGATAAAATAGAATCAGACCACAATACCAAGTTCTATGCGGTGGCCATTACTTATAAATACACGCAATACACTTACGTTGGCATACACGTAATAGTGGAAAAGCGATGATTTTAATGAAACGTATATGAAGTAGTACTTCAGAAAATGTCCATGTAAGACGTTATAAAAAGAGTTACATTCGTTTTGGGATTGAACAATTTAATTCCATTTTGAGAGTCGTAGAATTAACATTTAACAGACACGTAAAATTTAGATGTTAATTTTTCACATTTAGAGAATTCCAGCAACGAACTATTAGAAACAATATGAGTAGTTATTTTCATTTTGAGTGTTATATCCTTCCGGGACGTTTACTATCTTCGGCGACGCGACCTTGTGATTACGCGCGACCTGACCGACGCGTTTTATAAGACACCGAACCGCGAAGTGTAACGTCAGAGACGGACACAACGTATCCGTGCCTAAACCCTGTCCAACGGCTCCAAGCGCCAGCAAGTCTTCCGCCTTTTCAAGGATCCGAAATTCCGACCAAGCCGACCGAAAGCGTGAACTCATTCATCTCCATCATCATTGGTATGTTAAGATTTGAGCCGTTTATTTTGAAAGTGGGGCAACTCCATTTTTGAAAAAAAATGAAGATAATGATAACTATAGATAAAACTTAATATGATCTTTTTATCTGTAAACAATTTATAGTCAAAATAATCCAGATTCTCTAATATTTGGGAGATGGAAGTTTTAGCTATTAACGGTATTGTAAATGTGTTTATTTTGAAAGTGGTGCAAGTCCATCTTAGGTTGAAATTATTTTTAACCGAATATATTACGGCAGAATTAGGTTAGGTTGTTGTATGGTGAAACCAATGTGTTGGTTTTACATCATGTCTGAAACGTAGGATGTTTCTATCTATCTATACATATATTAAGGATATGCTGGATCAGATTTACAAGGAATGCACCATACAAAATGTTGTACAAAACTTCGATGGAACGACATGCTGAATTTAAAATTATCGACTTATCACCACAACGAGGAAGACCAACTAATTTCGGAAATATAAAATTACCTTCTTTGTATGAAGAAAGTAAATCTATTACATCTGACAAATATAAGGACATGATGGATTTATTACCATATGTACCTCCCGTTCATCATGAATATTTTAAAATGTTAAGTCCTAAGTAAAATTCAATATAATTATACGTATAAAGTAAATGATTAACGAGAATGTATAATTTCATTGAAATTCTTAATAAAAATGAATTGTTTTTTGTTATGTTATATTTTCTACTGTAATATTTAAAAGCCGTTTTCTTTGTTTTATTTTACTTTTTATCAAATGAATAAATATTTATATAAAATTGAACAGTATTTTGTTTTTATTATTAAAAAAGGCTAATATAACTGAAATATCATCCGTTTAATTAACGATTACAATAATTCATTAATTTTTAAAGTGAGGCAAGTCCATGTGCAAGTACATGTCTGATGATAAAAACAAAGAAACCTTTGGAAAAATTATTCCCTTCTCAGGATTAAAAAAAAACAGCCTGGTGTGTAACAGTATTTGTGATCAAAATTAATTTTGGAATTGAAATTAATATCCACTCATTCAGTATTTATTTTTTTCATAAATACAGAGCGAAGAATTAAATGGATAATTTTAATGGAAGCGTGTGATTAATTTCTCAGTAAATACGTACCAATGTGATTTTCAGCATGAGGATATATATCATTTTGTAAAAATTTATGTAAATTACTAGCCAGTCTTCCGTTCATCTCCAGGGACACTATACTATCGTGTTTAGCGTATAGGTGCCACGAAACTTCCAGTAACGCATGTAAAAATTGCCAGATTTCAATCTTTTCAAATGGATGATGTGGATCTTTCATAAAAGTTGACTCGTTTTTCGCTAAAACGGTCAATGCTCTTGAGGTAATGAATATTTAAAAGTATTTCACTTTTTCGGTTTTACATTTTCATTCATATACAGGGTGTTTCATAATTTGCCATACAAACAGAAAGAACGATGGTTCTACGTGAAAACATAAGGTCGAAACTGTAAGAATCAAATTTTGTTTTCGAGATTTATTGAATTTACATTTGCAGTTTGCCTTTTAGGTTTGACTTTTTCTTGTGTAACTCACCGTCTTTCCGTTTGTATCGCCATTCGCATGACACCCTGTATACAATAATAATGTATAATAAAATATGTGATAAAAAATTACATAGTTCAGATCGTTAAATATTTGGTCGACTTATATTTACCAATGTATTTATCGATCTCAATCAAGCTTAATCCTTTTGCGGTAATATTACAATCTCGCCATAATTGCCACAGACACAATCTGCTCATTACGAGGTTAGCTTTTGGTGCCGATGCTGCGAACAGTCTAGCGTAATCTTCATATATTCGCCGCAAACATGAGATGTGCATCGTTAAACAATTGTACAGCCAACGTTCTTCGTACTCTCGTTCAAATTCAGAAACATTATCCGTACTTACGTTTTCTTCACTTTTGGCTGTATCTATTAAAAATTTCACGGAAAAATAAATTTTCATACATTAATACACTTTCGATGTAATCAAATTTTGCGTTCTTTCCTTAAAAAACAATTCAAACTGTAAATACCGTACGTGTTATTATGTATTCAAGTAAAACAAATTGTAAAAGTAATTGAATTTTTTAAGGCACAATAAACGTTGAAAAAACAATTTTCTGAGAATATGTAAGTGAGTAGTTTTTGAAAATAAAATTTGTTTATTAATCCCTTGCCTCACAATTGTTTCACGACTGTAGTTTTCAGAATTACTTTATTGTTAAAAATCTCACAGACACAAAAGGAATACTGTAGTTATCGCCAGTGTGAGTTTATTCTAAACTTTAAATGTTAATGACAGCAAAATAGTGTTTCACTTCGACTTGAAGAAGACGAATAATGTATAAGTTTATTTAATCGAGTTTGAAATGGTCACATTTCACATACGAGTCTGTCGCGATTTTATGAAGCCAGGGGTTAATTGTTCATGAAAAGCTGAAAGTATATAATAGAAGTAACCTATTAAAGGCGTTTCTAGACAGGAACACGAGCGATTTTCACAAGCGTAACATTTTCCTGACGGAACCGAACGTATAAAGGGTCCTTCCAAACTTCTTGGATTCAACAATCGTGTAAGATAGTACGTCAAGGATGGAAACTGTTCCGGTTTCAAAACTGTAGTTTTCGGAGCTATTCTTAATTGATCTGCCTTTTCAACAAATCTGTAAGAATAATCTACTGTAGGGGTATTGAGTATAACATCAAATATAAATACTGTTTCCGACATCATTTTATTTACGTTAGTATGGGTAGATATAAAAGAGTGCATTAAAAATCTCTGTAACTCGTCTTAAAGAAAAAAAAACCTATTCCATAAGTACTGTCGGTTTATGTTTTCAGTTGATTATGGACAAAATGCTTATCCTTACAAAGATTTATCTTCCTTTGGCGTACTTTCTTTGACGTTCTTAGTTTCCGATTGATCTTGGGAAGTATTATTTGCAATTGTGCATGAAACCAGAATATCATTTAAAAATAATGGATCTGCTTCGAACTTCTCTCCGTTATTCCCTTTAGACCAAGAGAAAATATGTTTGTTTTTTTTTGTGTAAAATTATAGTTATGAAAGCGAGATTGATGCAGAAGCGGTACATTTACAGATTTCTCTAATCATGAAATCATTGGGCTAAGGACAACAGCGACAGTAACGCGTATAGTTGACGACAGTGTTGAAAATCTGATTGACTTAATAATTAATAACAAGTGAAATTCATATATTCATGAATTGCAAATAATAAATAATTAATTTTGTTTGCGAATATAGTCTGTTGTAGGAATGAAATTTTACTCGGTTATTGATTATTTGGATAAATTTTTTATGCATAAATCACAGGAACAAAATAAGAGAGACAGGAAGAAATCAGTTAATTTATTACATTACAATACGAACTTTACATAGTATATAATGTTCGTTATATTCTACATATGATTGTATTAACAACAAATATTAATAAATCATATTGCTGGGAAACGAATTGAATTGAATTATTCAAATTTGCTTTCAGGGGTCATGCTCAGTTAGAAATTTTGAAAAACCGATTTTTCACTTTCTACAGTTTCTTTAAGTACAGGCGTTCAAAGAATACGCTCCGCTCGGGCGCATCGGCCAGGTAAGTACAGCGACAGCCGCTCGGCGGCTGCTAGACACTTTATGAGTTGTTTCGTCGTAGACCAATGCGGCCCCTTATGGTGATACTCATATTACAAAGAAGGAGTGCATAGGGCACGTACAGAAACGAATGAGAAATCGGTTGCGTGAATGGAAAGATAAAGGACTCGGAGGAAAAAACAAATTACCAGGAAAAATGATTGATAAATTATCAGTATATTACAGATTAGCAATTCGATGAAACTGTCACTCAGTGGAGCAAATATATGGTACGATATGGGTCACCTATTTCCACTATAGTTACGATCACAGCAAGTACCCGATCGGAGTCGAATCATGGTGCACCTGGCAGCGCGCTTCGGCGAACGGTGAACTTAGAGATTATAAGCACGATTATAAGGCTCTCCCACAAGATGTTTTCGGTGAAATTAAGCCGATATATGTGGACCTAATCAGGCCTGAATTATTAGAGAGATGCCTTGGTGGGTTGAACCAAAACAATAATGAATGTTATAATCAATTAACATGGAAAATAAGTCCGAAAATTCTCCCAAGTGGACTAGCTACGGTAGAACTAGCTGCACACATTTCCGCCTGTATGTTTAATGAAGGCTATGGGGCGATTTTAAAAATATACGCAGCTATGGGGATTAAATGTAGACCAAATATCCATTTATATGCGACAACGAAGGATTCCACCCGTGTTAAGACGGCTGACCACCGAGCGCACGAAGCCACCCGCGAGGAAAGAATGCTTCGCGGACAGCGACAGCTGGGGATATGTTAGAAGCTTCCATCAGTGCGGAAGGTACGTCTAGTGATGGGCACCATCGACTAAAAACTATCGACTAAGTCAATAGTATCTAACGACTACTTTCAGTCGACTAATTTATTCAATCGTCGACTACTTTAGTCGCTTGAAGCGACTACTTTAGTCAATTAAATTTAGTCGCTTCAAGCGACTCGCTCGAAGTATCGAGCTATTGATCGCTATTGACTGGATCTTGATTATTTTCTTCGTGATGCAAATCAATTGCAATTTTTTCATATATTTTTTTATGCATTACCAAGAACTGTGCAAATTATTGCTTATAACCTAATTGATTTACATAAAAAATTTAGGGCAGTTCATTTTTTAAGTGCCAATATTAAATAGCTTACAAACAATCGAATATTAGTAATTGTTTTACCACTTATATTTTTGAAATTCTATCTATGAACTAATACATTTCTAAAAGTTAAATATACCAATGGTGCTGAAAAGTTGACGACATAATCCATACATAACCTATAAAGCAAAATTTCAGTCGATTAAAAACTATCGACTACATAGTCGATAGTATGTTGCGATTAAATAGTCATTAGTCGATAGTTTAATTTAGTCGATGGTACCCATTACAATACATACTTTTGCCCATTACATACTTTTGGGCCTTATTTCAAATCAGAAAAAATTGTACTTGAACGAAGGATTTTTTTTTGGTTCCATATTTTTCTTTAATTGACCGAAAACGAGTGATTTTTAGGTGAAAATCGCACTTTTTCAGGAAAATGTCCGTTATTTTGTTCCTAATCAATATTTCGAAAAACCCCACGTTCAAGGACAAGATTGGTTCTTCCATTACATAAGTCTTACTGAATTTTTAATTTCAGATGAACCGTTACGAAGTTACAGTGATCACAGCAGACCACTTTTTGTGAAGAGATATTCGGGAGATTGCTCACCATTTATTTACTAATAAATATTTTTAAATAAAAAAATTACCTTATAATCTAGAAACTGCAATCTTTGAAACATAACACATTTTTTGAAAAAGGTCCTATAGTTTTTGAGAAAAAAATTCCCAAAGAATACTCTTTTTTCGGCCTCCTGACTGAGCATGACCCCTTCAGTAGGATTTTTTGTTTGAAAATATCATCAGATAGTCTGTGTTGTTTCAAAACATTTATCATTGTGACAAAAAGGAAAAAGACTCTATTAATGCGGACAATGATACTGGTGTATTGTGTATAATGAATAAGTCTTTATGGTGCTGGGATAATTTTCCAAACACAGTAATTTATACAATAATGTAAGTACGAAACAACAAATTCCTTATCCGAAGTTTAAACGTAAATAAGAAGCAATGAATAATGAATAACGGATAAAGATATCTTACGCGAATAATTGAGTATTTAGATTGATGAATAATTCAAATAATAAATAAACGAATTTTTAGTAAAATAAAAGTTTTTTGTGAATTATGCTCAACACTGGCGCCATTATTTCGGTCATGCTCTATACTCTATACAATATTTCTTTTTTTACCTATTATGATCCCAGGACCGTGTTTTTTGTTATCCTCCCAATAACCAGAGTATTTAGCGCCACCAACTGTATTTAACTTCAATTCTCCTACAATAACTATTTCGTTAACAAGTGTTTTGATAAACTATTGTAAGATTTTCGTATACTATAATACTGTAAGGTGTGAATAGTGTGTAACAGTGTGTGTGTGTGTGTACCTTTTCGATATTTTAATTTAATAAAACAAAACCCACATTCTTTCTCTATCTCTGTCGCACTTATGTCTATGAAAATTCTAGAACATATTGATTTAAAACAGCTGGAACGCTAATCGATCATATTGATTTTTAAAACATCTAGAATTTTCATGACGGACGCGATGTAGTGAAGAGTGAATGTGTGTGTGCGTGCGTGAGGCTCTGGAAAATCCTGGAAGGTTCCAAAGCCTCGACAATTGATAAACGAAAGCGAGGAATTAAAAGACTCGCCCGGTACCGCGGAAAAGTAGTACTTTGGAAGCCACTTCCAAGTTAATTTGTACTTGAATGTTATGATTGTAACCCTCCTGGCAGCAAGGGGAATTTAAATAAAATAATTCCTACACTACTATACACGCAAGTAAAAAAAAGAAACAGTTTCACCTTTGCCGTGGCGCAATCCATTACGCCAATAACCCACGTACGAAGCCTCTTGTGGCCAGCTAAAGGTTTTGTTGAAAAATCCATTCCATGTGTATTCGCCGTACCTGTAGGAATTTTATTATCTTACGACATAGAAGTATTAATCCATTTTTTGTAATGAGCAATCTGCGGACGTTTCTTATGCAAATATTAATTCTTATAGTCTATGTAACTTATTAGAAACTGGAACGAAATAGAATTGTTTACTCTATTAACCCTCCGAGCACGGAACATGGTCACCGGTCCTATGTCATTTCTGACCCCACACCGATATTCTACTACTACACACCGACGGCGAGGCTCGAGCTCGAGGCCCTCACCGACACTGTACTAACACTGTGCCAGTATGGCTCGAGCTCGAGACCCTCAGCGATGTTACTACGCAGTGGCGGTTGCTCGAGCTCGAGCTCGAGCTCGAGCCACTGTCATCATGTATACAATGTAATGATTAGCTGGTGCCACATTACATTTGGATTTTCGTGGTTCTTATTACACTGACTAGAATAAAAATCTCGTGAATTATAAAACAAATTATACTTATTAGTCAATACTTCTGTGGTGTCTTGGCTCGGTCGTTCGCATATAAACAAACATCGGTCGCTATGCGATTTACACGACAGCTCCGTCACTGTGTGCGTGTCGCTCTCGAGACCGTGTGTCCCCACTCCTGACTCTGTCACTGTGCATGTCGCTCTCGCGAACGCGTGACCCAGGGACCGTGCTCGGAGGGTTAAGGGTTCTATCCAGGGAATTCCACCTAAACGCAAAATACCGGTATTATATCCGTATTTTTCTGTTGTACCTTCGTAACCCTTATAGAAACCGAAATACGTAAATATTGGTATGCGAAAATATCGATATATTTACTTTTCACCGGTAATTTTTTCGGTTTTCCTATAATAATACAATTTTCAAGATATTTATAAGCAGTTATTTAAAACCGATATTATGTTAGCGAAGTTACATTGAAACCGATACGGTACTGCAATCACTGTAGTACTGAGAAACCAATGTAATTACCAGCATTTTTCTGGCACTATGTATAGTATCATCGCGAATGTAAAAGAATAAGGTAGTTGTCCTAATTTTCGATCAGTTAGTAAGATGTCGACACTTTTTATTGAAAAAATGAAAAATATATCTTTTTGATTTTAGCAAAGTAAAAATTAGATTCTACGTATATTTAAATGTGCAAGATACAACTGAGTATAAAAATCTTGATGACCCAGACGTCGATCACTAATTTACGGTCGGAACTTGTCGATCAGTAATTGTCATAGTAATCGATCCAGTCGATCAAGAAAAAGGGAGTTATAAAGAAAACTTGAAGCACACAAACGGGTAGACAGTAATTTTGAATCTAAAATGCTATTAAAATCATAATATTTATAGAAATGATCGAGAACTGAGTCTTGATCCACAACTAGGACAATTACCTTACAATGTTACAAAAGTCATAATCGTCGGAACGACGCACACATCGATCTGAAACGCTAAGTGTCGCGACATCAATCGGTACCGCCTTATGGTGCATTTAGGTTTAGACCAAACGAAAGAATGCTCGTTAAAACGCGGTAGGGGAGGGGGATTTTGTAATGAAGCATGCAATAAAATATATAAATCTTCAAAATTGAAATTATTCTAAATAAAATTAAGAAACATTTAATCATAATGAAGACTAGTAATTGTTTTTAATAAGTATTATTAAAAGACAAACATGAAAAAGGTATTTTAAAATTAACTTTTACTTGACGTTTTTTTCTTGATTTTAATTTTGCAAAATCTTGTATCGAATCTTTTAAATCGATAGATTTTAGTCATTCAGATGCAATTGCTAAAGGTGCTAAAGATGACAGAAAGTCAGACGACGAAGGAGTCTATGATAAGTGAAACATTCAGGAAGAAGGTGAAAAGCATCGAAGATTATGCATTTTCATATTGACGTTTATATGATGTACACTATTTTTAGAAAATCAATTGCAATCAAACAAAGAAGTGAACAGGTTATTAAAGGCGATACAAAAAAGCCTTTATAAACTGTCCTACATAATGGTATTGCATATTTAATATGTTGGAATGTCTCACTGAATTAAAAGAATGCTACGGTGAGACAAATAAGGACCAATATGCACACCCATAGGCATCGTTAGAAGTTGGTAATATTGTACGTTCTTTAATTCTTTCATGCACGTACATTCTTCCACATTGTTCTTTTAAATTTTGCGTCTTACAAATATAATAAAATATATCGGTAAATATACCGGTATTTTCGTATTTCGATTTTTATTAGGATTTTGAAGGTACAACCGATAGAAATTACCGAAAACCGAAATATATACCGGTATAATACCGGTATTTTACAGGGACTTCTACCGATGCATAAAATACCCGTACTATACCGGTATATATTTCGGTTTTCATTAATATATCGGTTTCGGTATACCTTTACTGGCATAATACCGGTATCAAAGTTATACTGGTTTTAAGTCTCTGGTTCTATCAGGTTCGAGATAAGATATAATCCTCATTAATACTTCGTAAACATTTTACTATACTGTGTTTTAGTAGTAGTGGCCTACTCACCTCATACATATTGTATAACATATTTTAAATAATTACTCAATGTTAAAGTTAGAAATACCAATTACTATTTCGTATCTTAATGAATATAATTTCGATTACGATGTACTTAATCCAGAAATTATACATAGTTTAATTAATAAAGAGTTGTTATCCATGGCAGTAGCAAAAGAATGCGTTAAAAGTCGCTGGTTTATTCTATATAAACTTTCTTACAATAAATTACTGCGCATAGACTGAACTATAACAGTATGTAAATTCGATGCATTCGTTATTCTGCTAATAATGATACTTTCTTAAAGGAACTCTAAATAATTTTCCAGTTGAATGTATTCAAATATGTCTCATATGCTAATGTAAATTATAATTGTTAATTCTTATTTTACATTAATTATATATTTACATTATGTTATACGTTTGGTAGAGAGTAATATACAGAGAGATTGCGGACTTTATGGATTTATGGTACACGAAATTGTGTAGAATACACTGAATTGAAAAACTTTATCAAAGAGTAAACAAATTTTTTATATGTTTTTGACTTGATGAATCCTTTAACTGCTGTCATTAATCCTTTAAATTCTAGCAATTTTACTACACGCCACTATAAGGATTCCTTGCATAGTGATTATTTAGTTTTTAATTGTAAAATGTTTTTGTTTGGAGGAAACGCCACCATAGTGACTTCTTTTTAAATACATTATATCAACACACTACCAGATTGCGGATTTTATATATTTATAGCTTATAAGCCACTAATGGAATACAGTAACAGACAAAATTTTCCACCAGATGGAACGAGCTTTCGATTTTGATTCGGAAACCAATAGGATATTTAAAGGAAGAAACAAATGCCTACCTATCGTTCCTGTTTTTACGAATTACTTTATGAAATGTTGTTTTGCAAAAAAGTTCGTGTGCGATATCGAATCGATATCGATGAGAATAAATATCTGACGATGATTGTGATATTTGCGCAAACGTGTCGACAGTCTGGTAATGAGTGTATTCATTTCGTTCGTTATTACAAAATTCGAAGGCTAACAAACCCATTCATAGCACCGCATCTCCATTCTCCGCGATAAACATCCCCATTAGGCCAAACCATGGTTCCGATACCATTGCGCAGTCCATTATTCCATTGACCCATGTAACGAGCGCCGCTCGGGTATATTCGTAATCCTACTCCATACATTTCGTCCATCACCCAATCTCCGTCGTACGAACCGTGACCCTCGTAACGACAATAACTTTTGCGAAAAACACATTTTTTAAGTAAATTCATTGTTCTCTACTGGATGACAGCCACCATTACCGCTGAATTACAACTTGGAACAAATTACCCTGCCGAATTACACGAAATAAACAATATTTCTATATTTAACACTTGAAAGACGGACTTGTCGAAGACGAAATTGGGTCATTTCTGACCCTTACTTGAAATCTCGTATAAATATATTTGATCAAAATGTTTGGTCCTCGTTTTAACGTAAACTTAAAATCAGGGCCTCGAGGGACCAACGTTCGTTATCCAAGGATTAAAGTCATGCCGGAGAGTATTTCTTCCATTCATTTGCTGTTTTCTTTTTTTTTATATTCTTTACTGTGGGGGCAAAACTAGACAGTACGCCTCACTTTTAAAGAATACTCCATAAAAACAAGTTTTTCTATCTTTAACCCTCCGAGCACGGAAGCATGGTCAGCGGTCCTTATGTCATTCCTGACCCCACACCGATATTCTACTAGTACACAACGACGGTGAGGCACGAGCTCAAGGATCTCACCGACACTGTACTACATAACACAGTGCCAGTATGGCTCGAGCCCGAGACCCTCACCAATATTACTACCCAGTCACCATGTATACAATGTAATGATTAGCTGGTTTCACATTACATTTGGATTTTCGTGGTTCTTATTATACTAACTAGAATAAAAATCTCGTGAATTATAAAACAAATTATATTTATTCGCTATTGAGTGTTGTTTTACACGAATTACATATAATCGTACTTGTTTTTCCAATATGAGCAGTACATACATGTCTAGCACACAAATTGCAAGTATTGGCACATTTATTATTATTACCAACGCAAAAGCAACATTTGCCACGCTTCTGAGTGGATTTTTTTTAATTTTTTTTTCCGTTCCACACGTTTCAAAGCCTTTTACCCGATTATCAATGTTTTCATCAGTCAATTGTGTTGACAATTCTTCTAAAAGACGTAAGTCAATACTTCTGCGGCGCCTTGGCCCGGTCGTTCGTATGTAAACAAACATCGGTCGCTATGCGGTTTACACGACAGCACCGTCACTGTGTGCGTGTTGCTATCGAGACCGCGTGTCCCCACTCCTGACTCTATCACTGTGTGCATGTCGCTCTCGCGAATGCGTGACCCAGGGACCGTGCTCGGAGGGTTAATATACAGAATGTCCCGCCTAATATGAGCATTTTAACACTTTGATTGCCACGTCACCCAAATATGGCTGAGACGTACATTGCAAAGACGCTGAATTATTTAAACACCGATACAAAATTTTTGCGTAAAATTAACATCGTAGTATAATTTAAAAGAGGAACAACAGCTTCTACTAATCGAACGCATATATTTTCGACGATTTATGACTTCAGAAACGAATTACAGCGTGTCTGGCTATATACGGCCTTTTTCACTGTGGTAGTCAACGTGTTAAATATCTGACTTGATTTTTGATGATAGGCGAAAATGTGTGAGAAAAACGTTATTCGTTTGGAAGGAGCACATATTGTGACAAGCAGACAGGTTTTCTTAACTTCATATTTTTTTTAAACTTTCAAGGTCATGTATTTTTATCATCGTGGCGTAATATGTAGTTGCGGTAAAAACCAATACAATGATCTAATCTTTTACTATATCATCATATTTGTCCCTTCCAAAGAAAGTGTTTCCTGTCACTTTTTTTCTTATCATGAAAAACAAGTGAGATATTCAAGGTGTTGAAGTTAGGTAGGGCACCCTGTATACGAGAACAGGGATAAATGTAAATTATGTTCGACAAAAGGAACAAAGGATTAATTTGTGCTACATTATTTTAACGTTGTGCAAACAGAAAATTTCACGAGTGTAAATTATAAGTCATATACATCACAAATTGAAACACAACATCTTGGAGTATCGAGTTAATTGAAGTTCAATATTATTTTTTATTATACTTGTAGACGTGTTAATACTAATACTAACCCTTTTCCATGTCTGTGACCATTAAACCACTGTCCAGTGTACATAAAATGATGGTCGCTGTGCACTAATAACCCTCTGCCATGCCGATAACCATTCTCGAAATCACCCTCGTACCAACAGTTATTATTCCACTCTAATAATCCTCTTCCATGCATACGGTTCTGTTCGAACGCTCCCTACAAAAATTATGTAATTATTATCATTATGTTGTTGTGGAATCTTCGCGATAACTGGTTACATGTACCTACTACCGTCCAAAAGTATTCAGATACTTATATGACGATTCAAATTTGTGAAACCTAATATTTCACGACTGTTTATACATATTTTTTATACGAAATGTTTTTATTCATTTGTATAAAATTATTTTACCAAAAGTGAATATATTCACATGTTATAGAAGAACGTAAGTGATATTTATTAACAAATAATATCGAAAAAAGTACTAGGACGAAAGTTGAATGAAAAGGTATACGTAGAACTTCATATACCTACATGCAAAAGGAACAGGTTTTAGTTAACTTTTTCCAAACTTCTACTGTACTTTTATGCGTCTAGACGAATATCAGCTACGCACAACAGAAAAGCAAGTAAGTAAGACTGTGCAGACGTTTGATTGGAATTAGTTTAAGTGTAACAACGCAGTAGATTGCGAACTCAAGTTCCATAGAAGAATTAGGAATAGGAGTAGGAGATATAGGATAGTAGTTAGAAATAGGAGAGTCTGGTAATATTGTATTGAAAGATACTTTACAGACACTTATGGACAGTAGTGTACGAAGTTTGACGGAAAAGTAACAGGACTGATAGCGTAAACATTCGTACTGTCGAATTATCTGCAAATCAACATTATCCCATTCAAGATAGTTCCATTGGGAAACTACAAACCGCTGGGCATGTTGTTCCCATTCCTTGAAACAGTACTTTGTATTATGAATTTATATCTTACACACAAAAAATTTGACAAAAATAGATGCATATTTAACGAAAAATTTGTTTCACATTTTTTAGTATATTTTGTAAATAAATGAATTGGTTGAAACTTCTTTATATGGACGGATTTGTTTTTGAAAACCTATACATTTGTACTTTAAGCGTTTTGTCTAACGGTAATAGTTTCCGAGATATTCAAAACAATACGTTTTCCATGGCAACATTGGAGCAATTACTTTGTATTGTACACCATTGGACCACTTGAACACACCTTCGCCTTCCATCATTTTCCTACTAATGCGCCCATTATACGTATTGTTATTAATGAATGTTATATTCGCGAACTCATCCGGTAAAGTTAACTTCCATGATAGTTTAGATCCTGTTTCAGACCCATTGTTCTCGTTACTTTGTTCTCTTATTAATTCATTTGTTTCGTCAAAACTATATACTCTTTCGATGTCTTCGTTTTCCACAGACTCCTCGAGGGAACTGTCGTCGAATACTTTATTACGTTTTTTTCTTAAATATCTTCCCTCCCAGCTATAAAGAACAGTCTAAGTAATAAACTACGGATTTCATGCACTTACATACATAAGAATTGCAACTCATTTAAATAGAATAGTAGAAGGACTCAAATCGTGCTTAACATAGACCTTTAGAATTAATTACTATTTTATTTATAGCCGATTTTGGGATCATTCATATAGAAAAGAAGTATTAGTGAATACGTATAAACATTGGTAAAATATTATTTATTACAAATGTATGTACGTATAAAATGATTTCACCTATGATAGCTTTTAATTGCTAATATAATCTTGCTGAAAATAGTCATATACATTTAGATATGCATGTATTTCTAACTTATGTTACATGTAATTTTACGGTTCCTCGCGTTATAATACCATTTCTTCGCTCGCCAAATTTTCATTGTCAAGAATCATTTAAAGTATATATCTACATTTAAAATGCAAGCTTGAAATATTTCATTTTATGCTTCAAGTTATTAAAATAAAAATATATTAGCTGCAGGAAATTTTGCTTGCTGTTTAAAATATGCAAAATGTTATTTGAACGGTATAACATCTATTTAGTGTTTATATATATCAGCATTTGAAATACTTTTTTTACCAAATTCTACACAGTTGGGCTGTTTGATTATACTTAAATGAAGCGTTGTCATTTGTCGATTTTTGTGATTATTAATAAATTAATCAAATATTGCAAGGAAGAAGTTATAATTACCTTTTCAAGAAATATTTCAGCACATCATTGTAGAGTAGATAAATGAATTCCTCTTTGGCGTTATACTTGCGACGTGTTTCCGCCAGAATATCTTGGAAGGGTAACTCCTCCTCGGCTCCGTCAAATTTATCCATTTCAGTTTCTTCCGTTTCATCTTCCTCTTCTTCGTCGTATAATTCCGGTAGGATAATCGTTTTCCTACACTGCCGTAATAAAGCCTCTTTCAACGAAGTATTCGCCATCCTTATTGTTTCTTTCGAGACTTCGTAAAATCAAAAATAATCGAAAATTTCGGTAATCAATATAAATTCGCGACATAGATCTTAACGTTATATTTTTATTAATAACAGATAATGGTAGACTATCATTCAACTTGAATCTCTTGCGATGAGGCTTCAAGCAATAACGATAAATATTTTAATTTATTATCGATATTGTTTAGTGCTACATTCAGAATCTTCCAATTTTAGTCGTTTTTTTCACGTGATATTCCATCACGTCAATAAGTATTAATGTTATAAATTGTTATACCATGTTTTTGAATTGAAATTGAAAAAGACGAAATGGCTGGAAAAGGAAGACCACCAATAAATGTAAGATTAATTGTCTCTAGAATGGAATAATAAAGAATACATTGGATAAACGTTGTTATGAATATGGATATTTCCTTTTGAATACAAAGTTGATAGTTTTTAACCATAAAGTAAGCATAAAACATGAATGAATAGTTACTCACAGAAGTGTCCGTCCACACCATAAGTAAGACATATTTTACATATTTAATTATTGTTAAAGTCAGAACTAACAATTACTGTTTACATTAATAGAAATCTTAATTACTATCCTTTAAATTAGGGTGCATTTCACTAAAAAATTCTATGCAGTTTATTTTATTTAAGAAATTGTTCAATTTATGTATAATAGATTGAATCTTATAGTAAAATCATGGAGATATCCGACAAAGTATTAATTTATTGTAAGTAGGTTCGTATAAAATAAATATTGACTTTGATCGACTTGACTAACAGATAACGATACATTTTTAAATTAATTGTATACAATTTTTTAATTAAACGCATCCTAATTGAAAATATAGTAATCGAGATTTACACCAATCCAAATTATGGTTTAGTATATTTCTACTTTCGTCAATTATAAAATATATTAACTATGTTGTACGTATTGGGTGATGAAATACTATCGTAACTGTACATTGATTTTCTTCAGCATAATATTTGTGCATAATAAAAAGTAATTATTTTCACTATTCGATCCGAATGAAATTTGTAGGTAATTTGGTGAAAATATACACCTTTTGAAAAAATGCTGCATTGAAATTTACGTTGTAGACTGTGTTTCCATCTTGTCAAGATGAAGTCAAAGAACTGGAACCAATCGTTTTTCATGTTCCCGCGACTTACAACAGCAAAGTAAAAATTCACGACTGGTAAGCACACACCTGTACAGTAGTAATCTTCATACCATATTTAGTTTGCAAGAGATGTTACTAATATTCCTGGTTAACGTTTTACGTTAATCAACCAATATAGAAATGTTGTCATTGAAGAATGAACATACATGGTCTAACATGGTCGTTCATTCAATTTGGCTATTTACAACGTGTTCAGTGAAGGTTGTCAGTATATTTCATTTTCTGTAGCTATACATATACATACTATGAAAATATTTAAGAAAACTATTGATTTTAATATGGAGGTAGGTTCTTTAATTTTTTGCTTCATTTATAAAGCGTGTATTAATATTAATACTTTTCTATATTTTTATAACATTATAGAAATAAATGAAACTATATTTGATGCTACATTCTTCTTATAGTTTCATTGTCTAACACTAAGTACTGTTTAATTTGAAGTGAAATACTTGTACCTTGTAATGTGTCCTCTAGTAAAATCTATATATTAAAATTAAATTAATAAATACAACAGCCCCATAATGCTATATGAAATTATATACAGAGCGAGCCACATAAAACGTGACAATGGGATATTTTTTGAAATATTAGTGTTATAAGAGGACATGATTCGGCAAAGGTGGAGTGTTATAAAAGGCCCACTTATTTGCTTTTTGGACATGGAGTGTCAAGGTGATGATAATACAATTGATTTTTTTTCTTTTCTTTATACTTCTTATACTTTGGCTAATTGTGATTATTACGATCGACTTCGTCGAAATAAATTAAACCGTTGGTATGTAAGAATTTCATTAAACTTCCTTGTTCTTGTAATTAATTTATCTAGAATTTCAGACTAAAACTGTTCTTCGTTCGATACTAAGCCTAAAGAGGGTGCAATCCACCCACTGTTTCGCGTAGCAACCCCACGTCAACTACTACAGTTTTTAACAGGGTTATCGTTGCGCAAACATATACGTTTGATTCAGACCAAACAGTGACGTTTCTTATTACTCAAGTAACTTTAGTTTATTAATTAGTAAACATTTACTCGTACAAAGGAGGTATTGAAAGGTCATAATAAAGCTTTGGATATTTTTATCGCACCACAATTTATCCATGTCTTCGTAAGTAACTTCGTTTATATTAAATACTTGACAAGGTGAAAGTAGTTATAAACGTAACATGTACCAAGTAATAAATTACGATCATAAACAGTATGTGAACAAAGATGTTTAAATTGTGTCAATTATATAAACGATTAATTAATATAAATTTCAATGACTCTGTTAATACGAGAAATGTCAATATAGTGTACAGAAAAGTTGGGTAGGTTGTATTTAAATTAATCTTCACTTAAATGATAAATGAATAAAACCTTTTGGATCTTGGATCCCTAAATGAAAAGAAGACACAGCTATTTTTTATTTACACTTTAAGCGAAAATAATGAAGTTACTTGTTTTCCTACTTGCAAATAAGAAATTGTGAGTAAATTATTTACGGAATTATTGAAAGAAATTTCGTCTAAATAACAAAACTTAGTTGTTATTTACAATTCAAAGTTCTTATGTTTATTTGTTATTCATTGCAAATTATTTAATTTACCCGACACTGTAAAGAAGTGACATCCCGTTAAGTTTGATTGTGACGAAAATTGCAAACTAACATTTTTCCAGGCAATTACCCAGTTTGGCCGAACCCAGAGATAATAGAGACATATTCCCACCCGTTGGGAATCTTCACAAGTCGTCGTATAAACGATTGGGCCCAGAAGCTGACGGTACTGGAATTTCAGAGACGCAGGCTATGCTGTCCCAAATAGAACTGAAACACCTGTACGCGCCGATTTTTCCACAGCGTACCCTATTGAACATAAAGGCCCTTGCATCAGAAGTGTACGTGGAAATATTCAATTTCATGTCTAAAGTGCTCCTTTGGTATGCATATGTCAGGATTGGATATTATTTTAATTAAAATACTTTGAAAATGACTAGGTAAATAAACTGTTATTTTATTTTAGTGACAATTGTCTTCAAATATTTGTTCGGTATTTTATTTAAACAAGCAGATGATTTGTACTGTTCAAAACAATTAGAGGATCAAGTATTGATATTGCTCTGCCAGTCAATACGAGACGCATAATCTTTGAAACGTAGAGATGGATAAATTCATTTTCCAAATAAAGAATTTCGAATAACGAATAAACGATAAAAAAAATACGATAGAAAAAGTACCTCGCTATTTCTAATTGATTAAATGTGGAATTCCAATTCTTGCAATAAAATAATATTTTTTCTTGAATGAGCACTCACCTGGAAAACAATTATTTATCTCAGAAATGATTTAAAGGTATGGATGATGATCTTGCATACCGTCACTTTCACTATGTAAATATTATTCGAATAAAGTTGTGCACAACTCTGCTGAAAAATTTGTTACGCAAATATAACTATATAGGTGTTAGTAATGCACGTAAAAGATATCAATTTATCAAATATGTAGAACAAATGTTTTGTATCTTTCGCTTGGTGGTTGCAACAGGACCGTTAGCATTAGTGACCCTCTAATTCTTTTGAGCAGTGTATTAGAGGAGCGCCACTTTATGAATGTAACAACACAGTTGTGATGTATCTGTAATTATACCTATATGTAGGACTACAGATAGAAAGCCGTTAACTCTAACAGAAGCTATTTACGATCCTGAAGAGGCTCGTCGCATGGATTATCGGACCACGAAGGAAAATGATTACAGATTACCTCGTCCTATAAAACGAAAACCACCTCCGCCACCACCACCGCCAGAACCGTGGCTTTTGAATCGGCGAACGATCGGTTACAGTCTGCAAGAATTGGAGAAACGGGACGGTTTCTATACTTTCTTGGACGACGACATGGAGCTTCACCGGAGAATAGCGGAACTGAAATCGAGACGAAATAAACTCCATGAACATACGTCCACAAACGATTCCACAACAGATCATGCCAGTGCTACTATCGCAGAACATGAAAAGATCGATTGTCCATAATATTCTACCGTCTTCAGAATTTAATATTACAGTTCAATGGACTACGGATCTTTATGGAAAATAATTTTTATGAAGCAATTTAGAAAGAGGATTAAAAAGACAAACTTCTTCTTTTTCTCCGAAGTTGTTTGTCAGGTTAAGAATAAAATAAAAAATGTATTAAACCTGATGCCAGTTCTGTTTTCTATTGGATTTTACATACTCTTTTATGCTATAAATGCATAAATTCCGCAGTCTACGTATGAACACTAACAAGTACATTACTGTAAATATTAGTCGTTAGCGTTTCAGCTTTTAGCGATCTGAATTTTACAAAACTGAAGCCAGGAAGCTCGTAATTTTTACTAAACTTAAAGTACTTTTGAGTTTTAAGTATAATTTGAAAGACAGATAATAAAATCGTGGAAGGAATTACAAAAAGGAAATCATGTTCCTTTGAATGCTAAATATATGTATAATTTATACAATATAAAATGTGGGTGAATCAATGAGACGAAAAACTTGCAAACGTAAAATACAAAGAGTAGCAAACAGGAAATGGTATTTCTTTGGATATTAAGTTTGCGTCCGTTTCATTTACAATGTTGAAAGATAGATCAACGCGTTAAATATGCTCAAGCGAAGTGTGAGGGAAAAAGGTGGATGAAATAACGACATGGAAGGTTTGCAAAGTAAAATATATTTCGTCTAGAGTCTAAATAACATGACTCCTGTAGCAATGACAGTGAAGCATCACTGCACGATTGCGTCTATGATCGATCGTTGTCATCACTGTTCACTCGTGACGCCTGCCGAATCGCATATGACCATAATCGTCGAATTGTTCCCGTTTTCCGAATCTCATGTGTCCATAATCGTCGAAGTGTTGACGTTTGTTTAAATTAAAGAAATCTTCGTCTTCGCCAAAAGGATTTTCTACGGTGTTCCTGTGAAGAATTTTTTAAATTAAATTATCCAAAGCACACTTGTTACGCTTACTTACAAAAATATCTGCCAACCTTACCGACATATGACATATGTTACATATTAAATCTATGCTCAAGTAGAAGATACTATACAAGGTTGTCCCGAAATAGGTGTAAGTTCTTGAAAGGGGTCATTTCTGGGGTGCTTTGAAACAATTTTTTCCTTACCGAAAAAGTTCTCCGACGCTTTGTTAACGAGATATTAACGAAAAACCCCGACCAATCAGAGCGTGAGTCTACCGGCCGAGCTCCTGCGGTAGCGTTGGCTACGCGTTGCGCTTGTACTACGAACAAAAAAGTCGACAGGTATTGAACGGAACTGCGTAGAATAGCAAATTAAAAATTAGCGAATGAAAGCGAAAAAATCAATTTTACTTGTTACATCTTTTTTGTTTGCTACTCTACACAGTTTCCTCCGATTCATGTCGACTTGCTTGTTCGTATTACAAGCGCAGCTCGTAATCAACGCTACCGCGGGAGCTCAGCCGATAGACTCGCGCTCTGATTGGTTGGGGTGTTTTGTTAATATCTGGTTCATAAAGCCTCGGAGAACATTTTCGCTAAGGAAAAAGTTGTTACAAATCACCCCACGAATCACCCCTTTCAAGGACTTTCACCTATTTCGGGACACCCTGTAATTATCATTTATATTAGTCTACATCTTATCTAATATACTTTAGATTCGGATGCATTCAGTCGAGCAATTATGCATGTTCCAGTAAAGAAATGGGGTTCACTTTAACTTATGAGAAAAACGTTTCACCGATAATAACTAGAACAACAAATAACAAATAAGATATCAAGAGTGAGTAATATCGAAATCTTTTATTTAAATGAAATTTATTTCGACAATTCCACTATGAATTTATTTATAATTTCTTATTTTGCAAATAGAAGAGTATTTTTTCGTTAAACCTCAATACGACAGAAATAGTACATAAACAGTTTTTGGTTTCTCCTTACTTGCTGTATTTTCAATAATCGTTGTTAAATAAGCACCATTACTTTTTATAAATTTTTCTTACGTACGGTACGATAAGATAGAGACGAAGTAAAATATTTGTGTAACCA
This sequence comes from Dufourea novaeangliae, assembly GCF_001272555.1. Classification (NCBI taxonomy): domain Eukaryota; kingdom Metazoa; phylum Arthropoda; class Insecta; order Hymenoptera; family Halictidae; genus Dufourea; species Dufourea novaeangliae. Next base: position 2,343,154 of record NW_015373959.1, on the reverse strand, counting down.
CCGTTAAGAAAATAAATAATAACTAATGAATAATAATTACAGCTATATCTATAAATCACAAATGATTTTATTATTTTAAATAATTTATTTAGATTTGTTCAAATAACAGATAATAATTCTTCCTTTCATTTGAATTTCATATGTATGTTTAGAAACGAATAAGTGGAGTATTTAGAACATATTCTATAAAATAATAACAAATTATAGATTTTAATACTTATTTTGATACTGTAACTCTTCCAATTAATTTAATCTGCTCAAAATCATTGTGGGCTACCGATTCAACTGTCTCTTTTTCCAGGAAACAATTTCAAATTTAGAAAGTGGAATTTCACAGTAATTCACTTTAAGAATTATATTTTTCTTATTGCATTGTTATTAGAATTTAGTAGTATTCTGTATGTAAAGACAAAATTAACGTGGAATAGTTGAAATATAATATTTTATCATATGAATTAAGTGAATCGAATAGTTACCTCCGCAATAATGGACGGCTTCGAAATTTGCGGTAAATATTACTGACGAGTTCAGGAGCTGCACCACATTTTCCGCAAAATAACCAGATGACCGCCATTATGGAAAACAGTGCAAAGGTTAAATTCATATCTGAAAGATAATAAAAAATTGTTTTGTTCATAACAGAAACGCTGGATATTTTAATAATGCTTAAAATTTTATTGAGCATTAAATGAGTCTCATAACACTGAACTATTCAATGTAAATGTTTTAACTTGATACTAATATTTCTTCATTAATACTAGAACTACCAAAGCAATCACAACGATTGGTGCGTAAACTCCTAGAGAAATTATCAAACTATCCTAACAGTGCATTTTTTAAAATTCTTTGTAACTTCTATTGCAGCATATAAGTGACGAAGTTTGTTAATTTATCGATTTGCGTGTTTTAAAGAAGCTAACCTTTTTATCAGTCTGATACAAACAGAATCATGTTTATTTTCTGCAGTTCTAGTGTTAACAAATACCTACTCTTTACCAAAATCCGAAGCGAAGTTTTATTAAGTCTATCCTTGAACTTTACTTAGAATTTCTTAATTTAAATAATCGTAATGATTTTTATTCAATTTTTCCCAATCCATCATTCCCTTTTATTCATTTTAAGCAAATTTTCTGTAAGTTCATTGTCATAACATTTACTGCCCCCGTAAAAAGTACAGAACCAGCCATAATTTAACATGAAACTGGCGACTATTGTGAATTATTTTCAATTTCGAATTAACCCACTAATAATGGCCGTATTCTCGTCGAAAATGTCCAATAATATAGAACAATTACCCCTATATTTTTTATAGAAAATAGTTCCCTTATTTTCTGTAACTTTTTACTATTTTTCTGGTAATGTGTTGAATTTCCTGCCGATGAAGTAAAATAGAAGTATCTACAATACCAACGTAAATGTGACGGTAATTATTTTGCGCACACATATAATAAATTAACAAGTAATCTCTCGAAGAATTATTAAGGTCACGAAAATGCTATTTCACGCGTATGTGTTTCGACGCGAACAATCATTACGTAGAAGTAAAAATTGCGTATAAGAACATACGTAGTATTGTTATTATAAAGGAAAAAAACGAAAAGAAATACGTAAAGGGTAGATAAAATGTTGTGTTCACCTGTAATGGTAGAGGACCTGAAATCGGTGGAAGAATGCACGGTCCACGGGTCCCGACATGGCTTTTTATACGTGAACCCCATCATCCCCGGCAGTCCCGAAGGAACGTTGAGCTCTTTGAATTTTAATTCACGTAGCTCTCGCCTGATAAACAATTTTCTTGCCGGTAAACGCCTCGATTGACGAACGTTCAATATTCCGAGATGGTGCTCCGATGATTGGCAGCTAGGGGTAACAATATTACCACCTTAACTTTTCTCTTTCTATGGCGGCCACTTTACAGACGCATGGAGCACTGTGAATCCAGAACATTTCAATTCTATTTCTAGATTACTTCTCTCGGTTCGAACATGTCCCTCCCACGGCTCGAAATAGGAAAATATGAAGGATACACCTTGTTACTCCTTGAAAATTACAGTGGGTAAAAAAAGTATTCGTACTACCTTTAAAACAGAACGACTTTTTTAAAATTGGTCCAAGTGACTTGAGTTCTTTCGTGAAGTTAGAAAGATTAGTTTACTAAATGATGTGTAAAAAATGTTGAAAACGTTGCAATTGGTCGGAATTGCAATGAAAATAGTAAAGGTCACTTCTTAAAACTTTTTTTATCTGTGACTGTAATGAAAATTGAATAAATACATTTCGAAGATTTATGTTAATTATATAAATGCCTAAAATATCATCGAAATCGGTTAATGTTACAGTTGTTAATGTTACATTGCAGTTTTTCACGACTTTCGATTTACAACTAGTAGTAAATCTAAAGATTCTTACATCTTTTGATGCCTGGCTCTCGTTTCTCTATCGTATTAAATCTTCGAAATGTATTTATTCAATTTTCATTACAGTCTCAAATAAAAAAGTTGTAAAAAGCGACCATTAAGGGAATCTGTTGTACCTCAGACATGGTTGTACCACGGTCTTCTATCCAATTTTAAATGTACGTGGATTTTTTTAGCAAAATTGGCACTACTAGTTTATACATAATCTGCGAGAAGGCCTACAAAAGTTAGTTTGCAAGCGCTCGTGCTGCAAGTCGAGGAGTTGCGACGATTTGAAGATTTTTTCACATCAAAAGTAATTCTTTTTTCGTCTAAACTTTTGTAAATAACATTATTTCTGTTCATAAAGTTACAACGAGTTTTTTAAAATAGTTTCGTAACTTATTTAACCACAGATTGCTGTAAAAAGATGTGTTTAATATCTAATCTATAAATGAGTTGTTTTTTTAATTTTTGTACCTTGGACACGTCTTTCTTTTCTTTTCCGATATTTTGTTTCTTTTTTTTAGAACAGATAAGCAAATTAGCAAGCTCCATAATGAAATCAGAATAAAAAAGTCATGAAGGCTGGTAAACATAGAAATATTAGATATACCGTAAAGACTCATTTAGAAGGTATTAAAATGATTATAAGAATAGAGATTAAAATAACCCTAATACCTCGCATATTATAAGTAGTATTGTAAAGCAAAAAATATATATTCATACATATTTAACAAAAACAAGTACCATGTCCGAGCTACATAGGTGGTGTTATACCATGAACATAATTACCGTTCTTTTAAAACATTTATAAGTCCAATAAAATGTATTGGAATCATTCTACAAAGATTCAGTTATGTGTCTTATTAATCAGTAAAATATATACAATCTATAAAGTGTGTAAATTATTTAGCATTTTTGAAAAAAAAAACAAAGAATGTAGCCAATGTACACCAGGTTTCGCTAGTATTTTCCTCGCAATGCCAAGCAATTATAACTTTTTCAAAATTTTTGTACATATCATTTAGTAAACTGATCTTTTTAACATCACAGAAAAAATTCAAGTCACTTGGACCAATTTAAAAAAAATTGTTCTGTTTTAAAGTGTGTGTGAATACTTGTTTTATCCACTGTATATAATAATCGATGCAAATGCGGAAGCGCAATTTTCTCTTGAGGTATAAGAAATTCTTAAGGCAGATAATGCGTATAATTTTATTAGGCTTGTTAGACACATCTGTCGTTTGTGTACCTTATTTAGTTCGCATTAAGATGCGTTAATCTAATATTAATTCCGAAGGACATGATTTCTAGCGATTTCTCAGTGCTTTCTGAATCCTCCGGTTTGTTACTAAAACAGGTCAACTTACCGAAGAATGTTTCACCAACAATTGTTACATTAACACCGATTCATTGACGTCAACTTTGACCGATCTTATATGTTTACGGATAATTAATTACACCGGTGCATATTCCCATCGACAGCGATTTTTATAGTAACTCGTAGACGTATTTGGCGACCCCATACGTATGTATAACATATTTAACCTTCTTAATCAATATTAGCGTTTAATAATACGTTAAAAATATTAAAGGTCGATCCATACTATGCGGAACATCAACGACACGTCACAGACCAGGAACGTTACGTAAATTTTGCTATGCATTCACACTATACGTCTAGTTCTTTAATCGTCAGAGTATTATTTCCTGGTGTCGGTATAACCTTATGTGATAGTTGGAGATGAGGCGTTCCTTCTTAAAACTTACCTTCTGAGACCTTACCCTGGTTCCTCAATAAATGGAGATACAGAAAGACAATTTTATAATTACAAATTATCGCGAGCCAGGCGAGTTAGTAAAAATGCGTTCGGAAATTTGGCTCGGAAATTTCAAATCTTCTTCAGAAGTATAAACTCCTTACCAAGAAATGTAGATAATATTTTATTAACCACTCGTATCTTGCATAACTAGATTAAAAACAACGACCTTAGCGCACATCTTGATCACCCTGAAACAAAGCCTAGGCAAGGCGGAAATGCTAATGCTGTGGCATTTCAATATGTGATAAGAATAAATAATACTAATTAATTAATATAATTTAATTATTTTGAAAAATTGCATACAACTTTTGTAAATAATAGAAGTCTCTTAGCTACAGGCGTACTTGTGCTGGTCTACCTGAGCGTGTGTAGTCAGTTTTAAACAATTAGAAACGTGATCTTCCGTTTAATCGCTTAACCTATACCAAACTCGGTTTGGACTGCTTAACCCGCTCACTGCACATTTGTCCGCTACAGAGGACGCCTACTTTATCACTTTAGCAACAATATTTGGACATTCCTTGACGACCGGCAGTACGAAACTTCTTTAAACGACATCCAAACATTACAAAAACGGTGTTACTTTGACTCCTAGGTCGTTATTTATTGTGAGCAAACGCATTGTTTATAGAGACAAATTTTGTTTTAATATTTCAAATAGTCTTAAAATGACAATTAGTTCTGGATTCTATAAAAACAATGTTTTTACAGTATACCCAGAATATGCAGTGAGCGGATTAACACGTTGCCGCTCGTCTTTAGCCAGGGACATGGATCGAAAGTTGTTTTATGTGTGCAGGAGTTATATTGGCTGGCAAGCGATTCGTCGAGAAGAGAAGTTGTTACTTGTTTGGACGAATCCTTGAACGCCGTGATAAGCAGTAACTAGTCACAGACAAGTTTCCCTAATTCCGCATTTGACAGCATACAAATAGGTGCACCAGGCTACGGGCCAAAAATCGGGCGCCAACGTGTTAAGCTGCTAATCAGATATCCAAGCCTATTCGAACGGTTTGGTTACCTATCGCGTGAGCGTCGTTATACAGGGTGTAACAAAAATGTTTTTCCTTAGCAACAATGTAATCTGAGGCTTCGTTACTGAGATATTAACGAAAAACCCCGACCAATCAGAGCGCGAATTTACCAGTCGAGTTCTCGCGGTAGCGTTGGCTACAAATCGCAGCGCGTAGCCACTGCTGGCGTGGGAACTCGGCTGGCAAACTCGCGCTCTGATTGGTCAGGGTTTTTCGTTAATATCTCGGTAACGAAGCCTCAGATTACATTCTTGCTAAGGAAAAACTTGTTCCAATTCACCCCCCGAGTTCCCCATTTCCGGATCGGACAACATTTTTGTTACACCCTGTATATATCGCAGCAAATCAAATTTAACGTTTCCACGGACGAGGTCACGGTCACGGATTACGACGGTATTGCAACGGCTTCGTAGTTTTTGTGGTGCTTCGGGGCACACCTATAAATCCCGTTTACGTGTCCGCGAAGCCTCCAATCGTTCCCAGCCGTCCCTCGATCTGACTCAGCTGGTCGCCTCTGGAAGCATTCCCGGGTGCAGCCGTTCGCATGAAGGAGCGACGGCGCCCGTACGTCGAAGCGTTCGGCGTCTAGCAGGGATGACCGAGGACGTGGGCGCCATGCTCCAGAAAGGGCTGACCGATTGGTGGAACGAGGAGACCGAGTATGTGTTCCAACGGATCGAACGATGGGCCGCGTACGCGAGAGGCTACAACCGTCTCAGATCCCAGAGACTATCCCGCGGACGGATGACCATGCAGGGGGGCCAGGAGCCACGGTGGAGCATCTCCTCGAACAAGCTGATCATCGACGACTCGTCCTGGAGCCCACGTTTCCACACGCTGAAGAGATCACGCCGAAAGTCGCGGTCGGAGGAGACGAAGATCAACTGCTGCGGCACGTTCAACTATCAGTCGAACAGCAATCTGGACAGCAACTGTTTGGAGGCGTACAGGTACGATCACAGTATCTATTTTAAGACGATCGGCGATATTCGGAACAGCAAGAAGGATCAGACCGACACCAAGAACGAGCACGACGACAGGATCTCTGTCGGTAGCGAGGAGCTCGTGGAGTGGGATGTCAGCTCCGTGTCGGACTTCATAGCCAACCAGCTCCTCGAGGATGGATTGACCAGCGAGAACATCAAGACCATCTTTACGACTGGATCCGTTCAAAATGTTGATGCGGTCGATTCCGTTACCTGGTCCAACGTGGATCTTACGAAGCTATGTTTGAACGAGGAGGATCTGCCAGTTGTCGACGAGGAGAACAACGAGGATCACTCGACGATGGTGAAGATCGAGGGGGAAAGGAATAATAATTGTATAGAGGATAAGATGTTCGTGGTGGACGCAAACTTGAAGAACCAACAGATGTTCCTCAGTCGCGTTAAGACGGATGGGAATGATATCGAGGATTCGCAAAGTGACGAGGAAGCGTCCAGGAATGTTCAGCAATCGACGATTGTGATTGATAATGATGCGATCTGGCCGAGTGTTTTATTAAGTTACACAAATGGTATCGATAATATTGGTTCTTCGTATCATTATCGTGATACACGGAATTATGTAGATTACTAAATTGAAGATTCTCGACGTGTAGAGATGGTGAATGAATTCAAACTTCTAATCGTGATTAGACTTCAAATATACTGAATTTTCTGGATGATTGATTATGAGAAAGTTATTAAATCGATTGGAAATATATGCAACATGCCACTTTTAAATGTGTATGTTAATTGTTTCTTGTTTCGCCGTAATATTAAACAAATATCATCCGTTTTCGACACACAAGTATATTCTGTGTAATTATTCATTGAATGTATTTACAGATGTCGGTCGATAAAACGTAAATAATACTAGGGTTACCAAAACACAGCAGCAATTACAGGGATACTTTGCACATACGGTTAATGACTCTTTTGTATTTTATCGTTTAATTTTATCCATTATTTATAATTTACGATAGATCAATTTTGTATGAAAATAATTTGAAGTAACGAGAGTTGTTCCGACATACACTACCGCTCATAAGTTTAATCGCACAACGGAAAGGTTTAGTCACGCATACAATATTCGGATATTTGACGTTGTCGTGCTTTGCCCGGTTTGATATCTTCGTATCGTGTAATACACATATTCCAGCTGTAGTTCCCAAATCTGATTGTTGTCTTTCAGCCATAGTTTTCAGTAATAAAACAAAATTGTAACCGAACTCCATACGCACGCAATAATATTGTAACCAACTTGATTGTTATTTCAATACTCAGTTTAAAATATAGTTAAAGTCTCCTTAATTGTTTTCCATGCAAGTTAGTATGTATCATACCACGTTGAAATGTATTATGTATGTTAGAAAGGAAACACGAACAGAGTTACTCCATATCTTCCCTTTATTACATAGTGTTTATTACGACTATACATTACCCCCCAATTTCAAGTAATATTATGACAGAACACAATTCATTTTTCTCCTATAGTTACTGTAAGTTTTACTGCACCTCAGCGGATGCGATTAAACTTATGAGCTGTAGTGTACGTACCCCAATAAACTTGACGTTGAACTAAACTTTATCTTTCTCAATGTGTTATTTGATTACATGTTCAATAATTTGATACATGTTTTAATAATTCGCGGGTACAAATGAAGATTTAATATTGTGAAAAGTATCATCGGAAGAAGAGTATTCAGATAGGACTAAATTATTGTGTTTTTATCTGTAACTAGATAATCATACTTTCAATGATATATGTATATCAATCAAATACTTTTAGGTATAATAAAATGTATTATACGTATTATAGAACGTTGATTGCGAATGTTGAAGCACTATTCAATTCATATAACATAATGGTCAGTATTATAAGTATTTATTATTACTACTTATTATACAGGGTAGACCACGAAACGAGAATTTACTGTACTTGTATGCAAAGAGTGCAAGTAAAAAGTGTCGTTTGCAGAGGCAAGTAATCGTGGACTTGGATTCAAACTTATTATTTCATCCTGATGTGGAAGAAAAGATATACAATCTGGACCTTTTATAAACAACGGCTATGAAATCAATCGTAGAGTAATATTTGTGATGCGACTTTTAGGCATTGACAGGAAAAGTTTGAATGTGTTTTATGCCCTTCGGGATATTAGACCTGGCATAAGCAGTAGTGCATATTATCTTATTGTCCAATATTCTTTTTTAATTTATTGGATACACGGGCAATAGAATAGGACTTGGCTAACACGTTGTCATCACATTCTGTTTCTACTTATTGCCACCATGAATGCACGCGTACTCGATGAAATTTTCAAGTGGTTTTTCTTGAAAGTGAAGCTTCGTGTGAAAAAAATTTATTCTTCTTTTTCGAGTTATTCTTACTTATGCAATCGCCTCCTGTTTAGTTGTACATACAACATATACTGTATTAATAATGTATTATAATTACAGGAAACTCATCATTAGACTGCGGATTTTTATGCAAAATAAAATTATATAAAGTAATTCTTAAAGACACGAACAGTTGTCGGAATTTTTATCCTCTCTTAAATATCTTGAGTTACGAATAAAACAGAAAACTCGTTGCATCCGATAAAAGTTTTGTCATTTATTGCATTTCACGGAGCTCTAGAATTTATAACTATAGAAAATCCGCAGTCTACTTATCATCAATTCTAAAACGGTAAGAAGTTATCTTCAAGTCTGTTACTGTTATAAACAAGTTTAAAAATTCATCTGACACATTCATTTGTGCTCACAGTCACAGTAAGTAGAAACAGTGAGTAACGAGAAACACGTTCTCCAAAACCTATTCATTTCGCGGCGTTGCAGAACTTCTGTTGACTGTTTATACGTTATTTGTGTCTTTTTGGTAACATATTTATAGTCGTTGGATTTCTCATGATTCATTCTAATAAAAAAAAAATATTTAAAAAATCCTGTTTGGACATCCATATACCCGAAAAAAATGCAGATAAAGAAATTCTGATTCACGAAAATTGTACAGGCTTAAATACAGTTTAACTGTCGTTTAAGTCGATATTTTCATGGAAAGTTCTGAAATTTCATGGCGACACCCACTGGGGCACACTTCATAGCATATATGTATATCATACCCATTTATATTTTCAATTGTTTCTTCCATTATTACAATTAATATTAATACTCGTAGGAAAAGTAATTCGTGTTTATACTGCCATTTTGCTCTTCCCGTTCTCTATTTTGCTAAGAGTACTTCGTACACCACTAGAAAGATACTTCAGAAAAAAGAAAAACGTGATATAATAGCCTCGGATTATGAATTGATTTAAAAAGAAAATATGATTCTCGGTCGGTATATCGGAAAAAACCAATTGTGCGTTAAAGGGTTAAAACACGAGCCTCTCGTAAGGATCAGAAATTCGTGTAACGCGCATGCGCCGACTGGTGGGGCAAGCCACGCACATAACCCACCACACATACACGTAAACTCTTGTGCAATCTCGCTGCAAATCGATCGTCCTCGCGCACTTGTTACAAGAGAACGGTGCCCAGTGTGCTTTCCGAAAATTGAATCGAGAGGCCGTCTGTGGCTGACGGGTCCGCGAAAGGTTACCGAGCCGAAGGGAAACCATGAGCAAGCGTCTGCAAACGGTGGCCACGATGGCCTGCATGAAGACCCTGCTGATGCTCTTTAACTTCGTCTTTCTGGTAAGCCAGTCTATTCTCACGCAATAACCGCCCTTGACACGTAGACCCGTGCACCTAATCCTCGGTCCTGAGACGAGGATAACCTTCCACCCAACTGTTGCGCAATTCGTTATAGCCTCGCGGCCGGTCATGCTGATGGTAGAATTCTTGACAATACAACGAAACTGATGGTTTTGCGTGCGAATACCGACGAGCAATGTTTTCGAAGCTTTGAGAATGCCTATTCGAACCTGTATCCGGTGAACTCTACGGCCTGGACGCGCAATATGTTTAAATTTTGGGGGTGTCACTTGTCTGTGAATCAGTTGAAATGAAGGTGTTAATGGTGGATTAGCGTAGAACAGATTCTTGGGTCTACTTCTACGTCACATTTTCGATGCTTCGAACGTCCATCGGAACATCTTTCGGCGAACTTTACGGTTTTACTGCGATTAGGCAGGCAATATGTGTAAAATTTGTGGAGTAACTTGTCCGTGAGGCAATTGAAACGAAGGTGTTACGGTGGAATAGCGTGGAACAGATTCTTGTGACTAGTTTTACGCAATATTTTCGAAGCTTCGAATGTCTATCGAAACTTCATTCTGGTGAACTTTACGGTTTTATTGCGACTCGATGCGCAGTATGTTTAAAATTTTGGGAATTGTGGTCATTGTTAATTACTTGAAATGAAAGCTTTATGGTGGAATAGCGTGGGACGGATGTTTACGGCTACGTAACATCCACTCTTTTCGGTTGATCTTCTGATTTTATAGTGTTTTGATCTAGGAATATTCTAAATAACGAGAATTATTTGTTATTTGATTCATAGAAATGAGAATATTATGGAGAAATGGCGCAGAAAAGATTTTCTGTGCTACCCCTACGCCAATGTTTTCGAAGCATTGAACATTTATTGAAATTTAGTCAATCCTAAGCCTTTACTGCGATTTGGTGCATGGTATGTTGCAAATTTGAAAGTTATTTGTCCGTTAAATAATAGAAATGAGTGTTATAGCAAAATTAGATAGAAAATATATTTTACAATGACCTCTTATAACTTATGTAAATTACTCTGTGAGTTGTTGATATTGCATAGAAATAAAGTAATACTCTGGAAATGATTTATAAAAAAGAATATTGAACGCGGGTGCTTCTCGTGTATATTTTTTGTTTATAGAAGACATCGTTAAGTATGCCATATTGATGCTTTTTGAGCCATTTTAAATGTTACATATTACAGTAATATTGAATTGCAGAAAATGTCGAACTGAATACGTTAATATTACCTGAAATTTAAATACTAAATGTCTGAAAACATTTATTCACGTTTATTTGAAACCATATTGACCATGAGGCATACACTCTACCTTTATTATATTATTCAGAGCAATACACTTTTAGTGTTTTTGAAAAAATTCTTTTCAATCTTTTTCGTTTCTAAATTTGCGTCGTTAATTGTTCATAATACAATTTGTTCTGGATAAAACAGTTTATAGGGATAAACGTTTTTGTGCCACATGTTTTAATTGAATTACACAAGCAAATAACTGAATAATGAGAAGAAACACTAAATTTGATTGGTAATATGATAAAATTGACGAAGTATAATTACGTGCTTATTAGATATACACGCATTGTAAAAACTGTAACAACTGTACTTTATGACAAAAAGTGTAAGTATTCGATTTTCATGTTACTACATTATAATATTTGCAACGTGGATATTTCATTACATTGTAAGATTTTACGTAAAAATGAAATGAATTGAAATTTTAACAAAATTATCGATACCAGTTCTTCGTTCATGTAGGGTATATAGAAATAACCGTACGATTTTATTTTTTACTAACATTATGCTTTTGTATTCACATCTTTTCACTTCAAAATTTTATTTTATTTCTACTTTGTTCATTATATTTTAAGTACTTCAATTTTATTTTATTTTATTTGAATGTCACAAATTTCTGACTTTCGTACTAAGTCACATGAAAAGTTATTAAATGTGTATGAAATATATGTATGTTTTTAAAGTTTTTATCATTTATCGGTAACGTTAAAAGCTGCTTTTAAGATTTTTATCGCGGTTACGCATTTATCTGTACAGTTCATTCATATCAATGTACATATATGTATATGTATAACACACATTATGTAAAATGACAATGAATGAAATTCTTTTTTTTATAATAGAATATGCCCATAAAGGGAATAGGATACACTTCGAATAAGGAAAAAAAGTAAATAATAATTGATGTAAAAAAGAATATTTATCCATTACACTTGACACTGACTTATAAAAATTGAAGGTTGACAAATTTGAATTATTTCTTACATACGATATGTAATATTTTTATTATGCTTAGAACGTTAAACACTATACTGTTAAGTACTGTACCACTTCTAATTATTGTTTATGATAAACCATTTCTAAAAGAGAGAATTAACGAAATGTATTTATTATGTTGTTATTGTCAGTAACTGTAAAGTTTGTTCTTAATATTTTCTGTTTGCTAAATGTTTTCTAAAGAAACATTTTATTATGTAATAAAGTAAAGTTTTTTGTGAATGATAAGATTAATTTGACACACTTCTCTTGTTTGTTCAACAATTGTTTTCGCTGCTCCAAGAGTTATTCATAATGAAGAAATATATGACAAAGAAGTTTATCTTTTAATAACGAAATTGAATTTCAATTGAAGAACTATTACAGAATGATTATTATACATACATGCAACAATGATGTTTGGATAATTTCAATTTAACATAATTCTGAGAATACAATTTTCGAATTTTGTCTGACCCTTTTTGTAAAGGTCTTTAATTATATACGTGTCTATTACCTTTTCAAATACATGGATGAAATATCAGAAGAGAGTAACGAGATTACGCTTACGTAATAATATCGATTTCCTAGGCAGTGACACTGAAACCCACATTTTTTCGGGCAAAACTGTGGTCTCCAAATAAAATCTATGAAGGTTTTTTTTGTAGAATTTTCTTCATAATGAAAAAAAAGACAGTAAGGTTCTATTTCTTTGGAAAAACTTGTATTTTACAGTACAATATCTATATTTTAATATTTAACTGTTGAAAAGTATCAATGTTAAATGTAGAAGTAATGTAAAATTAATTAAAAGCAATATAAATGTAAGAAACGTTCACAATGTCGACAATTATTTTTTGGTTAATAATAAGTTTAAATGTCACTCATTTATCATGGGTAGTTAATTATCATTATCTGCATTGCTATCGGCATCCTGTAGGTGGTATCAACAGCGTATGGCCGTCATTATACAATTGTATGACTATAAACAGCTCACTTAATGCTAACAAATAAATTAAGGTCACCGATTAATCTACAACAGGGGTCGTCAACCTTTTAGTACCTACCGCCCACTTTTGTATCTTTGTTAATGGTAAAATTTTTTAACCGCAATTTAGCGTAAATGCTTTTTAGTAATTTTTAGAGAGAAGGGTTTATAAAAAATATATAATTAAATTTATTTTTTTATTTATACTTTATACATAGATAATCGAAGTTTAATAAGTGTCTGCATCTCGACCGATACAGCGCCTACTAGTGCGGGAGTTACTTAAATTGAAGAAAAAGAAATTAATGATTAATGGTTAATGAGATCCTTGAGGCTGATGCTGCGAGACAAAATATTCGATATCTGGACGCGTGCTTACTCTTACAAATCTAACCACGTATTGCCCCTCAACATGGAAGATGTTAAGGCTCGAAGACTGAGGCTTGTTACAGTGTGCAAATTACTTACGACTTACACTGTATGGAGCGTTCACAGTTCAGCGGATGGTCCGTTCGCGGAGGAGCCACATTTTCACGTAAATCAGTATATAATGACACAACAGCGCCTTTTAAGGCACTTTTTCAGAATTGATCCGGCACTAAACTTCGCGGTTCAGTACTTGGGGAGTTAAATGGTCAAACTCGAGAAGTTGTTAGAAATGTATTCGATATATGGAGGAAAAACAAAATTTGTAACAACGGACGAAAACCTCCATCGCCCACTAGTGGGCGGTAGGGACTAGGTTGACGATCACTGATCTACAATGTTATAGCGTGCCTAACGAACCTGGTAAAAATATTCAGAATTGCGTTATAAAAAGGTAATTAGAAATATTAAATTAAAATAACGAAATAGCGTAAAAACAAGGTTTGTAATTTGAAGTTTTCAAATTTGAGGTTTTTCAAACTGTTTTACACTTTAACACTTTAATATTTTCTCAGTCATTTCATTAATTTCATTTTCTAACGCAAAGATTTAATTTTGAATTTTCTTTGGAAAGCTTTTCAAAAAGAAATTGCAAAAGAACTTTTCATTATAATTAATCTGAATTTACCAAACTGTTTCTGCGTCAAGTAGAATAGTAATAACTCATGCATTCACCTCAATCGACCCAATGGAATTCGAGGTCTCGTAGTTTCCGAACTAGTTTATCCTGAAATTGAATTGACTAGAGAAGAAATTAGTTTGCGATTGCTTTATCAGGGATCTTGTTGTATTTCTTTTAGCAATGTCTTTTAATACCTTCGATTAACAATAAACCGTAAATTGTATCTGCAATAAAATTGGGCGATTTAACAATAACAGTTCACCATTCTGTTAGGTATAACTTTATACGGAAAAGTATATGATCGACAAATAACTTCTACATTTCTTGAACAATGTACTTTTCCTCATCGCGCGTTCTGATGAAAAAATGAGAAAGACAAAACGAAAATAGTAAATTACATTACGATACAGATTTTATATCCTAATACTCTAATACATAACATTCGTTACATTTTGTGTATTATTAAAATGGTAACAAATATTAATATATCCTAGTACTAGTAACCAATCAAGTCCAATTATTTAAATTTGTTTATTATCGAAAAGTCTGCATGAGTTTGTTTCTAACATTTTTCTACTTTTTTCTAACATTTAGAATAAAGACAACAGTCTTTCTACTGGCGCGGATGGTTGGTACTGGTATATTGCGTCTAACGAATAGTTTGTTTTTAATAATCTATTACTTTTCCAAAACAATAATTTCTACAACAACACAAGTACGGAATAACTAATTTCCTTTAAGTAAGGAGTAAACGTGATTAATAAATACTAAATAATAGATAAGAATATCTCACACAAATAATGGCTAATTGGATTTATGAACAACTCGGACAAGAAAGATTTATTTATTTGGTATTCTTATTTCTATGAAAACTTTATTCGCATGATGCCCAATAGTGGTGCACTTAAATATGTGTACGACAGCTACTTTGCCCGACAATATAGTGTGTAAGTTTGGGAATGCTTCTTTTTATAAGAACACAACTGAATGTTGGTATAATGTTTAGTATATAGGCGTAGGCAGGTTGTCAGCCAGGACGGGGGGGGGGGGGGGCAAAAATATTAACACATTGACTGCCACAGTGAAAAAGGCTGTACATAGCCAGAAACACTTTATTTTGTTTTTAAAGTCATAAATCGTGGAGAATGTATGCGTTTTGTTAATAGAGGCTATTGGTCGTGTTTCAAATTTTTCTTCACCAGCGTATCTTACATGTACAATAATTTCAGGTGTCCGGCATATTAATAGTATGCGCCAGCCTTTGGATGCGAGCTCATCTTCGACACTACGTCGACATGAACAATGATGGCAGTGGTGCCGTTTTGATAGCCCTGATATGCTTGGGTGTGATTTTGACCGTGGCAGCAATCTTTGCCTGCCGTTGCACAGCTCGAGGTCATCCGGCTCTTTTGTACTTGGTAAATGCTATTTACATATATTATGCTCTTGTATAAAAAATTTCGTTGTTGAACAGCAGAGTTTCCAATCATTAGCGAAGAGTTTCCTTTAGCGAACTTCCAGGGTGCTTAAGATACAATGTACACTAGCATTGAAACGTTAAACCTTTGAGCTAGAATTAGTTAAATTTCCACCTGTACACGGTCCCGTTAGAGGGGACAAATGAGCGACTTAAACAAGTATTCATTACACGTATCAGATGTATAAAATAGTAGCAGCTGTTATTCGGTCAAATACCTATTGTCTACTACTTTCGAACAATTGCTACAAGATTTCTTACTTGTAATAACTACCCTTATTTTCGATAGTTCGTTTTTTGACATTTCTCTGATAAAAGAGGAATCTTCCATCGATAAAAAAATGATATCTTACTACTAACTTAAGTGCCACAGTCGTTACTTTTGCACACACCCGATACAATCGAATAAAATTCTCGAACGAAGAAATAAATTTCTCTTCGATACCTGGTTTTCGTGAATTTGATTATGGTTTACGTAACTGTTTACAATCTGGTAATTATTGTGATAATGCGATTGTTACAGAAAATTCTATTTTCAGTACGGTGCGTTCTTAGCTGTCGTGGCATTGCTCGTACTTGGATCCGGTGCATCAGTTTACGCATATCGTACGAGCTTCAATGAAAAATTCTACGAAGCTCTGAACGAAAGTATGGCAGTCTACAGACAGGATGAGGTTAAGACCGATCACATCGATAGTATGCAATCCACTGTAAGTGTTTGCAATGATGTTGCGAAATTCTATAGTCCAATATAATAATTGTAACAGAAGCTCAATCATTTCCGGATTAGAAAATTCCGTCAATGGACCGAATGTCAATTCTATGAATTCTGTGCAAAGTATCCAAGTGTCTATTATTTTAGGCCTCTATTATGGAACGTACAAAAATTTATATAGAACGGTGTGCAAAGAAAATGATAATTTTCATTAATTTTAAATAAATCCAAAGATTGCACTTGATTCGATTCATGACTTGCAATACCTTATCGAATCGGTCGATTCAGGATCCAATTATTTCTACATTTTAAAACCTAATTCTAATATGTTCAGAACTCATAAATTACCAGAAAAATAGTGGACTTTTTATGCAAATATAAATCACAATCATTTCGAGAAAGTCGATTTTACACGTACAGATGTATAATGAGAATTTCAATATTATTTAAGTTAATCTTTACTTGAATAGTTATGTAAATAAAAAATTATTTTTTCATTTGGAAATTCCAATAAAAAGGAAGAAATAGTTGTTTTTTTATTTCAACAAATCTACATAAATTGTTTATAATAATATTATTTCTTACAAATGTAGCTTCATTTTCTGAACTTCATGTCTTTATTTTCTTCCACTATCTTGTGAAAATAATTTAAAGTAACATTATAGAATGAATAGTGACATATTCATTAAACAGCGATTATTATAAATACAGTACCTAAATAAGAATTGTTTTTCTAAGAAAAATCAGCCGATGATTATTTTATACATATATCATAAAGCTCACGAATAACTACATATGCGGTAGAATAGACAAATCTTATTTATCTTGGACCAGCATGATTAAATAATGTACGTTTTTGTTATCAGTTGCAATGCTGCGGTAATAAAGGTTACACCGACTGGTTGAACATCTACCCGCAGAAAATCCCACTATCTTGTTGTAAAGTGGCAGCGGAGAACTGTGACACCACTGACACGAATGACATTTATACTCAGGTAAGTAAACTGGTAAAGTTATTTGGGACGTTGTTCCTTTATTTTCGAATAGAAGTATGGCGACAAAGAGAATGTTTGAAATTATATATAACCGAAAAGTAAATTAGATATCTGATGTATAACGAGTGAAATTCATTTAAGAATTTTGTATATAATTGAAATAATAACAAATATTAATATTAATATTGAGTAATATTGATATTAATCATAGTGTTAGCGATCAATTAAATTTGCATTTACTACGATTTTTTCTTCAGAAAGTTCATCAGAAAGTATCTGCGTGATTTCGAAACATTTACCGTCGTGGCAAACGAAAAATAATTCTTCCTACTGATGCAAATTACAGTATTGATGTGTCGTATGTAATATATAGTTTATTTATGGTAGAAGATATTTTCAAACGCTGAAGCCCATGCAATAACATAACTACGGAACAACCAATTCCCTTTCTGAGCAGTAAACCCGAATAAGCAATAATAAATAAAGAACGACGAATGAGACTATCACATACGAATAATGGATAATTGGATTTACAGATAACTCGAATAACAAATAATTATTTATCCGGTATCTCTATTTAAGTAGCAGTTTATTCCAAGTTTTCCCAATGCTGGGTAGTTGAAAGGACATTTAGCCAATAATGAAAGCTAACTGCAAATGCAATAAAAGTAGCGTGTACTATTCAGAGAAATAATCGTCTGTGTTGGTAATACCGAGAGACATTTATTTTCCTTTAAAAATAAGAACAAAATATAGTTCTATGTTGTAACTTGCATACGGTCAACATGATTCTTATAGAAAGATTAACATTTATGACAGGGGAATTTTCCCAACGTAGCGATTCGAAAACCAACCCGTAACGTTTTGTTTTTAAGTTTGCCGTTAGTGGTAGACGCTGATCATAACCTGATATTCTTGGACAGATGAAAAACACTTGCAAGGCAATCAAGCATTTTTAGCTAATTTACGGGTTTCCTTTGCATCTGATTTCCAAGAATTCCAGGTTTAATGGAGAAAGGGAAATTTGGTACATCGTTCCCTTTTCCACAATTACCAATCAATTTTCCACAGCCATACAAACACAAAAACACTAATAATACACAAACATATCCATAGCATCGAACACTGATCAACCAATAGACACACGTACAAAGCCAAGATAGAACCGAACAAACAACAACAAGCACCATTTAACAAACAACTACGAACGAGTTCACTTAACCCTCCGAGCACGGAAACATGGTGATCGGTCCCTATGTTATTTCTGACCCCACACCGATATTCTCCTACTACACAGCGACTGTACTAACACAGTGCCAGTATGGCTCGAGCTCGAGACCCTCACCGATATTACTACCCAGTGACCATGTATATAATGTAATGATTAGCTGGTTCCACATTACATTTGGATTTTCGTGGTTCTTATTACATTAACTAGAATAAAAATCGCGTGAATTATAAAACAAATTATATTTATTAGTCAATACTTCTGCAGCGTCTTGGCCCGGTCGTTCGCATGTAAACAAACATCGGTCGCTATGCGATTTACGCGCAGCTCCGTCACTGCATGCGTGTCGCTCTCGAGACCGTGTGACCCAGGGACCGTGCTCGGAGGGTTAACCAGCAGTGAGATGTCGGACATTTATTACAAGCCTTAAGTAGTACATTTAGTACCCACATCAGACAACAGTTGACTCTGTATTCTTACTTTCCAGCATCCCGATAATATTAATTTGTCCTTTGGGAAGCAAAGTTCGCTAAGTAGTCCTATTGACTAGGGATGGGTTTCTCGAAACGTCGAAACGCCTGGAAACCCATGAATGTTTCGAGTTTCGAGAATTCGTAACTTTGCACATTTTTCGTGATTAGAAACTCTCGAAACCCGGGTAATACGTATTATAAGTGGTATTATTTAGTGGCAGTAAAAGGTAGGAATTGTTGAAGTATCAAGTGTTAGTGCTAAAAAAAGGATAAGATATTGTTGTGTTTTGTTCAATTATGGCCAATAAAGATTTATGCAAAAATTTTGTTGATTTCAGCTCATAAAATCAAATCAATCTTCTTACAAAACAAAGTCAGTGTTTCAAATTTCGAGAGTTTCGAAATCTTACAAAGTTTCGAATTCGAGTTTCGCAAATTGAAAAATTAAGTTCAAACCTATCCCCACAATCGAAAGTTTTTGTGAATATCATCGTAACACTATATCAACGTAATAATCATGAATTCGATAATCTATGTCGTGCGATTCAATGACAGACAACGTTAAAGCTTCGTGGAAGAATGAGAAATCCTTTGCGTGAATCTGATATTTGCGAAATTATTATTTTCAGGGCTGTTATACACGAGTCCTCGACTTAATAAACAGCAACATCGGCCTGGTCGCTGGAACAGCAATCGGCGTGGCGATCTTCCCGTTCATGGGCGTTTTCTTGGCGTGTTGTTTGGCCAGCAACATCAACAAAGTCAAGTACGAGCAGGTTGCTTAAAGTTTCCGTCGCTCGCAGAAAAGTTCGCCGTACCAGTAAAAGAAATCTGCATCGTTCGAAAGAACGGCGTCGTACCGATGCCAACTAACAATCTCTATTCTATGATAACAATGTCCAAAGTTGCACGAACGCGCACAAAAAAAAAACATTTGAAAACTATACACATATTAATTAACGTTAACGTATAAAAATCTTGCAAGACGGCCCCGTTTTCGTCGTCGATTCTCATCTTTCGCTTGAGACCACGGTACGATCGAAGCATAGCAAATATGGATTTCTTTAATTTCATCCCCCGTGGCATCTTCTCTGTTACAAAACCGTTTCGTTGGAAAATCTTAGTTTTCGCGCGACAAGCAAAAGAAAAAGTGAAAAATATGAACTTTAATGCATATGACAAGTCGGTATTACGGATCGATATGTTCGATTACATCTTCGCGAATAAAAAGTGTTTTGACAGAGGTCACTATTTGTCGTAAGTTCGAGTCTGATTTTCTACAGGCTGCTATTTGTTCCGATAAACCGCTTAAAGGGTCCTCTGAATACATTCATATCGAGATGAGATTGAACTAATATCCTTACGAGTAGTTAAACCGTAATACTTCAAGTGAAACTTGTAAGCATATTTGACGAAATTTTGTTTAAGATTTTGCTACAGAATATATTCCTTAACCGATTTGCATCATTTGGAAACATCGTGACTATGCTCGTGTCAATATATTTTATTCTTTGAATCGATATCATATGTAATAAGACAGATTCAAAACACGTAATTTTCATAATTCGATTCAACCCCAGTGTGAAATCACTAGTAGCATAATGTGCAGAATTTTCCATAAACTTATAAATTGAGTGGGTCCAAATGTCATACAAGAAAAAAAGATATTTGATTATAAGGCAATGAATCGATTGATTATGTAGATGACACAAAAATGATCGATTATGTAAATGATACAAAAAATATTCTTGGCGCCACTAACATCGTTGAAAGTTTGGCGTAAATTCCTATTGTATGTTATTAGATTCGATTATAATTCGTAACAATGGCGGGGCGATATGAACGAATATATGTACTTGCTCCTAATACAAATCGGTTAAGAAATCATTCGGCAAACGAACAACAATTGATACTATTTTCTAAATATCAGTTGAAGGTTCGGAAATTTTTTCCCAAATGATCTAAGCTTAATAACAAGCAACCAGATGTGTTAAAAAATAATAGCCGTCGCGTATAAGTTGGTATTGTAGTTCAATATTATTTCATTGACAAGAAATTTAACTTTTGCAAGAGAAATGGTAAGAAGTTAAAGAAAATAAGGGAATCTATTTTTTGCAAGAAGTATGGTAATAATTCTTCTATATACCATTAGTGAACATTTCCGACCAAAAAACGGCCCATTACATTTGCACATTACCTATTTATATGTCGCGTACATAATTTTTGTTTAACTGATCGAAATCGTTTAAAGCTCAACAGAATATCGGTGCCGCTGAAAAACCCGACATTTCACTGCGCAGACCTAATAATTTGAGCAATTCCTACTATTATGCGTTATCCTTTGGATGCACGATTTGCTGCGCGAAAATTGGAAATAATTTCACCTATGCGTAAACTTACAAGAGTTATTGGGAATGTAATTTCACGTGATTGCGTGGACACCAAAGGGAACGTTCAGAGAAGCTGTTGCTCCCTTGTTTCGGAAATTTCGTGAAGGGAAAATGTTCGGTAATATTTGGCCATAGTTTATTCGATAAAAGATGCAGGTTCTTCGGTACATTTAGTTAGCTCCCGTTCAATTAGATTTATAAAAGTCGACTACGCATGCGATACAGATTTTTTGTGCTTCGTTACCGAGTTACGTTGTTCAGCAATAATAGAAACACCCAATGGAAATTCAATGTTTGCCTCGGGTTCTTATGATGTACACCAAACTACAGTTCTCGCCAAGATATAGTGCGGTTATAAAATCGCTCAAGTGAAGAACACACGTTTCGAGCATAGAAACATTCATTTAAGAGATCAGAAGGGAAATAAGCCACTTGAACGATGTTCAGTGTGGTACAATGTTAATTCAGTTTGTTGACAACAGCCCATGAAAAGTTAAAAGTTCTTTCAAATATTCCAAATATTAAACAAAATTTGCAGTTATCCCTGTAGTAAATGAACTGCAGTTAGTCGACAGCGTTTTCAGTTTTATTGCATGGAACACTATAACTGAAAGTCTCACGTGTCTCCCTATATCTTGACGAGGACTATATGATTTATTCGTTGTGAACGATTTAGTCGGTGGAACCTATATAGTGTGGTTGTAAAATTTGTCAGGCGTGAAAATTTACAAGTTTCACGCGCCGAAGCAGCAATTAGGGGTACATAAGGAATTTTTGCCATCTGCAGGACCGTCAGAGATCTTCTATAAAACGATCATTTTGATCGAGCAAGGAGAGATAGGAACTTAATACAGTACAGTTTTAATGAAAGAGTATAAGCAGAAATTTTAAATATCAATTCACAAATGACTTCTGCATCCTAAAACTTAAGGTACATACCTGTATGTATAGAACGCGTACGGCCCTGGATGCAGTTACATTGATAGGTGTCGCTGCTTCATGTTCCTCGTGTATTGCTCGACCGTTCTTTCACGAGATTTGCAACTTAAGTAGGCACAACTTATTGGCACGTGGTCAACTTTCCACCGCACCGTACAACCGTAAACCTGATCGTCTCACTCGCGAACCGAACGACCGCCGTACAACGTTACGCCACGTTTTCTAACCTCCGTACAAACTTCGCGATCCGTCTCAATCTCTCGATCCCGGCTGAGCCCCCAATTGTAGGATTGATTATATCGAGGTTGACGGAAATGAAGAATACGGTTGGGTTACGATAACTAATAATTTAATAAACGAAAATAGAATACAGAACGACTTAACAACATGTTACTTCCGATTGTTACAACGTAAAACGCCGATCGCCACTTGACGGAAATGAAGAATACGGTTGGGTTACGATAACTAATAATTTAATAAACGAAAATAGAATATAGAACGACTTGACAACATGTTACTTCCGATTGTTACAACGTAAAACGCCGATCGCCAGGCCACCTCTCCGCGCTCCCTGATTCCCCCGCGAAACAATCGTCGCGCCCGGCCGTAGTCGCAGACTCCCGACCAACCTATCCCTCATTACTATTAGTGTTTGTAAAAATCAGTAGAAGAAACAAGAAATTCTAAAAAAATAATTTGCTAGGTAATATGTAGATTATAATTTATAATCATTAATTTATTCATTATTCTTCATTGTTTCTAATTATTCTTTCACTTTATACGATATAACTCGAATTTTTGTTTTGTTGTCGTTAATATAAAATATACAGATTATGTGTCGCGTGTAAAGAACTGTTAGGTTTCTCCACCAAGCAGAAACGATCACGAGAAATCACGAATCACTGTAAAAAATAGCATTTCATGCCATCACGAGTGATTTACAAATAGCATTTCATGCCATCACGAGTGATTTACAAATAGCATTTCATGCCATCTCTACACGCTACGTATAGGTTCCACAGATTATACATTGTCGATCGTTCAGACTAGGTATCTGAAGAACCGTGTTTAACGATATATGGGAAAATGATTAAAACACGTGATATTTCGCAGTAAACAAAGTATGGTATGAATAATGAGGAATCCTATATTAATTTACTGAAAAAATCTTAATTGCGCTTTCAGCTCGGTTTTCATGCATATATAAACTGTGATGAAAGTAGGTACCGAACACTAAAATATTAATATAATCAAGGTAACCGTGGAATTCAAAAGTCACTCGTCTACGATTGTTCCTTTTTTGTCTGTTTCTTTGAATGAAGCCCTGTAAGGTAAGCATTATCAAAAGCGTATTGCGAGAAATTAAAATCTCGAAAACCGAAGTGAAAAGTATGATTTGTTTCCTAGATATAGTAAATACATTTGAAATAACAGTCTGTTTAGGAAATTTAATTAATGACCAGTACGTTATAAAGAAAATATTTCGCAGATTATTATTATCATGTGACCACCTGTCGAACGCTACAAAACACAGACGAATCCGAAAAGCTGTAAATCGATTAAATAATTTCGATTTGCTTCCGTTAAAGGAACATCGTTTCTGATCTCGAATTAACAATTCTTTTTTACACAGAGTATCCCACCGTTGGGTTCGAACCTTACAACAATAAACAAGACTTTCGTCAGCCTAACTTTAGATTATAGATGCCACTGATACATTCTGTTGTTTTATCTTGCTTGCGTTAGATCTTTGCGTACATTAGCTTTATATACCAGCAGGTATTTTGCACATTAAAAATGAATGATCGTTCGTTTATACAGAAATAGTGTCATTTAAGCCTTTCGCGCAATTATTTCCGAACATAATAGTCGTTTAAACAACTGTTAATACGTTAAATTGTAGTAGGCTGCGACTGTTTCTTCATATGTCATAGACTATTTGGAAAGAATCAAAATAAAAAAATTTATTTAAATACTTCAAGAATAATATTGAATTGAGGATTGGAAAAACGATTCCATGAATTTCTTGGTCAAATTTTCTAGTCTTGCGTTTTACGTGTTTGTGTGCGTCGTAGATGCACAAAATCCATAATCTAGTAGTTAGAATTATGAGTATACAAACTCTGAGCAAACAGAAAGAAAGAAACACGGTTTTAATTATTTAAAACATTCTTTGAAGGGGGAAAACAAAATAAGCAGTTACTCACGAAAATAGCCGTCCATTCCATACGTACAGCACATTTACATAGTTAATTAACCATTTAGGCTGCAATTAATAATTGCATTCTATATTGTTATAATACTTCGTTAATATACTTTCTGTTAGTATGCATTCAAAAGAGAAATTGTCCACAGTTCATTTAAAAGAAGAATTCTTATTTTCAGATAGTGACAGGGAAACGCACTCACCGGGTTTGAGAAAAAAAGTAGCGAAAGAACACACACAAAAGTAAAACCCCAAAGCCAACATTTACTTTAAACAAGTTTAAATAAGTTATGAATATTACAAATTAAATCGTTTCAGTTTTAATTTGTTATGCATAGATTGAACTAGTTGTTCTGTCACTTTAGGAATAATAATTCTTTTAAAAAATGAACTGCGTACAATATGTTAGTTGAATGTACAATTTACCGTGTTTTAGTCAAGATTTACACGAATATATTATAATTGTTAGTTTTGTCATCCATACCTATGGATGGGTGGGATACTTTTGTAACTGTATATATTTCCTTGTCAAAAAGCAGCCAGATTCACATGAAACGTTTGTTCTTTCAATCAACTGTTTTCTATTGTATGATTTAGAAGTAATTGCGTGGAAAGATGAAGACGATAAATACTGTACATATGCACATGTCCCAGCATGCATTTGCATTCTAATATTGCATTAAGTTACGCCGCAGAATGCGTCGCTGCAGTTTGGCCGTAATTCTAGCACGCGAATTGCTGTCAATTTCTAGTCGTGTCCCATTCGATAAATCTCTCTACGTGTGCACTATAATTTCAACGTTATGTTTCGATGTCATAAAAGAAAGGTTTAACCGTATTTTATGATAACAGCAGGGTTAACCACGCCTTGTTACGGAAATACATGCACTTACTATTAGTTTTAATTATTTTGCGCTTCGTTCGAATCATCTCTTTGGCAGTGATCATACATTTAATTTGATTCGATGACGAAACTTTGTATTTATTCTCAGAGAAAAGAAACGTTAAGTTGCACAGGTTGTCCCGTAACTCGTGGTAGACGCAGAAAAGTTTCCACGTGAAACACCCGAAAGTCATTCTACGTGAAAAAAGTTAGACGACAACAGAAACGAAAAATTTGGTCGTAACTAGCTTCATTTGGGATATAATTGGGTTTGCCTCGTAATATCTTACCAGCCCCTACAACTGGACTTAAGTAGGTACTTGCAGGCGTACACGGTCAAAATTGAAATCGAACTGTATATCTCGAATGCCAATCGAGTTACGACAAAATTATATTAACACAAATATACGAGCAAAAATATATTGAATTTGTATGGTAATATTTTCGCATACGAAACTTTGCTTTCGAAAAAACGATTGAAACAATTTAGAAATTTTAACCGTAGAATCAGACGTAAATTCGTTTAACAATTTTTTCATTTTACAAGGGTGTTGTAATTCGTAATAAGAACGTTAGCTACTCGCGGTCACATAATCAACTTGTCTGAAGTTTTTTCGAACCGAAATTTAGATAAATATCAGACCCAAATAATATCATTGTTAAAAAGAATCACATGATCTCGATTAATCGAAGCGGTCATCAACGGATGGGGTATACCTGTTTATTAAATACCTTAAAAATAAATTAGAATATAAAAAACTACAATTATAAAGTATTTAAATAAAATTTGAATACTACAAGTTCAAGTTTGATTATTTTGAAAACCGTGCGGAGTACTAAAGAATTTTATTGTATATTTTTGTCTTATATTTTGATATCTTTGTACGACCAGTTACGATATCAGCTTGTATAACTATAATTCGATCGGAATTTAATATTGACTTAAGATCACTCACCAATTAAAACCCGAACAAAAAATTGACTTATCACTACATTTGATAAACAGAGACAGTGTATCTGTATAAAAGCTACATAATGGATGTTTCTCACACGAACCAATTACACGTGTATTATAGTTTATACATACATAATAATAATGCCAAAGAGAAAAAATTATTGTGTATATAATTAATAGTGAACAGTATATTTTAAGTTGCGAGAGACGGACAGATGCGTTTTGTTACAGTACAAATATTCGTGGATTACGTAGACACGTTAATAAAAGGAATTGTAACAATGCCCAGAAAATGTACAGAAGATGATAATAGTTGGTGCTGAATGAAATTCCAGGTTTCTATGGGTCAGCGGTACGATTGCAAATGGATGAACAGGATTTCCACGATTAATCTCTAGAATTATTTGAAACCGTCATTTCGTTTCACGGCAATCAATAATAGGCGATCAAATTATGTTGTGTTCTGTATTTTGTCATAAATACGATTAAAAATTCACCAATACGTGTATCTCAGAATTTATAAAATTACAATAAATTCGTTGGACTACGATGAAACAATTTTCTAAAATTCATATATATCAATTTTGCAATGAAAGGAGATAGGAATGAATTTGAGATGTATACAGAGTATTTGCAAATACATTTACATGATACTAATACGTTTACAGTAAATTAAATGTAATTCTACTTCAAAAATAATTAACGTTAATGTAATCGGTTAAAAGTTTATTGAAAATTTTGTAAATGAAGAAACTTTATTGGGTCCCTAATATTGCATAAATTTGTATACAGCTCTGGTTAGAGTGGGAGTGTATTTTACATACAGTTATAATTTAGCATACGAATTATATTACAATAATGTATTTATTTTTTGAACACCTTGTAAAAAGAAGAAATAGGGAATTGTAACTCTGTCACTATCACTCGCCTCTTGTATTGTTATAACTTAAATGGGCACAGCTTACACAGATCCGATATAGCAGAGAATTATTGTTTGAGAATGTTATATAATTTATGTTGTGCACACTCTAAATATTAAATGATTGTTAAAGCTCAGATGTTGTTGCATTGAAAACTGTGTATGTTTTGTGAGTTATTACGTATGTTATGTAATCTCTTCGTCGATTTCTTAGAAGTATACTATGAAAGCTATGTTCCTAGATACATACGTACATGTGATGATAGAGAACTCGTGTAAAGACAAATTTTTATTTTTTGCCTACATAATAGAACCGATTAAACATGTTAAACGATCGAAAACATGTGTCAAATATCTTCTTGTAAATTTTCGTTATATAGAAAAGTGACTGTTACTTACCCAAACAGGCCCCATGTCCTCACAAACAGCATTACATTTATATCGGAATCGCTATAAAAATTCTTTGTATAACATAAAAATATCTGTGTCTGGATGTTTTTTTTCACTAAAGTATTTTCCCCTACTACAGGAAGAAATTAATTGTTAATAAAAAAAATGTCAATTCTATCCCTAAATAGTATGCACACGAGAAATATTATTTTCCAATAATGTTATGTCATAAAATATTGTATACTTACTCGCTCTAAAATATCAATGTTTGTCATAATAACACATTCACATTCAAATTAATTGAATATATTAAACGATGCTGCATTGGGTCTATATTAGATGTTATATTCAGAGTCCGTATACAAAATATTAAATATTGAAAAATATATTCATTATATTTTTGGTGCTTAAATATGTAAGGGTAATAATAAAAATGCGAGACATTTTCACTCGGTCAATTCTGTATACCAAATTAAGACAAAAATCAGGAATAACAAACTTCCGTTGGAGGCTCCGTTTCTGAGTTATTAATTTTTGAAAATAACGATGAAACACGTTTGGCGCGACTATTAGTAATAGGTAGAGATGGCGTGAACTGCTACTTGTAAATCACTCGTGGTTCGATCACGTTCGTTCCCAATCACGATGATTTTTTACAGTGATTCGTGATTTTTCGTGATCGTTTCTGATTGGTGGAGAAACCTAACAGTTCTTTACACGCGACATATAATCTGTATATTTTATATTAACGACATCAAAACAAAAATTCGAGTTATATCGTATAAAGTGAAGGAATAATTAGAAACAATGAAGAATAATGAATAAATTAATGATTATAAATTATAATCTACATGTTACCTAGCAAATCATTCTTTTAGAATTTCTTGTTTTTTGTACTGATTTTTACAAACACAAATAGTAATGTAATTCATCGTAAAATCATATTGAATACGTTTTTCTATTTGAAGATAAAAAAATCACAATCACGGTCGTGAATGAAGTTAAATCAAGGCCGTGATCGTGATTCGGTGATCACTGTGATAAATCACCGTTAGTGATTTTGCACACCATCTCTAGTTAGAGGTCGTACTGCGAGTGAACGCTACCACAGACGAGATATAAGGATAGACCTAACATGCAATGTAATTCTCTGTCCCATGTTTTGGGGGCGTCAGAAGCCCCTGTACCATTTCAGAATTCGATTCCTTGCTAGCAGAACCGGGGCAACAATGTATATATGTATCGCTATATGCAGTCACGGGTGTGTGTGTGTGTATGTTGTGCGTTATCACGGTGTCAAAGGTAATTCCTGATATCGGAAACTTTTATGTAAAGGTGCGCTCGAACCAGCGTGATTTTCGTGGGACACTAAGTCCCATAAGATATTAAGTCTATTCCTATATCTCGTCTGTGACGCTAGCCAGGTGATTTTACGGGCTCGGTCGAAAACCGTCAGGGCCGTAGTCACGTGGAAAGACGCGAATATATTTTAGCGAGTAGGCAGGTTTAATGTTGTGCTAACGGTTCCACTTAAATGTTTTGGAAAGTTGTAGACAAAAATACTGCGCTATCGCCTGACGTCGTATGTCACACCACTTCGGCTACGAGGTACATTGTACACGCGGATCTTTATAGATACCTACGGCACCAGCGGTTACCGATGGAACTCGTAAATTACAGTAGACATCCGATTCACGCATGCCCGACATATGTACGATAGGAACGCCCCTCGCTCACACGTATTTTCTCACACACTTCTGGGTACCCTACTCTATCGCCTAGCAAGGAAGGAACGGAACACATACGGTGTCGCGTTTAACTCTTATATTTTTTATCACAAAATGTGCGATATACATATATATATAATATTGTCTCAACGGAATGTTTCAATACTAAATGGCTGTTGTAATTACACTTCTTTGATATCTCTAAAAATAACTGAGATAGTATGGTGATTACAAAGTGCGTACATCCAACTCACCCTATATGTAGCTGCGTCGCACAAGTGAACGCATGATTGGGGTGGGGAAAGCGTGCGGGTGTTTGGTTCTCCATTCACTCACGGTTTCTGGAAATTGAACCCTCTACAGTTCCGAATCATGCGTGAATCGAATGTCTACTGCAGTTGAGAAGCGCGCCTCTGAAGTAAAATAACCCTATATTAGTACCTCCCTAAGTAGAATATGTAGTAACTTGGAAACGAAGCCTTCAATGCAATTTCGTTATTCTTGATTATCGTATTAGTTTGGCAAGTAGTACCCACCCTGTGAAAATATCTCACATTTTCATTAACACCCTGCATATAAATTATAGTTAACTGTAAGCAATGTAATACTGTGTAAAATGTATTTTAATCTAAATTGTTACTACTTCAAAAGTGACTCTCGAATATTTAATGCTGTGGAATTAAAATTGTATATCTCATTCATGGTTGCATTATTCCTGTTTCCATTTTGTTCAATCTCTTATTCTACTTGTGTTATTATTGTATATATACACACTTGTATATACGTAT
The DNA here is from genome assembly GCF_001272555.1 of Dufourea novaeangliae. Lineage (NCBI taxonomy): Eukaryota > Metazoa > Arthropoda > Insecta > Hymenoptera > Halictidae > Dufourea > Dufourea novaeangliae. Next base: position 2,312,793 of record NW_015373959.1, on the reverse strand, counting down.
TTTACACGTGTTTCAATATTCAAATAAAATAAATAAAACAATGAAACTGATTATTCCATCCATGTTGAATTTATTTGAGGTTGCTTGTATGTACATATACATAGGGGAGAGTTGTCTATATTGGACCGGCTCCTAGATTGAACCATTTGTCCCTTATTTTTTTCATTTTAATATTATACCTTTAATTAATTTTATTATATTTACATTACAATCATGTGCAAAAATCTTTCAAACTAGTGATGAAACCATACTGACAGGAGAGTGCAGGCCCCGACGAGGTATGAGAATAAACTTAAGGGGTTAGTCCACCCTGACCGCTTGATTCCAGGTTATTTTATTGTATTCCCAGAAAAAATTCACAAAGGTACGTGTGATTTTCAAGCGGTCAGGGTGGGCTAACCCTTTCAACAACTTACGTGACCTCGTGACCCTAGGTATTCGTAATACGGGTACTATAAGAAAACCTGTGATTTTGGCGACCTCCACGTTATGGGATTGACGAAATAAAGGAATTACATTCTCACGAACTCGAGCTCAGCTAACTAGTTCTTACAATGATTCAAACGGAAACTAAGAAAATAGCATGTATCAGTTGCTTATTAATCAGAACGCTGCCTTCAATCCAATTCATACTCCATCTAATGTCTAAAGTCTAAACAATTACTTGCAAATAAAAGATTTACTCCACAAAAGTAATCCATTCCGCAAGGGAAATTGTAAGCCGCCGGCCAAAAGGTAGATTTAATAAATTATTTATGAAACTACATCTATTCTGAATTTATCTGTTACAAATATACAAATGTAAAGCAAGATATAAAAACGAATAAAACAAGAACATGTAAAAAGTAACATTAGTAAAATGTCCATTAACGATGCATTTAGAATAAATTGTCCTGCAGTTAAGTGAAAAAATATATACTTTTCCGTTTCATGTTTCATGACTGTCGTATTTATCCCTTAACCTTAAACTGAAGCATCGGATATTTTTATTCTCGTGAAATCATATAGATACACGTAATATGAATGGAATATATAACACTTCATTTGTGCTAATGATACTCAGAATTCATGCTTTATCGGTAACATCGGGTATTGACACTAAAATAGTAAGGGGGCTTCTGACGCCCTGAAAGCATGGGACAGAAAATTACATTGCATGTCAGGTCTATTCTTATACCTCGTCTGTGATATAACTCGCCTGACGGCTTCCCTTTCACGAGTCGGCAACTGAAACTTTGGGTACCAAAAGGACTTTTCCAAGAATTTATCCAAGACAACTTGATGAATTGATTTGACTTTTGTTTATTAGACGGCCGATACATTATAGCACCAGCACCATAGAAGCTTCTGCACTGTCATAATTTCAAATGAATCTAACACGTACGTAGCAAGCATAAATTGTTTAGAAACACAAGGAACTAATCATAACTGGTATTCTAGAATTTAATCATTCTACGCTTACACAACTTAAAAGAAACTATGCTAGTATATATTGTGGGTAAATGTAACTTCAAGGCTACTTTGTTGCCGATCTCTGAATTTGTCTCTTTACCAACTAGAAGGTATTTACAAAAACCACGCGGTGCTCTTACAAAAAACTCGTTAGCATTAATGAACAGATGAAGACATGAAAAAGGTGAAATGTCTTTGTTTGGAAAGACCCATCGAATACAACATACAGATTTGGCAAATATTTTTCGCTGAAGCCAATAAATAACAAAGTTATTTCAGTTGGCTGTTGTAATTGCGCGACGAATGCTTCAAGGTCCAATTAAAGCAGCATCAAGAAGGATGATAATTAAAATGATGAGGTTGATAAGTCCTAGTCGGGCAATCGTCGAAGAGTAGGCTTGTCTGTGGAATCGCAGCCGTAACCAATTTGTTTAGTCGGTAGAGAGTGGTATGTACAACAACGATCACAAGAAAGGCGGAGGGGTGACGCGTCTCCTGGTATGAGATCTTTCTACATACGCAACATTTTTTCAGTGCGCATTATCAAATATAGGAAGATCCGTAACAGCATAGACAGCCGTGCGAAATAAAGGGACAATACTGTAAAATATGTTGTGCACCTTTCGTGGACTCCTCTGCGCCATCGGTCTCCACTTTTATCTTTGTAGCGGTAATTGTAGTTTTATCTGTCATCGATCCACCTGTGGCTCACGAAACCATTCGGTGAAGTGGCAAGACCACGTGATCCTATTTATTCTCAGTCTGAGGGACAATGAAATAGGTTGTTCTTCTGACTCTCGCTCGTAAGAAGTGATTGCTGTTACCTGTTTTAAACAAACACACGTGCCGTTGAAATTCTTTTGTAATTCGCCTGGTTGCCCTTACTTCCGTGTTTTGTTTTAGATATTTTGGTACTTTTGATTGTTTAATTACGGATTCTTCGCGAAGTTGGCCTTGATGAGGACTTGATTTGTTGGAGTGATTGTAACTAATTCTTTAGTTTATTATTTTGATTATTATTATTAGGATATAATAATTCATTGCGTGAAATCTCTGTATAATCAGTTTATGCTTATTGATTATCAAAGTCATTATTACGTGAGGCAATATAGGATGGAGGTCTAATTGCAATGCCATTATTCGCAGCTGCTGTAATTAATTCATACTTTGATCGCGATACGATGTAATAATGCGTTATGTCAAAGCTTCTATTGTCTTCATGATTTTATTTGAAGACTCCATATTCAGCTTCTCGTTATTCGCAGTTATTCTGGTTAACCCTTTATTTATAAATAAAATAAAATTATGTGTTAAACCTTTTTGATCTTCAAATCTGTGGTTAACACACTCAACGTATCTTTTTGGTATCTTGTACAAACACTTCTCTTTCATGAAATCAATAAACAATAGTTATTTTTACACTTTTTAACACATTTTGTAAAGTATTGTTTTATTTTTTTTTATGAAATATGTATTTGCACACGATATATAACGATACTAATTGTCACAGTAAGACCATTTTTCTAATGTTTCTATGTTACTTAAAGAAGGTTCGTACGGTCGGTCGTCAAGAAATGTTCCAAATATTCTCACTAAAGTGATAAAGTAGGCGTCCAGTGTAGTGGACAAATCTAGTTAGCGGGTTAAGAAAGAAATTTACTATCACTTTGCGTAGAAATGAAGATACAGTTTTAACCACAATTTGGAACTTTTCTATTAGATATGATAATTGCTCTATTGCTCAAAATTATTGTAATATACAGTTAATTTAAAATCAAACCTTTCTGACCATTTAGTGATCTGTGAGACTTTCTACTTGAAAATGAGAATTACTGCCTGGTCAAGTAATAATACATAAATACAATTTTAATTCATTGTAATTTCATAAAGTTTTTGTAGTTCTTTCTTTATTCAGAATTGTTAGAATACGATGGCGAATTCTATCAGACGTTCATTTGGTCTCGCCTGATATTTTTATTGACAATGATATAGAAGGTCGATAATAGAGTTTCCGGATACAACATATGCTGATTTTGCGATATTTTCTTATAGATGAGATAGAAGTAGTCTACATACAACTGATACAGTAATTATGCGAGCTACAAGTTGTAAATACTAGAAGCAGCACGTCAAAGTTTGAGAAGCGGTAGGAGGTTCAGATACAATTAAACCAGAAAATGTAGCGATAACACAGCGATCAGAACCTGAATACATATATTGAAGTCCCAAAACTATTTGCGCTCTCTGTTTTGTTGCAATACATATATTAAACAAGATAAGAAAATGTAAACATAGCTATAAATAACGTCTAATTTGAAGGCTTACTGTAACCGAAGATCATTTAACTAATTGTTAATTTACAAAGTCATTTAAAAAAAGTGAGTGCGTGCAAATACTTTCTTGTATCCATCGCAGATTCAACACGTTTCTTGAGCGCTTTACGTGTTTTCGAAGATAGAATAGGTCAGAGATATTTGAGAAGTTCAACTGATAAGTAATTAAAAAAAAGAGCTACTGAGAGAATAAGTTAATTTTGTATTGAGCAAGCCTGGAATAAATTCAAGAAATGGTCAGAGGTTTTCTTTGGTAATGTAACAAGTTATTTCTGAATTATTTTGCACAAAATTCATTCGAAGTATCAAAGTTACCTGACAGGAGATTCGGGATAATAAAACAAGTTTTATTATCACACTCAGATTATCTCTATTAATGTTTAAATATACATGTGTATCACACGGCAGTGTAAAGGTGACTGCTTGCATCAGAACAAAAGGAACAAAAGAAGCGCTACGAATTCGCGACACGCACGCACCCATCAAGTACACATCGGTACATGTCGACAAGGTAGATTACAGATAGTTTTACGTTTTCTTACAATACCTTTATCGATTATAATTCTCAAAAGGAGGGTCCCGTTGCGTATCGTCTACACAAGATTTAATAAATACATTACTATAGTATACTTGATTAACGAGTATCTGTTCTTTTTAATAAAAGTGAAAAGTACATTTGATGTAATAGCAATGAAGGAATTGAAGATTTCAGTACAATGGTGCCTAAAAAATTAGCTTACGTAAGATTTTGACGATGAACGACACGAGTGGTTGGTGACACATACATAGATTGTTGAAATTCGAGTTGTCAATTGTTTTCTCAATTTCATGTTTGAATTTAAGATAGACGCCGACCAATGGCGATCATTTTCATTCATAAAACTGGAAACAAATTGTACCTATAGTTTTCAATGAAATCTGCCGTTTTATACACAACAGCGTAATATGTATTGGGCGTATCAACTAACGTTCACTAGTTCTCGTTACATTAATGTTCATTTCAAATAAGATGAACATCCCTCTATCATTCGACGCTTCTTTAACAAAAGAATCATTGGGAAGACTGCGGAATTGAAAACATTGTTATCTCATCAACCCACATCTGTCCCGCATTTTCTCAACTTAATTTGCCCCTCGGTGTCAAAATGACAAAGTAGTAAAAAATTAATATAATGAAGAGATAAATAGTTAAATTTGCAAATTCTTTCAAATAAAAGTCATAGTGCCTCAGCTAAATTTACCTCCAAATAACAGAATACCATCATTCTTTAGGAGAAAAATGTGTCAAATTGATACGTCATTATGACGTATAATTTACTAACATCTTCTCTAGATTCTTTTTTGTAAATATCGATATATTATAGAGTGTATATGAATTTGATACAATTGGATTTCATGATCATACACATATATTCTTGCAAATATGTCCACTTAGCGTCAATTTTTCTGAATCGTCATAATTCCATGTATTCGTATTTTATATATTTCATGTATGTACTTGAAAATCGTATCGAGTGTAATTCTATTGTTTATAAGTTTGGAACTCTATGGAATTTGATCCGTATCGATTTATCAAGATTTTTAAAAAACCGAAGACATTAATACTGTCAGTACATCTGTGGGGATCCCGATGTGTTTTATACTGTCGGGAATCCGCCCGGACTCGCCCGACTTTTTCCAGCCCGATCGAGCCTGAAATATGGGGTATCCGCACACCTTTGGTTATAGTATACGAACAGCCGATTTCCAACTGATACACGGAATCGATCGATGACCCAGTGAAATTAATGAACTTGATAAAATGAAATGGATGAAAGAAACTTGAGAAACAGTCTAAGAACACGCCTGTCAAGTAGAATAACTCTTCGCGTCAGACGTGTTTTGCGCGTGCTTCACCCATATCTTAAAAAATTCATAAGTCGGTAACAAAGCCTCGAACGCAATTTCGTTCTTCTTGATTTTTGTCTCAGCCTGGCGTGAAGAATTCGCCATGCGAAAGTGTCCTACATTTTTATTAACATCCTGTTCATTTCAAAGAGAAAAGTTGTTTGTAAAACATTTAACCTTTGGGTAATATAAAAAGTACTTTGCTTAACAAATTATTAGACATGTCAAAATTCAAGAGCATATGCTTCGGTTTAAAATGCAACATTTTGCATTCGTACATAATTTTCATTCTTAAAAGAGCAATCACATATTGAAATATGTAGATTTCTGTAAATAACCCTTTGAATCCGATGTCCATGTTACGAGAAATTGAGCATGTTTATGATATGATTCGATATATTCGGGGCGTTTATAATAAATTTGATTAAATTCGTGCACGTTATTGAAACATTTTAAGTTACTGTTTCACTTTCCATGCATCTGGTAGATGTATCCTTGAATAATGCTGAGTAAGAAATTACTAAAATCGGAAGGAATATTCGCGGACACGGTTTATCTGTTCGAAGGAACCAACTAAAATACTTTGTTACGTGAAATATTTAGCAAGACTATCGGTCGTACGAGATCAAACACAATTTACATATAGATCAATTTTGAGGATAAAGAATGTGGAAGATCAGGACACGGGATGCTACGTCTGCTTTGGAAAGGCTAGAAAAAATATTATCGAGAGCACGGGATATGTCTTGGAAGTATGGGGTGACTATTTACAAGTTGTATACAAATTTACTAAGAAATTTCTGCGAGTAATTAATCAGTGATTACTTCTATGCGCTAGGTACACGTGCGCCTTCCTTTACGCATACCAACTTCAGGCAGCATGAAGTGACTATCGATTTCAACACGGAGGGTCATAAGGTGTTTGGTGGATGGTATGCCCAAACCGAATATCACTTGGTACAAGGTAAGTATGTATTATTGAACCACGGATTTTATACATTTATGTTATAAGTAATCATATAGAATACAACGAACCATTTCAGAGAAAGCGTTAATACATTTTTGGTTTCATTGTTTATTTAATAAAGTTTGTAATTAGTACAGAATTTTGTTTTTCTTTGGAATCTGTTTCTCTAAATTAATCTACGAAAATGGAAATTTGTGTAAACTTTCCAATTGTAATGGTTAACTTGTTAGTGACCATTAACTTTTTTATCATAAACCTTACTCCATGGGTCGAATAATAATTGCGACATTTCGGAGGTCAGTCGCTCGGTTCACTCGTATGTGTCCGGTATACTTGCGTGTGTGAGTGAACTGTTTGTATCGACAGCTGACCGATAGATCACCAAAGAACCAAAGGCTTTTTAAGATCTTCACATTTAAAGTGCCAATTAGTACCTATTTACGTTCTTCCCAAACGAACTCCTTTAGGTCTGCATATTTTTGGTTTGTAGGAACAACTTTTTGTAATCAATCAATTGTTAATAATAGAAGCATAAATAAATTCCATGTAAAATTTTACAAGCCTGGATCATCGGGTTTAGCCATAATAAATATTGCACATACGCAACAAAGTTCCTTAACTAGTACTCGTTTTTACGCATGGAATAAGTGAAATATCTAAGTGAATATAATTTTACGCGAACATTGCAAAATTATCAATTTCCTCAAAAATTAATTTCAAAACATTTATGCCAAATGGTATTAAGTCTTTCATTGTAAATTTTGAATTCAGCAACCCCCAGAACACGAGAATACCGATTTCTATGAAAATCCAATGAAGTTATGAGTATGAGTTTTGGCTTGCATTTCAAGGAAAACGACTTCTGTACGACGATTCTCGCTGTTTCCCGAGAATCCTTGCGCTGGTAGTCGAAACGCATCTTATTGGCGCTGCGAATTGATACGTCCGCCGGTGCGTCAAGCAAGCGACGCACAGTGACGCGACACTTTAAACAATAATAACTTATGGGGTGGATCGAGGGGGAAGTGAATCTTGCATGATTTTATAGAGAAATAACGCCTGAAAATATTCCACTTTGATAGAACGCATAACTCTTTAAAACTTTACAGACACCCCTTGTCAAAGGTGAAAAACTTCAACGATTCTCTTTACTTCACTGAGTATTATTTTTTTTAAACAAATTATGAACAATAACTTTTTAATCCAGGTGTGTTCTCAACATACACATATACTATTCATAAAAAAAAACATGGACACATAATGTCTAATAGGGTTTTCGGGGCATCAATACGAAAGAAAGTAATTTTTTCGGTGAAAAATGGTATTTATAAAAGTTTGTGCTTTAAATGCTTGTTTTAACTACAATTTTTAATATATCTCATTACTTTCATCGTTTTCGAATGTGATACACATTTAGAAAACAATATACATTCGTTAAACATCGATATGAGAAATTTGATTTTTTGGCAAATGAACAGCTAACTCTTCGATCTGGCCCACTGTGTACATTTAGCCTACTTTAATAATCGATAACCAGAAGATCTTGACTCCACTGTTCAAGATTGCTCTCGACTCGTCGAGGCTTGACTGTTTCAGAAGAACGATTGCTAGGGATCAAACGTTAATATTAAAACCCGCCAATGCGTGAATAGTCCGGACAAATTCGATCAATAGAGATTTAATTAAAACGCAGTCATTCTAACCGCGAGGAAAGTTTCAATACGAACACGAATCTATGTATTACCTTTACAACGGGCCTGCTCGAGCGTGACGATATGTAGTCCGATATTTCCATCTATTACGAGCACAGATAGAAATATTACACAGTTCTACGGCATGTGAGAAGCTTCGTTGTGTTCCGTCCTACCGATGACTTCATAGCGACGAGAAAAATATAAATACCTACGTCTTTTTAGTGATGATTTTCTTAAAAACGATATTCTGATTGTAAAAATGTACATGAGTAGAAACATTGAATGTAATAATTCAATTTGCATCAGTTTCAAATGTCTGCGAACGCGATAATGCCCGCCTTGTAACTTGCGCTTTTGGGTCCAGCAGTGAACGTCTGAAGAAACTGATCGACTAATTACACTGCACAACAAGTCCAAAAATGATTGAATTAAACCCAGGTTTTTATGTTAATTATAGGTTACTGAACACAATGCTGATTTTAGTTTTTCTACAAAAAAAATGCACAAAGTCTAGCTTTTTAGATATAAATTTAGTGCTGTTCAGTTTGATGTATGTCTGGAATTATTCACCTAGTACAATTCTCTGTCATCATTACTATCGTATGTAGCAAATAATAATAAAAATTGTAACGAATTTATGTAAAATATAAATGTAGGATGCAAATAATTTCATAAATATTCTGATTAGTTATACATATGTATACAATAGACAAGGTGTCATGTAACTCATCGCACAATTGGGTAGGAGGTGATTCTACGTGGAAACATAAGTCGGAAACATAGAATCAAATTTCTTCACTTAAGTGTTCGTTTTCGAGGAAATTGACTTTGAAGATCTGCTGGATACGCGTGCAATGGAATATGTAGAATAGGATTTGGCTGGCTCGTCTGTTCATTGCATTCCGTTTCTACTTATTACCAGTCTAATAAACGCGTTCCAGATTAATTTTAAAAGTCTATTTTATCGAAAACAGTCTTAAATAAAAAAATTTTGTTCTACATTTTCGACTTATTTTTTCACGAAGAATCACCTACACGCTTGTACCACCAGTTATATGCAATCCTCTACATCATATTTACAATTAAATTAAACAAATCCTTATACATATATGGGGTCAAAAGTGAGATTACCATTTTATTCAGCAATTCAAAATTCATCATTGTAGAATTTTCAAAAGTATGTTGAATAATATTTTCTTACACCTGCCTTCCAAGCAAGACCTTTTTAACGTTTTCGAGAACAAGATTAATTTTCTAGATACTTGTATCATTCGTCAGGTGGTTCATCTATCCAATAAATTAAAATTTATTCGAATAACTAATCTTGCTAAATATTTCAAATGTTTCAGGAATGAATGGATACGTATCCAATTATATAATTCACGCTCCACACGTCATTATTTTTATTACGTCCAAAAACGATCGTATGAAATTTTTAATTTACACCGACTCGGATTACGTGTTCGTTTGTGGACAATAAATTAATGGGAAAATATTAATGGAACGATAGTGCATCCCTTGCGTTTCGCGAATATTTCCGCTTTGTGCCGTCTTTCGTTTAGTTATCCGCGCTTATTCTACGCGTACAGACGAACGGTAATTCGGGGTCGTTCCACCGATACGCTGTGCAGAATATCGATATTGTATGGCGTGTATAGATTTGCACGTCAATTAACCATGAAGCGGAATCTTTGTGCCAGATTCACGGGTATTGTTTCGAGACTCACCGCGTAACGTATTTTTCGGTTGGAAATAACTAATTGGCGGAAAAACTGGGTCGGTCATTACCCCGAGTAATTAATATCGGTGTCGTGTGCGGGAACACAGTCTTTCGAGCCATGTTAGAGGAAATTACTTCTACGCTCGATTAAGCAGATCATTAAAATTACATCAGTTGTCAAATTTTGCTAAAAGTTCGTTACACAACGGGATTAGGTTTAAATTAGATTTCTGTTTGGTGAGACTACAACATGTCTGGAGAGAGTTAAATTATTCCATGTTTTCTTTTTCAGTTGATACTTATTTATGCGCAAGTTAATATGATTGAAATTTCTAGCTGATGTTTAAGACATCTACCACTATATCATTCAATTTTTGATATAAACGAATTAATTTGTTGTGCATAGATTAGAGATTTTATATGTTTATAGTAGAATTGAAGCATACAGAAGTCAGTTCACTAAAGATATTAGTAACGATTAATAAAGTGTCTATATTACTTTTAATCTTACAGGATCATCAACTATGTATTTTATTAATCTTTACTCTTGTGAAATACTATATAAACATTTAAAGTATAAAGATTTAAGCAATAAGTCGCCTACATTTACGGACGTATAGTTTCCAAGAATGAAGTAATAAAAAATGTGTTTAACACGTTGACTGTTAAAAAGGCCGAACGTAGCCAAATACACTTTATTCCGTTTTTTATGTCATAAATCGTGGAAAACATATGCGTTTAGTTAATAGGGGCTATTGGTCCTGCTTTAAATTACACTGTGATATCAATTTGACGCAACATTATCTAATGATACTAAAATAATCCAGCCCTCTTTGCAATGTACGTGCCATCCATATTTGGGTGAAGTGGCAGTCAAGGTGTTAAACAGAATATAATTTATCACTGACAAACTGAGAAACCTATTTAAATTACATTACTACGTTAAAACTACATTAAAATATTTAATTTAGAAATAATGGTAAAAGCAAATACGGAGGTGACGCCTTGTACAAAATAATTAACAAGGAGAAGGTCCTTATGTGTAGCGCTGACTTTTTAATGAGCTTTAGCACAGTGATAATTGGCTTGGAATTCTGAACCCAGTGATATTTGCTTCAGTCGCATATGTCCATTAATGTATGAGATATTCAATTTTATATACCTATACAGGGTGTAACAAAAATGTTATCCGACCCGGAAATGGGGCACTGGGGGGGGGGGTGAATTGGAACAAGTTTTTCCTTAGCAACAATGTTATCCTGTTAGGCTTTGTTAACGAAAAAACCCAACCAATCAGAACGCAAGTCTGCCAGCCGAGTTCCCGTGGTAACGCTGCCTACCAGTCGCAGCGCGTAGGCACCGCTAGCGTGGGAACGCGGCTGGCAAACTCCCGGTCTGATTGGTCGGGGTTTTTCGTTAATATCTCCGTAACGAAGCCTCAGATTACATTGTTGCTAAGGAAAAACTTTTTCCAATTCCCCCCCCCCCCCAGTGCCCCATTTCCGGGTCGGACAACATGTTTGTTACACCCTGTATACAGAGTGTTTCCGAAGTGGTGGTATAACCCGAAAGGATGTGATTCTACATACACAAATAAAGCGAAAACTGGAATAAAGTTTTTTCGTATGGTGTTTTGTTTCCGAGACAATAGAATTTGAAAATGTGCTGGATGCGCGCGTAGTTGAATAGGACTTGGCTGATACGTCTGTTCATTACATTCCTTTTCTACTCATTGTTAAGGAATATCGAAAAATTGATTATCTTGCAAGCTGAAGCACCATACGAGAAAATTATGATTCTATTTCTCTACGAAATTAAGACTCGGACGAGAAAAGTTTACGGTTATAGAAAAGAAGTAATCGTAATTCGAGTTGAACAATAATCTCAATTGAGAGCAATTTAACTCTTTCTACACCATACCAGTGAGATTCTGCATTAGCGAAACATTCTTTTGTCTTTAACCTTCTATCTGGGCTAGCATAACGGTTTCCTTCCATTGCGATAGGAAATTGTTTCTCACTTTTGCAATTATCACCACTGAAGTTCCAAAGAAATTTAACCCCAAAATATAGGGTAAGTCCGGAAAAGATAGACCATGTTTTTAAAAATTCCCGAACATCTAATAGTTTGGAAATAATGAATATTATATTCAACGGTTTGTGTAGTGCATGATCTTTTATAACGCATCTAACTAGTATAAAACAATATATTTATAAATAGCTGCAGAATAAAGAACATAAAGTTTTAGGTTATGGTTTATCTCTCCCTGGCTACTACGGGTGAGGTGGACCGCATTTATAAAAGTTATATTCCTTCATTACATAGATCTATAACAATTATAGTCACCAACAAAATTGTTTTATTGAACAAAAAATGTTATATATATATTATTATAATTACTGAGTTAGTATTAGTAATTAGTTAAAGAGCATGTACTACAGAAATCACGTCCAGTAGTTTACCTGGCGAAAGATCTTCGTTTGCAACTTGGCCATATGAGGAATCTGTTTGTAAAGGTTAAAAAGATTCGTCATAATTGCATTTAATGAAAATTTAAATAACGTCGATTATACTATTAAGACACTGTGGGTGATATGGACGAGGCGATTCATCACTACCGAGTATATGTGGTCCATCCATCCCGAATCGTATGGTTTAGGTGGTCCATCTATCTGCGCCATTGCGGTTGTTTTAATCATCACTGTTTAAGGTTAGAATTATACCTATATGTTATTAAAGCATAGTTTATGGAAACGACGCAATCATCTGGTCCAACAGAGATTGATTCTATTTATTATGACTAGGTAACCAAATTTTTGTTCTTATCACAAATTAAAATGCTGATTTTCATTAAAATTTACAAAAACGTCCATATCAACTTTATAGACACGTTCAATAACTTCCGAAAACAAAACAGTACTGATTTGTGCATGGTTGACGGATAGTTTGAGAACGTTACGTTTCTGATCCGTTTCTTCCCCCGGCCTATCCCTCCCAAACTTACCCTATGTTATGAATTCAATTTGCTTTTCTTCTCCTCAAGTTTTTTGATCATCCAAACATCGAAATTCCAATTCATACTCGTGAGGTGTTTACATACGATGGTGTGGGGTGTGCTTTCTGATTGTTAACATTCCATAGTAAAATGTAAAACCAATGGAACGGATGACGAGACTTTCTTACGAACCAAATATAACTTGAAAGGTGCCAGAACATCGTAGAAATCGCCCCTTAGTTTCTTCACAGACTGGTAACACTGTTCAACAAATTCTAATTTTTTTTCGTTTTTGTAATTGTCAATAGGCGTTTCTGATAGATCCTTATGCGCTAAATACGATTTTGCAATCCGTTTCTTTCCAGCACGTCCAGTTGTTGAAAAAATCAAATTTGGAAAAAGTTGCAAATTTTCAACTTTGGAGCTGTGTTGTGCTTTTATCATAATAGTTATTCAGTTTCTTTTTACACGAATTAATTCTCCGGACTCTTGCGAACAAAATGATATAAATTGTTATTAGATTATAGACATCGAAATATGTTTAAATAATGTTCAAAGTGCAAAGCACACTGAAAATGCACCACTTTTTGCTGATATTCTTCAATTTATTTCAAAAACTAAAAGTCTAGGAGAAAATCTAACTATAGAATGTGATCGAGCAGACCTTTCTGCTCAGGAAAGTGTCAAGGAAAGTTACAAAATCTGTTTTGTTTTAAATAGGAAAGCAAAATAGTTCAGCAAAACATGCGGCGCAGACAGTGGTGACCATGCGCGCCTAGCGCTTCCGTTACGCTGAGCGGCAGGCATAGCGACCGTCGTCATTGAGTACCACTATTCCTGAACCATTTCGCTTCCCTATTTAAAACAAAACAGATTTTGTAACTTTCCTTGATACTTTCCTGAGCAGAAAGGTCTGCTCTATCGCGTCCTTGGTTAGATTTTCTCCTAGACCTTTAGTTTTTGAAATAAATTAAAGAATATTATCAAAAAGTGGTGCATTTTCGATATGCTTTTTACTTTGAATATTATTTAAACATATTTATATGTCTATAATCTAATAAAAATTTATATCATTTTGTTCGCAAGAGTCCAGAGAATTAATTCGTGTAAAAACAAACTGAATAACTATTACTGTAAAAGCACAACGCAGCTTCAACGTTGAAAATTTGCAATTTTCTTCAAATTTGATTGTTTTCCAAAACTGGACGTGCTGAAAAGAAACGGTTTGTAGATTCGTATTTAGTTCATAAAGGTCGATCAGAAACGGTTATTGACAATTGCAAAAATTTTTACGCGTTCAACAGTGTAATCACCGTCTATCAAACACGAACTCCAGGTGGGGGATTTATTGCGAGAAATTAGGTATGCGAAAGTATAAACCGCCAAGGATAAAGAGAGATTAGTGTGGTGGCATAGCCGCCTTAGGTTGTAGCCGTGGTTCGTAGCGGTGGACAGGCCAATCCTGAGTACGAGACCGAACTTGGCTAGGGTTTGCCCTCGGAGATAAGTGGTCCTTGTCGGGTTTGCATGTTGGAACGGTTCAGAGTTAGCGGGCAGGGTCATCCCAGCCATTGTTTCGTTCAAACTCCAACTATCGTCCCACTAAATCGCTTGCACGCTCAACGCCTTACTCGTGTCCGCTTCTATTCTTCCCTATTTCAAGTTTTCTATTGTCATTCTCTCCTTCTCTTCCTGTCCCTTCCCTTATACGCACAACATTTCTTCTCTGTTCAATTGCCCTAAATAAAATTTAATGGCTACATCGCAGTTTTTATACATTATTAACACTAGGTTTACGGGTATTTATCGTGTAGGTATCTCCACGGCACGCGTCAACGAACCCGCAGATTTTCTTTAAAAAACAACTTATTTTATATAGTACACAATTTATGATCTCTGAAATTAATGCATAGCTATAGAGATAGGTATACCACATAGAGAATTTCGAGGTTAGAAAGCATTCGAAATGCGTCAAAATGACGCGTCCCGTAAACCTAATGTTAACGTGCATGATTATTTAGAACTCAGAGTAACACGTTTTTTAATACAGTTCGAGAGGTTCCTGTTTGAAATTTCAGAGGACTTTCGTTATCCTGATGACACTGTCCATGTAATATTTAAAAAAACGGACAGGGAGTGATTCTACGTGAACAAATATGTCGAAAATATGGAATAAAATTTTTTCACTTGAGACTTCGTTTTCGAGAAAATCGACTTTGAAAATCTCCTGGATAACCGTGAAATTGAATATGGGTTTAACGCGTCTGTTCATTGCGTTTCTTTTCTACTTAGTGCCAATAGAAACATGCGTTACAAATGAATCTTCAAATTCGATTTTTTCGAAAATTAAGCCTCTGATGAAAAAATGTTATTCTATATTTTCGACTTATTGTTTCACGCAGAATCACTCCCTGTCCGATTGTACCACTAGTCACATGACAGCCTGTATTGTACTCTATTACATTTAGATGGCAGCATTATGTTGGCTATGAAGAATTTTATTTTTATCATATTATGGTTAACAATATTTGCATCAGAATCCCATTCATTCACTACACGTGCCGAATATATCGTGGTTCTGTTTTGTTGCCTCATAAAGATTATTCGAATACCTTCTTAAATCTGTTTTCATCTCTGTTATCACTGAATCCATTACTCTAAAGTGAAAAGTTGCACTATTTGTAATTTCTGCACTATTTTTACTTACATCTAAATTAATAATAATAATAATAATAATAATAGTTTATTGAGACGGGCGTACATTCGCCCAATATACATTCATATTATATGTATAAGGAACTTATTGTAAGAGAAATAAACTTAATCATATTTAACATTAAAATTAAAGGAAAGAACAGGAGAGAAAGAAAATTAGTACGAGAAGTAGAAGTACTAATACTTAATTCTTAACACAATGCATAAATTCATAAATTCACGCGAGTATATGCGCGTGCGTGCAAATATACATACACACTTATACATGTTTACACTGTAATATACTGCTGCAGTAAACGTAAAGTGAAAGTGGTCACTGTAAGTGTTAATGTACAAGGTAGAGAGATGCATCTTATAATCCTATGGTCTTTAATGAAAGTTTAAAGGTGTTAATAGAACCAGAAAAAAAGTCAACTTTAATTGAAATATTGTTCGCACAATTACATATTCTGGTCAGACGGTCTGTAAACTTCAAATTAGTTCTAAAATTATCAATCCGGAAAGTCTGGCGATTGCGTATAGAGCGTGGGCAGGCGTTAAGTTTGACCAGATACAATAGAGGAGGGTTGTCAATAATATGGTTCAAAATTTTAAAAAGAAAAAGATAGTCGCCGAACTTTCTTCTATCTTCCAGTGTTGACATATTTAGGCGAGTGAGAAGATGGTCGTAATTGTGGTCAGTCAAATGCATTGGATGTCTAAGTATACGAGATACAAATCTAAGAAATTTGTGCTGGGTTCGTTCAATTAACAAGATATATTTGGCTTGATATGGGGTCCATATAATACTGGCATATTCAAGATGTGGTAGGACTAGGGAGTTATAAAGTGTTTTAAGAGTTATAGGATTTTTGAAACTCTTACAGGGACGGAGAATAAATCCTAGTTGTACTACCCTAAATTGTACTTTTCTTCCCCCTAAAAGGCACAGTATACCACATTTTTATCAGCATAATATAAAAAAGTAATTTACTTTAAGTTACCTTGGCTTCTGAGTAAAATCATTTTTTAAGAAACACATTTGGATGATCTGGTCTTGTAACAATATTTGTTCGTTAGATATTTGAATTCTGTTCCATACGAGCGTTAATTCTTCCAGAGATTAATTGAAAATTCTTGATGTTACAGATTCACAAAATAACACGACGGATCACTTTTATTCGTTCATCAGATTTTACTGTCTACAGTCTCTGGCACCGATCCACCCATTTTTTCGCCAAATTCAATTCAATTTTCCTTCCGTGCTTCTCACCTTTCTTTCCCATCTGTTTCTCATTAACTTCCTCTACTATTTCGACCCCCTTGTTTTCTTCTCGATCAGTACACAACTTTGCATCACCGAAGATCCCTCGCCCCTAATCCTTTCATCCTTCTCTATTTCGTGCTCCCTCCCATTCGTGTGGCTCCATTTTACATCGCGTTTTTATTGGGTGGTTAAGTATGAAACTTGAGAAATGTCAAAACGCAAACTTTGACATTTATTGTCTCTCGTTTCGCGTAAAATTTCAGTATTAGGTTAGGTTAGTTTCAAACATGCATTTTGCTCTTCATAAGCCATATTTGTTTGTTGAAATAGAATGTATGTACCAGTGAATGGACATTATGTACAACAACGAGTAAATTAAGTTATTAAAATAAGCAAATGATTAAACATTGATGTTTTTTAATTCCTTGTTTCATATTTAAACAATTTTTATGCCATTAGTTCCAAATGTTTATTTATTGTACTTAATATTATTCACTGGTGAAATCTGTATCTTTTCTGTTTAATTTAATCTGTTTAATTACATTTTTCCAATTTTTTAAACTAAAATTTACGTGTTACGAAAATGTATAGATCTTAAACAATCTAATATTCACTAGCAAATATTTATTAATATTATTATCATTTAAAATTTGACTTTAGTAGTTACAAGATATCTTAAGCGTTGATTCATTGGTACGTTTACTCTTAATACTTTTAATAGTTTCATTGGTACACCTACTTTCATAGAGCTATGGAAAAATCGAAAATTCGTGTGGTTCATAAACATGAGTTCTGCCGTGGGGGACTACAGTATAGGAGACAGCCCGTAATGTTAACTCTGCGTTTGATGAAGGATCCACTACTAAAGCTACGCTGAGCAACTGGTTAAAAAATTCAATAATGGAAGTTCAACCAATGAGTCTTATGGAATACCAGAGTCGAAGGTGGATAATGAACATCTGAGAGCCATGATTAGTGATGGGATCGATACCAATACTATTGATGATATTTAATAGATTCAATACCCAAACTATTCAGTGGGAAGTATCGATACGTATCATAACTTTGGGTATTTGGTATCAAGTATCAATACCGACTCTTTTTGAATCGATACCCATCTAATACGGCACCGAATCGAAAATCGTTTGATACCTCACGAAAGTATCAATACTTATTTGATATCTATCAAAAATCATCCTGATCACGTTAATTCGTATTAGGAAACGCCGAACTTCGGTGTCGATATCAATCGTATCGGAAATTTTTACGACCTTCGTTGACTATCACAGTCTCCAATCCAGACTCTCACTGTCCAATCTCAAAGTATGTCTAAATTAGTATCGATACTCAGTGTCTCCATACCCACTATATTGGCTTATTGGTCTCAAATCAGTAAAGTAAAGATGTTATGTCTATTTCTCGATTTTCATATTTAACGACTCAATATTACTCTTCTGTTACTCCATTCTCGCCGTTTCTCCCTTTCCTAAGTCCGTTTAGAGTTATCTTCCTAGCATCTGTCCGTTCCGCTTCTCGTCTCTTGTCATTATACTTCCTGGTCTAAACGGGCCGACACATTACAGTCGGCTTACTTATCATCGTTCCTACCTGCATGATATCCAAATTCTACTGATACCGCTCGAAAACTGGTTTTCGCTTCCGTTCGCACGTTCATCCTGCCGTTCCGCAATTACCCGCTCGCTAATCCGCTGTCTCGTCGGCCATAAACGGCCGTTTAACTTGGATCGAATGCCCCATTGCCGTCCTAAGTGACTTTTCGACGTGGCTTGCGCCCGGCTCTTTCCGTCACGCCGCACCGCGTGTTAGCGATAACCGTTTTCGCCTTGCGAAATCGTGGAAACGGGATGGGCCATGCCTCGAATCTGTCTGATCGGACACCGGTGTCTAACTTCACTGCTGAAGTTAGTGTTGCGTATTATGAGATGAAGGTGCAGGGAGTTTTTCATTTTCATATTTATTAAATTAGTGTGGCGAGCAAAGCAAGCACCACTCGCGTTTTTGTTTAGAATCTTCTGAACATTAATTGACATTAAATGATTAGTGTTGCGAGTGATAAGCGCCCTACGTGGCTGCTTACGGGAGTTATTTCATATTGTATTCAATTATTTAGTGTTGCGTAAAGAAATATAATGGTCCACTCACGGGTTCTTCTTTTAATAAAATGAAATGTATAGGGTGGACAGATTCACCGTCCTATTGTGGCTGCTATTTCTCTGTTTTTGTATTATTTGCCAAGTGTTTGCGTTGGAAATACTGGTGAAAAGAATATTTATTTTTCAAAGAGAAGCGTTCAATTTTTTTATAATAACAGTCATTCTTTTGTATTTTTTTGAACCATTAATGTCTGCTATATACACATTGAAGATTACATATTTTGATTGAAGTTTTGATTAATTACAGTAGATATTTGATTACCGCACGAGTCGGAGCTGTAGACGGATAAATTTCTAGGAACCGTGCAGGAATCGGTGACCAGTTACTCGAGCGCTTTCCCCACCACTCGGCCATTCAGTTGTGCGACGCAGCTGCATATAGGGTGGGCTGGATATAAGCACCTTACGGTTATGTTAATTATCTCCGTTATTTTTAGAGATATCAGAAAAGTGTATTCACAGAAGTTTTTTAGTATGGAAAGGATTATTACTTAGCTGTTACAGTTGTTCCGCAGGTGAAGGATCTTTTGAGTTCTCAGTTATTTATGTTCTTTTATTAATGATATTGAAATACTTGTTAGCGTCGATTCCTTTATGAAGGGAGATGCACGTGGCGTCGGCTTCTTGAGAGGAGATTGTATCGCCAATAGCCGGAACCTTAAACATAACATCGGGTGTTTAGGTTCTGTGGTGGCTCGAGTGGCGATACTTTGTTGATTCCTCGCGGCTTCGACGTCCGGGTATTGCGTGACGGCAAAGGGCCCGACGCCCTGTTGCCGGTCGCTAACGAAGCGCGTGCGATAAAAGATTTGGAATAAAGGATCTGGCCACGGAGTGGGGAGAGTCGGTGGACTCTCTGGCAAGAGGACTGTGTCAAAAGACACGGCACTTACCTCAGAACCTCGAGAGAGATCGCAGTCAAATTATATACATTTTTCTTACATACTATTGAATAAAAATACTTTCTTTTTACATAAATCGATTCATTTAAACATGCTGCACAATAAAGTATTAAAGTATTATGGGAAAAAGTTAATAATTTGTAATATATTTTAGTGGCAAATGTCTAGCTTGGTTAGCATCTTTTACCCATTACGTGTAATCCGCGAGACAAGAAGCAATGAAATTGCCACCCATATTCATTCCAGCAATAAAGACATTGCAACATTTTATTAAAACAGTATTATATACATTTTGCTTTCTGTGATGAGATATGCGAGTTAAACGCGACACCGTATGTGTTTCGGCCTTGGGCGTGCTGGGCGACAGATTAAGGTACGCGCACGTGTGTGAGAAATACGTGTGAGCAAGAGGCATTGTCAAGATACAATAAAAGGGACTCCATTTAATGAACGGCTACTGTATACGGTGCAAAAACTATGCTTATCGATGATATCAAGCTAGACCCATGTGAAAGTTCTCAATTTCTGTAATAGATGGCACTACTAATCATGAAAACGTATCATCCAGAAGTAGACTTCATAAGTTTCTTGTCAAACCTTGTGTGAGAGAGCTCAAAATTATCCGAAAGTATCCACTAAATTACAATATTATTATTTAAGTTAATAAGACTGACTCGTGTCACATGCAATTCTTCAATCTAGGCTAAGCTTTACTGTGTATATCTGACTAGAATATTATATCTGACTAGGGTCGTCCTTTTCTTCGACAAATATATACAATACACTTTATAAGTCAAGTGCTTCCCCGCAATAACTTTCCTGAAGAAAAGTATTAATATTAATTTTATTTCAAATAATATTAAATAATTCTAAACCACAAATAAAGCTCCCGCAACGAAAATCCACTTTACTTTGAATGTCAGGGCCTCAAGTAGCCGGGTTGGTAGAGTGTGTCTGACGCAGGCAGGATATATGTGTGTTTTTGATAAACGACATAAGAGAGAAACGCCTCCTTTGTCGGCTCGAGTAACAACGATTCACTTATTAACACCTTCCGTGTCCAGTGAGCCATCGCTGGCTAACTATAAACTTCTCGTTTTGGTCATGGACGATTTTCACTGTCATCACAATACAATATAATATCGATCATTTCTGCTTATTCAATAGAAGTGCTTATCTTGCTATACTACAACTGGCAGGAAGTATTAGATCGAACGTTTGAACATAGTCATTGCAGAAAATAGATGACAATGTTGCGTATATGTGAGGAAAATAGAATAGAAGAATAGTTTTAGAATATTTTAAGAAACTATCAACCCTTATTCGACATTGGTGTTTTGTATGTAATTTATCGCATTGTGTTGGTCTTGTTGAGTATTGTAATCTTCCATCTACTATACGATTTAGAGGGGATAAACGACCAAGAAGAAATCATAAACTAATCAATATACAGAGCTCTGTCGATTATTGTCCCGAACTCGGGTCTGCGCAGGGATCGTGGAATCGTGGACCACGCGAAACACTTCTGACTAGAGATGCCGTGCAAAATCACTAACGGTGATTTATCACAGTGATCGCCGAATCACGATCACGGTCGTGATTTAACTTCATTCACGACCGTGATTGCGATTTTTTTATCGTGAGTGAATTTGCTCACTGCGATCGTAAATCCTTGATCTTTAAACAGGAAAACGTATTCAATATGATTTTACGATGAATTACATTACTATTCGTGTTTTTAAAAATCAGTAGAAAAAACAAGAAATTCTAAAAGAATGATTTGCTAGGTAACATGTAGATTATAATTTATAATCATTAATTTATTCATTATTCTTCATTGTTTCTAATTATTCCTTCACTTTATACGATATAACTCGAATTTTTGTTTTGATGTCGTTAATATAAAATATACAGATTATATGTCGCGTGTAAAGAACTGTTAGGTTTCTCCACCAATCAGAAACGATCACGAGAAATCACGAATCACTGTGAAAAATCACCGTGATTGGGAACGAACGTGAACAAATCACGAGTGATTCACAAGTAGCAGTTCACGCCATCTCTACTTCTGACCCTCGTGAATACGTTTTTTGCCCGAAGCTCGAGCCTCGGCACTCGTATTTGTAGTATTCCGAACGTAGAAAAGGACAAGCCAGTAAAAAACAGGGAGATAGCTTCGTTTCCCATTCGACTCGGCTGTGTGGCCCGCCTGTGACGCTCTCGCCGACCAATGGTTACATTATAGCCGACCACACAGTCCGATTGTGTGTGTACCACTTCGGCCAATAATAAAAATACGTGTGACTGGAAGTGATTCAGCTACATTTTATTCGTCGGCAACTCTCTGGGCAGTCGCTGACGATTGAACGTTTCGACTAATCCTCGTACATTCCCTGCTCCATATATTAAATTGTTAATGAAACTTTTACTCGTATATTGGTGAGATTTTTCTCATTAAAATGATACCAAATATGACACAATTTTGATCATATTTACTCATGTAGAAAGTGTTAATAGATGATACTAATAGTTCATTATCGATTCTGATAAATCATAAGTAAATATGACCCAAATTCACTCCTCGATCCCCCGATCTAACACCATTAGATTTTTTCTTATGGGAATATGTAAAGGACAAGGTTATGTTTGAATCACCGACGACAAAAGAGAATATGAAACAAAGAATACGTGACGCTTGCGCTTCAGTGACTCCCGAAATTCATCCCTAGAAGGTAGAATTAAATATATTGGCTGTGTCGCCGACGACACCGTGTTACCGTTCTAGGTTTAAATTCGAAGAACAATACTTTGCTCGCGATCCGTTCCAGACGTCCTGGAAATCGTCGAAGTCGAGACTGGCGAAAGGAAAACGGAGAAAGGGTTGAGATAGGAGAAGAATCGGCGAAACACCGAAACGCGTATAGGGACAGTGCGTTGTTCAATGCTACGGGGGTGTAGCGTACAGATCCACTCGCGAAACTACATTATGATTTAATTAAAAGCGAGAACCTGTCGTCGGTTGGCGCACGCGGTCACGGTAACACGAACACAACGCGGAGGGGCCTCGTTTTCGTTTATGCCCGACAACTCCTGGACTTGATAAACTTCTCAATTATCAGAATTAATTAAATTTGCTGGCCGATGTTGCGCGCTCGGGTTTTGCTTGTCGCTAAGCGCCACGGATTAACAGGGATGGGGTGGAACAAAAAAACTGGGCCGCATCCGCGAAACAAATATAAATTTCGGTCACGGGTAATACCGGTTAAGCGAGTCCGAAGGCCAGAAGCCCCGTTCTACAGTTGAGTTACGGACAGACGAATGCTGGCCTGTCGAGTAATTAAATGGCCGGGTTGTTTAAGGCTTGCAGTGTTTGGTTAATAAAGAGACTACTTAATAGGTACTTAGTGACTTTAGTTCCTTTTAATCATGAATTGTGACCAATACACTGGGGATGATTGATCTTTTTTTCAATGTGCTTGAGGAGAACTAGGATCGAGGACAAAGTTATGTATGTGGTTAAGAAATTTTGTTGACGTGTTAACCGGTGGTGATTAGTTAATTTGTCATTTGGAACTGCTTCTTTGCCAGGCAAGACGAGTTTACTCGTCAATGACGTTAGAAAAATACGCTTATTGTGAAAGAATGTACATACCATTTCTCTTTCTCATTTCTATCGAGGTAGTCTTTCGCTTTTCCTCTGTCATACTTTCGAACTATCTATTGTTGATTTTAGAATTCATGTGTATCAGAAATAGCATTTAAGACATTTTGATGCGTTTGTTATTTACGAATTTTGAATCTACAAAACCCTAGACCTTCACATACCGAGATAGATTTTATACAATATTCCAGCTATAACCTTGTATTTAAGGCTGGTCCTTTGAGTGTTTTTGGTTTTAGTTGGCAGGCACGTGCAAACTCTTAACTTATTCATTCAAGAATTACTCAACTGTCACAAAAGGTGATATTCTTTTTATATTTTTTGTCAATATTACATAACATATAAATGATTCACAGTAACATAGAATATTATATCATTAAATCAAGTAAAAATCACAATTGATAGGAACACAGCGCTTAAATGCATATTGAAGTTTTGCGCCAATTATATAAGACTAGAACAAACTATTTTGGGATGTGGATGGGCTTCGTAAATCAAAATTGGCTATGTGTAATATAAACTGAAATGTATGTAACGAAGTATAAAAGATACGCCATGTCTAAGATTATGTATAACTATTGTAGGAATAAAATGAAAGTGGTGGTTGTATTTGGTAGAAATAGAAGGTTTCGTGCAGATAACGGTGGCGCGAGAAACGAATGTCTACTGTACAGGGTGATTCTGACGCTGCTAGCGTGGAAAGGCAAGTCGCCTGCGTTGTTGTTTGAGAGCCGCTAGATGCCCTTGCTGACCTACCTTCAGTGGGTAAAAAAAGTATTCGTACACCCTTTAAACCAGAACAACTTTTTCAAAATTCGACCAAGTAACTTGAGTGTCTTTGTGAAGTTAGAAGGATTAGTTTACTAAATGATGTGTTAAAAGAAGTTTTACAAATTTGCGACTTTTTAGAATGTCGAAGAAAATAGTTAATGTCATTTTATGTAAGTTTTGTTGTTTGAGACTGTAATGAAAATTTAATAAATACATTCCGAAGATTTAGGTCAGCTATATACATGCTGCAACTTTTATTGAAATCGGTTAATACAGAAACGAGTAACAGGCATCGAAAGATGTAAGAATCTTTAAATATACTACAGTTGTAGGTCAAAAGTCGCGACATCCCTGTTGGTCGGGATTAGAATACACCAACAGTATTCCCTGCTTGTCGTAAGAGGCGACTAAAAGGGACACACGCGAGACGTCTTTCCAGCCCCCCGTAGGGTGGAGCGACGTCCCAGATAGCACCGTACATCCTAAGGATGTCCGTTTCATGTCCAGTTTATATCCGAATGTCCTATGTCCATTTTGTACATCCCTAGGACGTTCGTAAGACTTAAATTTCGGATGTTCTAGAAACGTCCGTCCCAAAAGTCCTACGGATATTCTCAAGACTTAAATTTTTGATGGTTTCGTTTAGTATTTTGGCCAATGTCATTCCGTACAAGGTGATGGAACCCCATGAGCAAGGTGTTAGTCTTTAAAGAATCAATAGAGAAGTGTAACGACACTAGTGGTTTTGTGCGAAAACCTCAAGAAAGTTGAAAAAACATGTTTTTTCTTAAACTGCCTCTAACCAATACAGAATCAGAGTTTTTGCTGTGAAAACAGAAATAAACACAATGTACTTTGAGATCATAATCCCCAGGCCTACATTTTCATTATAATTCCTTATAGGAAATTTAACCTTTTATTTATTAACAGGAAGCTAGCTAGATCTAATTTCTACTAAGTGCGGAAATCGCAGGGAAGTTCATCTTTTATTTGTTAAACACAAACCAACCTAACCTAACTCCTGTCACCTTGCACATAATGAAACCTAATTTTAAACATTTGGCAAACGTTTCTTACACGTCTTTTAAGACATTACCATAGCGTTTTTAAAATCTCTTTAAACGTTCCCAAAACGTACAGGGAATGTTACTTTTATACATTCGGGAAACGGTCTGAGAATGTTGACACAGGACGTCCTCAGGATGTTCCACTTTGTAAATAGGACCTTCCTAGGACATTAAAAGATCGTAACGAGAACTTAATGGGGACATATTAACCTTTCCAGGACATCTTCCGAATGTACAGAACGTCCGGAACGTACGTCCATCGGACGTATATAGAACGTTTTTGTGCTATTTGAAGTCATTCATACCGCGAGACATATCGGTGACCGGTCACCCTCCCCGAAGTTTTGTTTACACAGTTTCGGGGAGTATGTTGTGGATTAAGATTGTGGGTTTAAAAAAGAAAAGGTCGCGAAAAACTGCGATTTTCAACATTTTTAACCATTTGTATCTCATAACAACGTTAACCGATTTCAATGAAATTTTCAGCATGCACACAGCTAATATAAATCTAAGCAAAGTATTTGTTAAATTTTTATTACAATCTCAGATTTAAAAATTGCAAAAAGCGACCTTTATTATTTTTGTCGCGTTTCCGACCAATTGCAACTTTTTCAACATTTTGTTAACACATCATTTAGTACACTAATCCTTCTGAGTTCACAAAGAAACTCAAGTCACTTGGTCCAATTTTGAAAGAGTCGTTCTGTTTTAAAGAGTGTACGAATACTTTTTTTACTTACTGTTTTTGTGTGACACAGACTCTGTTCTCGCTCTGCCTTTGTCACACACATGGACTGCTCAGCAGGGGTAAGCTACCGATGACACTTTTAGGGTTATGGCACTTAAAAGAAAGAAACAGTACAGGCAATTTTCCTTTCTACCATAACAGCGAGAGAATCAACCTACATCTAAACGAAGCAGACGCCACATCGCTGCGCGACGTTACTGTGCAGCGCATGCATGCGATCGACGCTTCGATTGGCCCTGCTATGAATTACCTAACTCTAAACTAAAGGCTACGCACTTCCAATAGGCAAGCCGTAGGCCTCTCGCACTCCTACACTATCATATATACAGTGAACTCTAACTGTTGGAAACCCGGCAAGTCAATAATACACTGATGACAATATAATAAATATATTTCAGAAACTGCATGGCTTACAACAAACGACTTGCATTTAGACACGACTAAGTACACTATACTATGGAATTGAGTTGTTACTGACGATGTTGCGAGTCTCGTGTCTGAATTAGATCTGACCTCCGCATCTTTCCGGGGAGCTTATATACAGTAGTATTAGGAGGGAGCCGAATGACCTTAGGCCCTTAGCAACTAAATAGGAGAAAAACCGAACTTTGTACAAAACCAGACTTCGAAATGGAAAGCGAAGCGATGACGGATAACGTATTTGAGAAACGGCGGATGCATAGAAGTTATCAGGCTAACGCTCTGTTGATTCAAGACTAACAGATGGTTAGTCATCCAACATAACTATATTGCCATGGTCGGGACTGTAGCGGAGTAAAATGGCAATGAGTTCGGAGCTCCTTCCATGCTAAGTTCTGTCGTCATAGCCTCCACATCAGCGCCTGCGTAAAAGCTAGATCGTGCTGGTGCGCCGGCATACGCAACGTGGTGGGAAAGCGAATTTGCGTGCTTGAAAGTATCTGTGAAGTGGAAGTGCCTCGCGTGGCAATATGTTTAGTGGCAATATAGGTAGAGACTACTGTACTCACATGTATGGAAAAGTATATAGTATGTACTAATATTTAATTTCGTAATTTATAGTACGTAGCCGTATAGCTACAGTGAGAACGAAAGGGTTAACAAAATCCGAACGATTTGAACGACCAACCAAAACAGGCGCAACAACAGTAATAATACTGATATACCTCTTCAAAGCGCATGCGTGATCAAAACAGCTTCAGCCTAAACAGCCTGTAAGTCACAAGAGTTTCAAAGATCCGGCGGACATTAAATACACCCGTGCACTAATTCACTGTTCCCTTTCAGCGCGAAACACCCGTGAATGGTGTGGGTCCAAAGGAAAAAAAAAAGAAGGAAACGGTTCCGAACGGAAGGTCACATTTAATAGGAAAAGATAAATCCCCGAGCGGTCAAGGTAGGGACGTTAATGTCTCGACGTGGGTTGTATATTTGGGGTCGAACGGTCGTGCGGGGCCATCGGTGCAATTTCCAATTATCATTATCTCCTCCTTCGTTCCATCGGTACGCGAGACGTCGTTCGGCGTGCCGTACGTTTTGGCATTCCATTTGTTTAACTTTTTCGCCGGGGGTTGTATTTTACAAACGACGTGACGCGTGTAACCCTTCCCGTTCGGGTCCACCTTCGTGCCCCCCCCCCCCTCGTCCTCCTCGAGCTGGCCAACACCTACATCGTCGACTACTTTTTCCTCCTTTTGGACGAAAATTACAGTTTCCACGGAGTTTCGTCGTTAAGTACAGCCTGCACATCCGCGTTATAATGTCGGCCGTCTGTGTCCCCATACTGACGGAACTTACGGGGGCCCCGGTAATACGTTTTCCATTACTACTGGTTGAGCCCATGTGAAATGCTCGATTTAACTCCCGACCCCGTGACTGGAACGGCCGCCAGCAAAGGAAACAAAAATTAAGACTACCAAATCATCTAACCACCTGGCCACCTCTTTCGAAGGTCGAGTGCCTAATTTTTTATCGATGTTATTTTCAGGGATAATTACTCGTTCGACTGACTTTTATCGTTGACATCCTTTTCTGTGTACTTGATTCGTTGTTTACGGTTGATCATAGACATTACGGATGTTAGTCCCTCGGTCTGTGGATGTATACAGTAATTGCTGGTTGTACGTATAAGATAAGATAGCATAATTAACAATTTGACTACCACGTCACCCAAATATGGGTGACACGTACCCTCACGAGCAAGCAACTCTGCTTCCGCTAGGGGAAAAAGCGACGTAGGGGAAAGCTACCTACCACTTGGTTAATCGATTTCAAGTACCGAAATAAATGTTAAACCTAATATTCATTTTTTTTTCAGTAACTCCCGGAACCAAGTGGTACGAGGCTCTTCCCCTATGCTGCTTTTTCTACTAGCGGAAGTCGTGATAGTTCGTCAGTGTACATTGTAAAGGGGCTGGATTATTTAAATAACGTTAGCAAATTTTTACGTATATTTAATATTGCAGTATAATGTAAAACAATACCAACAGCCTCTATTAACCAAATGCATATTGTAACCGTACATGTACATGTAGCCCAATCAATCAGAGTGCGAGTTTGCCAGCTCAGTTCCCACGGTTACTTTGGCTACGCGCTGCGACTGGTAGGCAGCGTTACTACGGGAACTCGGCTGGCAAACTCGCGCTCTGATTGGTCGGGATTTTTCGTTAATATCTCGGTAACGAAGCCTCGGATAACATTCTTGCTAAGGAAAAACTTGTCCCAATTCACCCCCCCAATTCCCCCTTTGCGGGTCGGACAACAGTTTTGTTATATATATGCGTCTCGCCTAACGTTAGTGTACGTAAAATTCGTAGGTAATTCTTTGCCAAAGTTTCGTGCTGGAATTTGTGCACGAGTAACCATTCCTAACGAGGAGTGATTACTCGTGGTGTAGTGTAGAGCAGAAGTGCAATCGGGGTTCTTCTACAAATACCTGATGGAGGTTATGAGCTCACAAAATTGTGCCTCAAACTAAAGTCTTAGGTACTGCTGACCAACCAAGATTTAGCACGCGTCTCCATCCAAGAAGTCCTCCCAATTTATTGGCAGGACCATTGGTTGTTGCGACATATGCATAGGGGAAACATTGTAGCCTCATAGGAGTGTTCTAGATTGAGGGCAATCGATGTTTTTCTACCAGTACCGGATGGAGGTTATGAGCTCACGAAATCGTGCCTCAAACTAGAGTCTTATTCTTACAATTCATTGGCAGAATCATTGGTTGTTGGGATAGATTTCTAAGCACAACTAGCGTAAACTCACGAACAATACTGTATACACGTTACTCTGACAAAGACACCGTGTAATTGGTGAACCGGTGTGACCGACACATCACCCATCGTGTACAGGTCTCGGAAAGCGGTAATAAATCGCGTACTGTAACATACACAGTGTATTCGAAAAGTTCCCGGACTTATGTTTGTTACCAAAAAGATTTATAGGTAGACATCATTTTATTGTTTAATGTTCTATATAGTTTTCTCCTCTGTTGATACACTCTTGATGACGTTCATACAGTCGCTGGAAACATCTGGAAAAGTCTTCGACTGGAATACCCTTTAACGTCGTTGTCACTTTTCGTTTGATAGCTTCATCATCCTCAAAACGAGTTCCTTTCATGGCTAATTTCAATTTTGGAAATAGGAAACAATCCGCTGGAGCCAGATCTGGTGAGTACGGAGGGTGCATTAGAACCGTGGCTGACTTTTTAGCCAAAAATGAAGACATAGTTAGCGATGTGTGAGATGGAGCGTTATCGTGTAACAGAAACCATTGACCGGACTGGTGTTTTTTTTCCAAGTTCGTCATGAAGGATAGCATGAACACTTCCAATACTTATTTTCAACTCCTCTGACATATCTATAATTTTCTAACAGATTCACACTACCACTTCCGTCCTCCAGGTATTTGAGGCTCGAACTCCACCTTTGCGTGATAACTCGGGATCTACCGGGTTGATCCGTTAAAGGGAGGTAACTGGCTTTCAGATAAAATAGTAAATTTCGTGTCACGGTAAAGTCAGCTGATACTGTACGGTTACATAATTGACGACTGAATCGCGATCACAGGAGTTTGTCTTGAGATTATCTATCTTAGAAAAATACGGTTACAATATATTTTCGACGATTTATGACTTAAAAAACGAAATAAAGCGTGTCTGGCTACGTACGGCTTTCTTCACCGTGACAGTCAACGTGTTAATAATGTAGCGAGAAAATATTTTACGAAAATTTAATGGCATTAATAGCTGGGTACCGAGTCTGTAACTTTGTTGGGATGTTATAAAATAATGTTTCGTTCTTTGATTTAGTGCGAGGCTTGATCCCAGACTGTGTACATATATGTATACGAGTACGTGACTTCAAAGTTACATGACGTTATGGAGGATTAATAGATGCTGATGGAAGTTAACCCTTTCTGCTTGTGTGATTCCATCAGGCTGAAGAGAATGTGGTAAGTTAGAGATGTGAAAATTTGACAGAGCTTGTGTCAACTGTAGAAATCCGATATTTAAAGAACATACAATTTATAGGTGTAAAAAATGTAGTTAGTAAGTTTTCATACTAATATTATCTGTATTTTTATAACAGTGTTGATTTATGAACACAAAAATTTGTTTTATACTGTGTAAGCTGCCGTGGGTCTTTTTCATCTACGATACATAAATCTTCGAATTACTCGAATTACTCGAATATTTATCTATTTACTATCAAATACTAATCTAACTGTAAAGGAAAAAAATCGTTTGAAGAACTGAAAATAAAATAATTGCATTAAATTACAGTCTTACATTTTTCTTCCTTACAGTTAGATTAGTATTTGATAGTAAATAGATAAATATAACTGGAGCAATTCGAATATTTACAAGTAATTTGAAAGTTCAAGATCTGCTTGAATATATTCGTGTAATTCGAAAATTTTCGAGCTGAAAATTCATTTTTAAATAAATCGAATTGTTACGAGCGCTCGAATATTCAAGCGGTTTGAGTTTTCCAAGTACCTCGTATTTTTTTCGAAAAGTTCGTCGATTTCAAGTAGCTCGCATTTTTTTTTCAAACAGTTCATCGATTTCAAGTAACTTGACAAATTCAAACGCTCGACACGACTCGACTAACCGATCATTATTTGACTCGAAATTCGAGTAATCGCACACCCCTAGTTAAATATTCTTGGTGTCACCGATCATTGATGACCTCTATAGCGTTATTGGCAAGTCAAGTGCCTGTCATCCGTGACTCCTAAATCGTACAATGTGTTCGCAGCAATCGTTCCTACGAAAAGTTCAATTCCTTGTTCGCGGAGTTTCCAGAGTGCTCTCAATACCCGCGTAATGCGGCAGATAGTTGGCGGTGCTCTTGAAACTGTCGCATACCGGAACGAGCCTGTAAACAAGTAAACTTATGGCGCCACGTGGAAATTCTCAGTTGAATCGAAGCCGAGACGACATGCTCGGATCGTGGAAAGTCGCCGCGTGTTTGCCGCTGGTAGCCCGATGGTTGCTTAATTTCAAAAGATCTCGCAATCGGCGAAACTTCAACGGAGTGGGAACGCCGTCGACCGGAAGTCCGAAGGCGCACTTTGCCGCGTGAATGATCAGGACGCAATCTTCTCGATAAGAGACCGACGATGACGCTGGTAGAAGATACGAATGGAAATTCTCTCTGTGACGAGGGCCATTGCAAGATTAAGTCGAATACGTTGAATCAGCTTGAATCAATTGAGAGATCCAGTGCCAGAGGGAGGAGCTACGTCATGATAGTAGCATTGTGATTAAGACTTTTATGAAAAATAGTGTATATTAGGATTTGTGAGGTGATGGATCGGTCGAATAAAAGATTTCTGCGCCTCTGTTGAAGACAAAAAATATATACAGGGTGTAACAAAAATGTTGTCCGACCCGGAAATGGGGCACTCGGGGGGCGAATTGGAACAAGTTTTTCCTTAGCAACATTGTAATCTGAGGCTTCATTACCGAGATATTAACGAAAAATCCAGACCAATCAGAGCGCGAGTTTGCCAGCCGAGTTCCCGCGGTAGCGTTCTCTGATTGGTCGGGGTTTTTCGTTAATATCTCGGTAACGAAGCCTCAGATTACATTGTTGCTAAGGAAAAACTTGTTCCAATTCACCCCCCGAGTGCCCCATTTCCGGGTCGGATAATATTTTTGTTACACCCTGTATA